>NC_065545.1:32602277-32924392 GCF_932294415.1 Quercus robur
TACAAAATATCAATGGCAAATGTTGACTGTTGCGTGTGGTTCAGTGGTTTTGTGTTTGTCTTTATCGGATGCAACCTTTTCATTTATAAAAGAATATAAAGTATGGGCTAAAGAGTAAAGAAAAAGATGGGTCTTGCAACGAACTCATATCAACCTTTTGAAATTTTGTTTGAGAATTTTCCTCAATAGGGACATCAAGATTTTCCTCAACAGGTTCATCAGGATTTTCCTCAATTGGGACGTTGAGATTTTCCTCAATTGGGACATCAAGATATTCCTCAACATTAGTGGTTGGCAATGTTGCACCACTAGTATTAACTTCTAAATCATTTAAAACTTTTCTTTTGAAAAAATCAAATATGGTAGTTGACTTTTTCATAATCTACAAATAAAATATAATTTAAAATTATTATGTTATTATATGGTCAATAATCTACAATCATTACACACAATAGACAAACACTATGCACATAAACATTTAACAACTAACTAATAAATTTTAAAGTTACAACTAATCTCTTTAATTATTTATCCAACTTTAATATTTTAAAAGACACTAACTAATAAACAAAAACACTAAAGACAAACTACAAAAAAGAAAAAAAAAATCATAAAACATCACAAGCTATTCACTATTGCTAAAGACAAAACTACAAAAAGAAAATTACAAAATATCAATGGCACATGTTGACTGTTGTGTGTGGTTCAGTGGTTTTGTGTTTGTCTTTATCAGATGCAACCTTTTCATTTATAAAGGAATATAAAGTATGGGCTAAAGAGTAAAGAAAAGATGGGTCTTGGATCATATTTTTACCTCTTTTTTAACTCTCTCTAGTCTTTAAGTCTCAGCCTCTCAGGTCTCTCCGTCCCACTCCCAGCCCCAAGCTCCTAGGCCCCAGCGTGACAGCGTCCCTGACTGGTTGTGGCTGACTCCCTACGCTTAGCTAGTTGCTTAATTGCTCTGTGGTTGTAGCTGCCGAATTCCTCTCCTCTGTTTCAGCAATAAGTTAGGTTTTCCTCTTCTTCTTCTTTTTTCTTTTTTTTTTAATAGCTTAGAAATCCCCTTCTTTTTTCCCTTTTATTATATGTGTGAGGTAAGTTGGGTGTTTCCTACTCCTAGGCTAGGTAGATGTCTAATTAGAACCGGCTTTGATTTTTTTTTTTTTTTTTTTTTTTTTGCTTGTGTTTGTTTTGGGGTGTTGTTTGGGCTTAATTTTTGTTATTGTGCTAATTTTTTTTATAGCATTTAAAAATATCAATAATATTATTAAGGGGGGCAAAGTGCAATTTTATTGAAACAAATTGTTAAAAATAATATATTATATATATACTAAATTTTTTTTTGAAAATCTGGGGGGGGGGGGGGGGGGGGGGGGGGGGCACTACCCCCCCAGGTCCAAGAATAGCTCCATCTCTGTCCAAGATGCTCATGATAGCTCTTCGACAACCAAAGCGATTATTCAGTGCAAAATATATATAGTTGCTTGGCCTATCAAACCTCAGTATTAAACTATAGCATCTATGATAGACTTCCAAATACAAAGGTTTTAAAGAGCATCTTTTGATATTACGTTCCATGCTAATAGAGAGAAACTAGGGTTATGTTTGATAATTGCTTTTATTTTCTATTTTCAAAAACTTGTTTTGGAAATATAAAGAAAAAATAATTTTGTTGTATTTTTAAAATCAAAAACATGTTTTCATTAAAAAAAAAAAGATAGATTCATTAAATTAAATGCGTGTTTTCATTAACTTTTGAAAATTGAAATTAAACAAGTTGAAATTAAAAAAAAAAAAATAGTTTTTGGAAAAAAAAATACAAAATACTAAAATATATTGTTATTAGAATTTGAATCTTAATACTAACTCATTAAATCTGATAGATTCATTAAATTAAATTCGAGTTTTCATTAACTTTTGAAAATTAGAAACTGAAAACAGACTTTTGCATGTTTTTAGTTTCCTTCACAAATTGAGTTTTGAGAATGGTTTTTATTTTCTGTCCATTTTGAATTGCCAAACAACTTTTTTAGTTTCAAAAATAAAAAATTATTTTTGAAAACTGAAAATAATAGAAAAAAAAAAACAGTTATCAAATATACTCTAGTTTTTTTTTTTTTTTTTTTTTTTTTTTTTTTATAGAAAATGACATGATGGAGAGCCAAGAACGAATGTGTAGAGAAGTGTTGTAAAATGGTCTAAGAAACTTTTGACTTGGTCAAAATTAGCAGTGTATTATCTTCCTTTAAGGAAGCTAAGCACCCAATAGTCCAAAGCTTGTAAAGGGAGTGCATCCGACCCATTGACCTAACAAAATTGACCTGACACAAAAATAATATAACACTAGTATTCTAAGAGCACTTACATCCAGTTTCTATAAGTTATCCCATTTTGCTATCTCAAAATATACTTTACTAATTATACTATTCCATTTTATAACTATAAGTTATCTCATTTTGCTATATCAAAATATACTTTATTAATTATACCATTCTATTTTACAATACACCCAACATTTCGAACTCTATTTTTTTTACCATTTTATTTAAATATTTTATTTATTCTTTTTTTTAATACTATTTCTCTCCATCTCTCTTCCTCTTCATCTCTTTCTCCCTCTTCCTAACCAACAACCACAACTATGCCACCACCACAATCAATCACCCATCTCCACCACCACAGCAACCCTCCACCACCACCATGAACTTGACCCACAACATAACAGTAAACAAAGTGAAACATGCCACCCACACAACCAACACGGCAACCCCCGGCTCCACCACCATCAATCACCCACCACCACCACCACCACCACCAAACTCATCCAACCTAGAAACCCACTGATAAATCCATTAACAAAAATCCAAAATTAAATCAAATCAAAGTTAAATTCTTTAAAAAGAACAAAAATACAATGTGGGATTTTCAAAAGAACCTACAAGAGATTATCAATGGTTTCAACAGTGGCAGAGTCACACCCATACCAAACTACACCCACACTGACACTCATTAAACCCATCACCACCATTGGTCTACCAAAGGCCCCAACCCAAATGCAACCACACCCACACCCACACTCAAACTCAACCAAACCATGGCCAAAACCCATCACCAAATCCGATTAGCAAACCCATAACCATGCCGATCTCGCCTCTGCAACAACCATGCTGTCGCAAACCACCAGATCCATGCAAAACGACCTACGCCATCTGGTACAGTGACCTCCTAACCAGAACCACCAAAGTTCTTGACCACACCGATCTCGCCACAGAAAATCGCCCTTGACCAAACCCAAAAACCCTTGAATCTTGGTTTGAAGAAAGAGTAATAGAGTGAAGAGTTAAATGGGTAGAGCTAACAATCTGTTGTGCTGGGTTTAGTAAGATAGGAAGAGAAAGAGTAATTTATATGCTGCTGTTGATCGGCAAAGGCATTTGGAGAGAAAGAGAAAGGCTGAGATGAGGCTCATGAGCTCTAGCGAGAGAGAGAGAGAAGAGAGAGAAAAGGCTGATACGTGGATTAAAATATAATATAATCTTTTACAATTGTGCTACAGTATCATCATAAATTTATGATGGTATAATTGTAAAAAATTTACAATTGAGAGACCGGGTAATACTCACTTTTGGGGCTTTGATGCTAAAATATACCTACACAAGGCATTTGAGAGACCGGGTGCTAATGCTTTTACAGCTCTCTGACAACTGGATGCTAAAAAATGGAGTGCTTGTTTGGTATGTAAGCTCAAACAAAGTTGTTTAAACATTGAAAATTGTGGGCCCAAAAAGAAAAGTGTGTTTGGTGGGAGTTTTTTTATCAAAAGTGTTTAAGTCACAATTCTCAATTTAGGGTGTTTAAAACATGTTTTATGAAAGTTGTTGAATGATTTTTTTGTAAATAAGTTGAAAGTTGTGGAGCCCATTGATAAGACTAAACTCTTTTTTTTTCCTTTCTTTTTCTCCCATCGGCTCTCCACTTTGTCCTTCTCTCTTTTTTTTCTTTTTTTCTTTTTTCTTTTTTTTTTCTCCTTAAATAAAATAGTATTATTTTCATCACTTAAAAAAAAAAAAAAACACATACACATACACATATCAAACGCAAAATTAATGTTTTTTCCATATTTTAAAATATGTTATTCGAAACATGATACCAAACACCTTTTTTGCATTATGAGTACTTCTAACACATGTTTTCACAACATTTTTTAAACCACAATTTTCACATCATTTTGAACAATAAAACTTGAACACCTCTACCAAACAGGTAATCACTGATGTGAAACTGTGTTTAAGCTTTGAAAGCTATGCTTTCTCAAATGTCCATAGAGAAGGTAATAAAGTTGTACATACACTTGCACAATACGAATGAAATGTTGAGACTTGATATGTTTCACAATGTTTAATTTTTTATTAATCTTTATTCGTAAGGAAAATTTCTATTTGCCCTTATTTAAGTGATTTTGCTTTTAAATTGTTTGATGTTTTGTATCTTCATATAAATTGTATAGTTATTAATCTCTCAAATACAAATTCTTTTTGTATTGATTTTGATGGTGAAGTATTCATCATTTAAATATGATAGAGTAATTGAAGAATACCTGAGAAATATAAAAATTCATGATTTCAAGATTTCAATTTGGGTTACACTCATCCTTGAATGCATATCTACCCATTAATTCACCCAATATTATCTTTTTGCAATAGTAAAGTGGTTCTAAACATCAAATAATTCATTCGCCATTTAAAATTATATCTACACAAAATTTATTTGCTAATTCCAAATTTGTTAAATTTTTAAATCCTTCTTTTGATAAATCACAAAGTTTAAGCTTCATCAATAATTTTAAGTGTTGGGTATGTTTTAAAATTATTGGGTGTAATTTGAAACTTAAGCCCATGAACTTTGGTTGGAAAGCCCAAGCCCAAGCTCTAGAATATTCCTACAGGCATGTGAGTTGTTGGCAGCAAACAAAACCCCAAATTTTCTCCTCTTTTCTTAACAACAGCTCAGCCAACACCTTCCCCACTTTTTACAAAAAATACACAATGGTTGTGCATCAATGGGAAACAAAAACTTCCCCAATTTCATCTTTCTCTTTGCACCCATTTTCCCTGGACTACTTCCTTTTAAGAGCCTAAGAGTTTTAAATTTTATAGAGAAGATTAGTTGTTAAAGATCAAAACTTACTTTGATACTTTTATCCTCTAGTTTTTACTGAAAAAATTCTCTTGGGCATTTGTGATGAGTTTGAACTCTGTTTGTGAGTGCACATTATCAGTGTTGCCGTTGTATCCTGGAGAGTGACCACTTGAGCCATTTACACTGACGAATTCATTCCAATGGGGGCGAAATCGCTTCTTAAGGACCATGGATTTAATTAGTTCTATATCTCGGCGATAAATTTTACTTAATCCTTAATTTTATACGTTTTAAACTTGTCAATTTTATTTATAAGTTAATCTGAGCAAATCTTGTTTTACTGATATATTATTGATATTGCCTTGTAATTTTGTTAATTAATTTGAGCAATCATCAACACTATATTTCCAACAATCTTAAGAAGCGATTTTTGTTCTTATTAATTAACAAAATGTATGATATTCCTAATATTGTCTTAGAATATGAGATAGCACTTGTTTTGAAAATGAAGTTAGTCAATAACATAACTAATTGGGTAGTGGACACTAGGGCTACTAGACACATTTGCTCAAGCAAGGAGTTATTTCTTAATTATGAGGAAGTAACAAATGAAGAGAATGTTTATTTGGGAGACTCTGGAACTGCAAGAGTTGCTAAAAAGGGAAAGGTACTTCTGAAATTTACTCCTGGTAAGTCATTAGCTTTGTACTCTATTCTTCATGTTCCTAACATGTGTAGAAATTGTGTCTGGGTTCTTGCTCAATAAGGTTGGCCTAAAACTTGTTTTTGAATCTAATAAGAGTGTCCTTAGTCAAAATGGTGATTTAGTGGGCAAGGGATTTTGTCATAAAGGCTTATTTGTGCTTGAAACTGATTGTGAGAACATGAATATATCTAGTAACTCTTCTGCTTATATGGTTGAGTCTTTGGATCTTTGGCATGGTAGGCTAGGGCATGTGAATGTTGCAACCATCAAAAGAATGAAACAAATGGTCCTAATTCCAAACTTAACTAATTCAGAGCATTCAAAATGTGAAATATGTGTAAAAGCAAAACATTTCAAAAAACCTTTCAAAACTGTTGAAAGGAGCTCTGAACTTTTAGAATTCATTCATGGTGACTTAGGAGACTTCAAAAATTATATGAGTAGAGTTAAAAAATATTATATGAAATTTATAGATGACTACTCTAGATATACAAGAGTATACCTTTTAAGTAGAAAAGATGAAGCTGAAAACATGTTCATAAAATTTAAGACAGAAGTTGAAATTCAGAAAAATAAGAAAATTAGAAGGCTTAGGTCTGAGAAGAATATGGTTCAGCTTTGCTTAAAAAAATTTGTGAAGAAAATGGTATTGTTCATAAAGTCATTGCATCCCGTACACCTGAACAAAATGGAATAGCTGAGAGGAAAAATAGAGCCCTAAAAGATATGATGAATGCCATGCTCATTAGCTTTGGTCTTCCTTCCAACATGTGAGGGGAGGCTATCCTTTCTGCATGTCATGTATTAAACAGAGTCCCACTATTTTACCACATCACTTTACAAAACACCCAACATCAGTGGTTTTATTTTAGCATTTAACATAATAAAATAATATATTTACTACAATAAATAACAACTATCACCACCAACACAATAAAATAATACAACTTTTAATAAATATATATATATATATATATATTTTACTATCTTAGCTACAATGCACAACTAAAGATAGTTGTGCACACAGCCAAATTTTTTGGCTTTCCCTCCACCATTGCAGAATGCTTTTTAGTATTGATAGTGCTAAAATAGCAACATGGTTTTTTAGCACCACGAATACTAATGCTCTTAGGCGATGGAGTGAATAACACATACAATATTGGAGACAACATAAGCTCTACTTTGGACAACAGGTTGAAACGGGACAAAAAATGGTAATGGTTAATAACAACCGTTTCAAATTAATTAATTCCCCTCAATATTATGTGAGAGAAGGACGTACATATTTATTGTAAATTCCAAAATATTCTATAATTACCTTAATTATGTACCCAAGACCAATTAAGCAAAAATAATGAACCCTAGAGAGTTTACCCCAAATTTATAAGAAAACAAGGAGCAAGTCTTAAATTTTGAAGTGAATTATCCTTAAAAGACGGTTAAAATTCTTATATAATTCCTTCAATATCTCTAATTCAGTGATATTGAGAGAGACTGGGGCAAACTTACCCACTTTTTGCAAGGAAAAAAAATCCTATATATGTATATGATTCTTTATCATATAGAAAGAAATTAAAATCCAATTGAATCTGCCAAAATTGGACTTTTGGCATCCATTATATGAACAAGGATCGGAAGACAAGGATTTTGAACAACGAATTTAAATTTTAACTCAGAATGTAAAAATTGCCAACTTTCAAAAACCACAACCAAAAAAAAAAAAGAGAGAGAAATGAATAACAAGCAATATTGTTATACCAAAAGTGTGTATGAATTCACATCCAAATCTTTGGATATGAAATCTTGTTTCTAGAAATTAATGGGTAAATTAATTGATCGTTATAGCTACTAGGCTACAACATCCAATGTTGTTGCACCTCATGCAACAATGTTTATCATCATTAGCAGATGCTAGAAAGTAACGAAAGTTAAAAAGTAAATAAACTTGGGGACACTTCCCTTAAATCTACCAACAAAAACAAAAGTTAAAAAAATAAAAATAAAAACAGCTGATTTTCAGTTTTTGAGAATAAATTGGATTTTTAAGGACCCATTGCAATGACCGATGGCTTAGTTTGGACTTTCTGCCTCAGAAACAAAAGGGTAAATTAATTGATCATCATAGCTACAACATCCAATTTTTTTGCAGCTGATGTCGAATTGTTTATCATCATCAGCAGATAGTTTACAAATTAATTTACACGACATTATAACGTAGGAAACTTAAATCTACAAACAAAAACAAAAGAGAAGGAGTAACACTTTCTGAAAGAATAAAAAAAATTCTAGGGATTGGGTAAATGAAAGAGAAGACCCAGAAGAGGCTAACATAGCTCTAAAAAAAATCTCTTTATCTCCCCGTTAGGTCTCATACATGAAGAGTAAGTCAGTATTTCTTATATACTACATATTACAATAAACTTTCTGTACAAGATACTAAAATTACGTTTTATAATTATAGAATAAAAGAAGAATTGCAGGAACCGGTTATTTAGTGTATAGCTAGACTTTCCAAGAATGACAATATCTTTTGCTTATTTGGTGCTCCTAGAATCATAATAAGTTATTTCCTCAACTTATTTGATTTTGTTAGAATTATGAATTTATGATGAGTAATTTCCTTGACTGGTTTGATCACACTATTACAAGCGAACAACATTCAATGTTGGAGTTCATGCTTGTAACATGCAGATTGTCAGGAAACTTTACAAAACCAATAACGTAGCATTAAACTTTAAATTTCCTCCTAAGTCGAAACAACTCCGTTTCTGGGTCTATGACTTTTTTATTAGGTTCAAAATTGTAAATATTTTTATGCAAGATATTCACAGATTGCACCAAGACTTCGATTTTGAAATAAATATAATTTCCCTTTTTTTTGTGTTAATTGGGATTATTTACCCATTCGATTGCTCTACTCATCTAAAAGGGCATAGATAAAATTCATCACATATAGTTTAAAAAAAAAAAAAAAAAAGAGAAAGAGGGAGACAAGGATTAAAAAGAGAAATAATAAAAAGGGATACTAATAAAATAGATTCATGCCATATACATAAGACAATAGTCAATAGCCAACAATTCAAATACTTTGTCCAAAGAGTGCAAAACAAGCATTACCATAAGTAGTCCTCACATATCCCAAAAAGCCAAAACAGAAATAAAATTGTTAACAATAAGCCCTAAATGAAACCCAGCAGAAATTGATCAATACTACTCTTCACCTATTGCTGGAATAAACATCCTCAGAACACCATTTTTCACATCAGTTTTGATGTCCCCAATCTTTTTCACATCAAAGGGTCCAAATCTACCTTTATAGGTCCTACCACTCTCCTCGTGATTAGACTCCTTCCCAGCTTCACCAGAGAACAAAACATGACCATTTTCCACGCCAACACTCACCTTGTCCTTAGTGACTCCAGCCATGTCCACCCACACAAAAAAACCATCCTTCAGCTCTTTTGCTCCATATGATTCTTTGGGCCCTTTGGTTTGGAATGGGTGACACGCTGTACGTAAACGTCCTGGCTTATCTGGACCCAGAGAAACGCAAAAATTATTATTATTAAAGCTCAAAATAACAAATGAAACCCAACACGTACACACACAAACACAAAAGAACTAAATTTGGAGACACCTTCAGCAAAATCTTCATCCGATTGAGGCATGGAAGTGTCCACATGATGAGGACCATGAGTGCAACAAGTATTACTGTTCTTCATATTCTTCAATTTCTTCTGTTAAACAAGTAATATAATTATATTTACTAACACAAAATTGCTAATAAACTAAACATAAACTCGTAAAAATGAATGGAACACTCAATTTTTATCTAATAAAAAATGATATTGACCTTAGACATTGTCATCCTCAGCACACCGTTGCTGATACTGCCATGAAGTTTTTTGACTCTACAACAACCACAACGCAGACCAATAAAACCTCCGTACTCCCTTTCCTGGTCATCGTGCTCCCATTCTTTGGGAGCTAAGCCTCCAAAGAACACGTTGTTGTCAGCATCGAGAGAGTAGTGCATGTTTTCTTTGGGGACACCTGGCATATCTACCCGCATGTATAGTTTATCATGATTTGCCAGAGCAATGCGTTCCACTGCATCTATTGGTCCACTCCTCTGAAAGGGGTTGTTAGTAGCGTAAAGCCCACCTATTTTAACACACAATAAAGAAATGAAGAAAAAGAAGGAAAATAATGAAAGAGAATGTTAAAAAGCAGCTAATAGAACAAAGAATATGTAAAACCCAAAAGAGGAAGTGAGGTAAAGACCTGAATCAGTGATTCCAAAGTCTGAAAAGTAAGGACCCTCGGGCTTGGGGGGACTCTGGGTTGGAGAAGTTGAAACTGAAGAAGCCATTTTTCAAAAGTTGAAGAGAATAAAGGAGGTGAGGGTTTGAGTAAAAAGGGTTTTGTGGAAAGGAGAGGAAGGGTTTTGCCTTTTGAATATTGTGCTACTAGAGAGGAAGGGTTTTGCGTTGAATGGTTGTGTCTCTTTGTATCTGCTATAGTACTGTGTCTGCCACACTCACGCACACAAAAAGAGCGTGAGAGAGAGAGGAACGTAGGGGGTAAAACGGTCACTGCGAAATTAACATGGGCTAGTCTCTTGTTTGGGAGGAAGAGCATACATGGTAACGTATCGGATGATGATTGGATGATATTTGTTCTACAAGTACTGTCCTAGGGGAATTGGACCATGGTCAGAGGATACTGTTCTCCTGAGTACCAGTACGGCAGTGCGCATTCCAATACCATTCCAAATTTATTTCTGTTTTACACTTTTGCGTTCAATATTCGTACTGCTCTTCTATCGCCTTCTGTCATATTCTTAACCACAGTTTGTTTGAAAATTTAGGTATTGTTTGGTAAGCGAGTATAAATATATATTTTTAGTTTTTAACTAAAATTACATGTATTTTTATATATATTTTTTAATTATATATATATATTATTTTAAAATTAAATATTATTATTTAAATATATGTACTAAACAAGTCCATAATTGGCCGGTTTAATTTAATGTCTATATAGCTTTCTTTCATCTTGTATAAATTCTTCTCACAAATATTTATATATATATATATATATATATATTGTGGGGCTCAATAGTTTGTGGCCCTGGCCCATTTATTCATTGGGGCCTAAGGCCCGAGCCGAGAAGGGTCATAGCCCAGGATCGGTAATACAAGTACAAAATAGCCTTGGGACACAACCGAGGACAATTCGATCCTCGGCATGTCCGAGGTCTCACAAGAAGGAAGGACAATAACGACATAGAAATAGCTTGGGAAAAAATCTAAAATATCTGCGTCAATAGAAAAGGGTACGCTGGGAAGTATAACGACCAGGGAAAGCTGCCCTTACTGCCATTCAATACTCTGCACCTGACAGAGCCATATTCTCCAGCTTTTACAACCACCCCCAACCACTCTGGGTATGGGCTGATGGGACAAGTATCAGTCTTGGAATGCCGATCCTACACGTAGACGAAGGATAATGAACACAGGCTAGTATAAAAGGAAAAGTAAGCAATCCAGATAGGTGGCTGGGAAAAATGGCCAAAAATCAGAGTCTCCCAGCCCGCCTCCAGGGGAAAGACTCCTAGGGCGAAAACGACTTAATCATGTATGAACACCACGAGAAACCCACCGTTTGGTGACTGAGGCCTAGCCTTTCAAACCCATGCTCTACAAATGATATTGTTTGGGTATTTTTACGTGCGAACCCAACACTGTTACGGTTCGTTACAAATCGAGTCCTTACAATTGGCGCCGTCTGTGGAGAAGGCTTGTGTGCTGGCATAGGCGGCAGGTCGAGACAGTTCCCTTGTCATTTCTAGCGGCCGGCTGTTGTGTTCTAGCGTAAAGTTCCACTAGAGGCTATGTTTCTTTACTAGGGGCTACACTTTGTAGCATCAGCCGCACTGATGGTTCTAGGGGATCGGCCGAGGAGCTAATTCCCTCAAAACCAGGGTCTCATGCCATAGCCGAGGGGTTATTTCCCCCAACTACTTATCAAAAATCAAGTTTTGGACAGAACCAAGGTATTGCATGGTCCTCGGACTCAAACCTATGGGGAAACCAACTACTTATCAAAATCAAGTTTTGGACAGAACCAAGGTATTGCATGGTCCTCGGACTCAAACCTATGGGGAAACCAACTACTTATCAAAATCAAGTTTTGGACAGAACCAAGGTATTGCATGGTCCTCGAACTCAAACCTATGGGGAAACCAACTACTTATCAAAATCAAGTTCTGGACAGAACCAAGGTATTGCATGGTCCTCGGACTCAAACCTATGGGGAAACCAACTACTTATCAAAATCAAGTTCTGGACAGAACCAAGGTATTGCATGGTCCTCGGGCTCAAACCTATGGGGAAACCAACTACTTATCAAAATCAAGTTCTGGGCAGAACCAAGGTATTGCATGGTCCTCGGACTCAAACCTATGGGGAAACCAACTACTTATCAAAATCAAGTTTTTGACAGAACCAAGGTATTGCATGGTCCTCGGACTCAAACCTATGGAAAGATCGGCTACTTAAGAAAAATTTTAAGTTGCTCAATCCTTGGCTCAAATACCAGAAAAAGGTTAAGGCTATGAAAGTTGTTAGGAAGATGGTGAAACGCCCTATTACTCAGCAACCTGGAGGGGCTGTTCATTTTTGGGTTATATGTCTTCGGATGATTACCTCCTATACCGTGCCGAGCATTCAGTTGTCATCTCTACTATTTTGGGGTAAGTGTTGTTTTTCTCAGGTCGGCATTATTGTGCCAGACAACTCTATTAAATTCATGATAATATCTTTTCCTTAGCAAGAGTTTTGACCCTAAGTGTCATTTGTTCAAGTCGGTATTATTGTGCCGAACAGCACTCGTAAGTTCATAATAGTACCTTTTTCCTTGATAAGGGATTTCGGTCCTAAGTATTGTGCTCTCAGGTCGGCGGTATTGTGCCAGACCGCCCCAATAAGCTCATCACAATATCCTGTCTTTTTCTTCTTAATATGGTTTCAGCCCTAAGTATCATTTGTTCGATTCAGTATTATTAAGTCGGATAGTTTCAATAAACACAGAGTAAGATCTTTCTATTAACTGAGATCTCGGTCCTAGACGTCGGTCAAAGTGTAAAAATAAAAAGAATTCACAAGATAATATGTCTATTCACGGCGTAACCATTTCAGAAATAAAGAGATAGAACATGTGAAATAAAGCAATAACGACTTTTATTAATATAAAGAGGTATTACAACGTACAAAGAAGGGCTTAAACAAGTCTATACAAAAGGTGGATTACAAAAACAATAAAAAAAAAACAACAACAACAATATGACAAATAAGCAGTCACATGTCTTTTTAAACTCGTCTCCGAAGTCCTTCCAAACTCTGCCCCAGTAGCGCCTATATTGAGAGGAGGACCTTCTTCAGAAGAAGAAGGAGGAGATGAAGAGAAGGAAGGAGGAGAAGAAAAGGAAGAAGGAAAAGCACCAGGATGGATCTGGTGGTGGAAAGAAGAAGAAAGAGAGGCAAAAGGAGGCACCAGTGAACGAAGAGAGGAAGAAGCGGGGGCACTTAGTCCCTGCGTCAGTCCTGACTCCTAACACGCTGGTGCCATGTTAGCTATGCTCATGAGAGAGCGGCTGGTACTGATAATGGGTGACCCCAGCTCAGTCGCGTCGAAAGTTTGACGTGAAGAGCCCCTGCTTCGGATTTTGGCTGAAAGGAAGGTAAGAAGGATCTTGAGTCTCCGTCATTCCTGCCCTGACCGAGCCATTTTGAGCTTCATTAGAACATGGTGTTTCTGGGAGGGGTATGGTTCCTTCATTACTTACTCCTATGTCGAACGTATCACAATTTAAGGTGTAACTAGCGGGTAAAGTAAACTCTGGAGGAGGCTAAGGGTTTCAGATTTCAGAAGGATTAAAAGGGTCTCTATACAAGAGAAATAACCTCTTGCTTTTCTTCTTATATGAAGGGCAAAACGGAAGGTATTTAATCTGTCTAGATTTTCAAGAAAATCTGTAAACGAGAATGTATCCATTCCACTTCCCCACATCGTCAACAAACCGTCGAATTTAAATAGCCTCATAAATGGAAATTATTAAAGGCGCGTTACGGATAATCAAACGGCAGGAGCGCATTGTGAATGAATTCATAGGAATGTCTCGTAGTCCGGTATGTTTCCTAGGTAGATGAAGAGACATCAGCATTAATGAAGGACAGAGTTAAACGAGCCATAATAAAGGCTTGGCATTACCAAAACCCTCCTCTCCAACCAAGAGGTCGGACAGCAGGATTTTGAGGGGCTATTATGGGGCCCAATAATTTGTGGCCCTGGCTCATTTATTCATTGGGGCCTAAAGCCTGAGCCGAGAAGGGTCATAGCCCAGGATCGGTAATACAAGTACAAAATAGCCTTGGGACACAGCCGAGGACAATTCAGTCCTCGGCATGTCCGAGGTCTCACAAGAAGGAATGATAAAAACGACATAGAAACAGCTTGGGAAAAAATCTAAAATATCTGCGTCAATAGAAAAGGGTACGCTGGGAAGTATAACGACCAGGGAAAGCTGCCCTTACTGCCATTCAATACTCTGCACCTAACAGAGCCATATTCTCTAGCTTTTACAACCACCCCCAACCACTCTGGGTATGGGCTGATGGGACAAGTATCAGTCTTGGAATGCCGATCCTACACGTGGACGAAGGATAATGAACACAGGCTAGTATAAAAGGAAAAGTAAGCAATCCAGACAGGAGGCTGGGAAAAATGGCCAAAAATCAGAGCCTCCCAGCCCGCCTCCAGGGGAAAGACTCCTAGGGCGAAAACGACTTAATCATGTATGAACACCACGAGAAACCCACCGTCTGGTGACTGAGGCCTAGCCTTTCAAACCCACGCTCTACAAATGATATTGTTTGGGCCTTTTTACGTGCGAACCCAACACTGTTACGGTTCGTTACAAATCGCATCCTTACATATATATATATATATATATATATATATTTGTATAAATAAATTTGTATCACCAGTCCTGTATTTATATTCTGGACAATTGATAAAGCATCCTATATTTAGAACAAATAAATATAGACCCATGTAATATGGTTTATTTATAATTTTTTTGAGAGTCATTGATTGTTTATATTGATTTTAAATCTACCGATTACCAGCTGGAAAAATAATTTTTTCGGTGTTCGCCATAATTCTGAGTGGAAACACTATATGGTGATATTTAATTAGTGTTTCAAGGGCAAAACTTAAGGGTTTTTTTTTTTTTTTTTTTTTTTTCCTGATAAAAAAAGATAGGAGAAGGTAACTAGAGAGTTACAGTATTTTTAGTACTCTCTTAAATACCAAAAAGAATTTTTTATTATTTTTTAGTGTGAGAGCCAAGAAAAAAGATTACATGAAATAAGTCCATTAAATTATTGGGTGCAAAGATGTAAAAAGGCTATAGAGAGATAATTGTTTTAAAATTTATTTTAATAATCAAAATTATCAATTAAGGTTAAAAATAGAGCTTATCAAAATTTATAACTTAAGTGTATATACCTGTGTGAGAGCCTAATCTATATATAAAATAATAGGTGAAGCAGAGAGAAACTCAAATTGCAATTTCAAATTAGAACTCTAATTTTGTGCCACATGTCCAAATTGCAATTCCAAATTAGAACTCTAATTGTGTGATATGTGTCTAGATTCTTGTGAGAACCACACCAATTTCAATAATTTTGTGCCAGGTGTCTTAAATTATTTGTTGGTGCCAAAAATTCCAATGTCCATTCTGAATTAATCACTTGATTTGTCTTGGACTTGCGGATAAGCATTATGGCCTCAATAATAATATTTACCAATCTCAATACAATATTTTCAATCTCAATATAGTATTTACGACTATATGATCTTGAAAGAAGAGAACGTTTAGGTTGATTCCCTTTATATATCATCTATAATCATCATATATATATATATATATATATACACACACACACACACATAACCAATTCTTTCTCTCACAAACAATTTTCAATTCAACCTATTCTAAATATCATTCTTCACCAGTTACAGAGTTTGAGTTCTCTTCCAAGGTTTACCTTTTCTCTGCAATCTTTTTCTCTTCTTATTTTTTTATTTTTTATTTTTTTTAATGACATCTATCAGTTTGTATGTACACATCACTTTAATGTTTGCAATTAAGTGGTATTGGGTATTCCCGTTGCATAGCATGTGCGTAGGATATTCAAACCTTGGCTCGATTTAATGTTGAAGTGAAAAGTATTTTAATAATGAAGTTGGAATCATTAGTGGTATTACTGGCTTTTGATGGCTATTAACATCAATATCTTAATTTTGTACATACTCTTGGATGGGATAGTTTGATAGTTTGAACTTTGAAGTGGTTGTATTTTCAGGAAAAATTAGTGTTTGCAAATAGGAAATAAGCGTGAACTTCAAACTCAGGAGTAGCAAGAAGAGAGGTGTGAGAATGTTTCCTGTGTTGGGTCAGAGTTCTTGTCCATTAGGAATTAAAAAACTACTCTCTTTTTTCCTAGACCAAAAGATGTATATAGGTACTTCATGTTTGTGCTGCTTTTAAGATTGACTTTTTTGATATAATTGGAAGGCATTGTATATGAACTTCTTAAAGCAATTTTCTCTTCTCCTAAATGATGTTGTGGACATATTTTTGCTGAGATAAAAGTCCTTATATGTTCCTTTCATACTTGGGATATCTACTGCGCTACTAATCTATTAATGTTGCAGCTAAGAATTTGACTCAATTTGCAATTCGTCAGAGTTAATGTTGCATCTATAGAGCAATTTCCATTGTTGAAAGATGTGTTTATTCACATTCTCTATTGCATTAACATTTTTATTTGATAGTTTTAGCGCACCAAAAAAAAAAAAAAAAAAACATTTTTATTTGAGGCTCAAGAGACAAACCCGAAAATGAGTAAAAGAAGCAAAGGAAGTACATTGTTCCTAATTTTTCTTGGAGTGAAAAAGTCTATGGAGTAAGATCCATTGGCTTTGATTTGTTGTGTGCTTCTTTTATTTTGGAATCAATAGATTAGTTGGTAGTGAATTTGGGTTTCTTTTATTTTTGTATACATAGATCTGTATAGTAGTAGAAGATTGAAAATAAATGACCTTTAGATAACCACTCTACACCATGCAATCTTCATGACTAGCCTAGCAATTAGGATGCCCAAAATGCAATATAAATTAAGTATTATATTTGTAAGGACCAGATTTGAGTTCCTAGCCCACTATGTGGATGGACCAACAGCAAAACTTTTATCCCTATTGAAAAATATATGGATTTAGTAGAAGGTAGGCATGGTTTTTTTTTTTTTTTTCCTATTCAATTACCATTTCAAATTGTATAAAACTATTCCCTTTTTTGATTTGGGAAATTATCATTCATTCATTCATTCAGTTCTTTCTTTGCTGAATTTATTTGTATTAAGGAACTATCATTTTGTATGTGAATGTTCTACTTTATGAAATGGGCAGTACTTTTATGATTTCTTCTTTTCATTTTGCTTTGTTACAGTGTGAAACTTGGAAAACATTTGTTTGTTTATATGTGAATTTGATTTGGTATTTGATGTTTACTATTAATTAAAGCCAATTTTTTTTTTTTTAATAATTTTGTTTATGAATTCACGGTGTTGAATGGGAAGCCAAGTCCAAAGAAGAAGAAGAAATTGTCAATTCTTCCCCTTTATCATATCTCTTATTTGGTGTTTTTGCTTTTCTATTGATTTCAATATTTGTTTTATATTGAAGTATTAAGTGCTTTTTCTTTTCTCTCTTTTACTATGAATTGCCTGCATTGCCATTAATTTTGTTACTGACAATAATTCCAATTTTTGTATCTTTTTGGTTTCATATGTTTGAAGAAATTTCGATGAGAAGGGTTAACAAGAAAATTGATAATCATGTCAGTTGAATAATCCCAATTTTTTTGTTGGTAAACCTCATTGATAAATGGGTTTTCAAAACAGATAAAAATTGTTCATGTGTGTTTCATTAGATTTATTGCAAAAATGAAAGTAGTGACATGTAATCTATCTCTATTGTTGTTGGGCATGGAAAACACAGATTGACTATGCTTCAACCTCTCTCTCTTAAGGATTTTCCATTATCTATTTTTGTTTTTTTCAAATCAATTTTTTCCTTGGTTTCTCAATTCCCATCAAACTATTCAAAGAAAGGCTTGAATTGAATTTTTGGTCAATTGTTTCTTAATTCTGATTTTATTTTAGGGTGAGTGGAAGAAAAGGCAAGCAGATGTAGAAGCTATCCAGGAAGCCAGACGTAAGATAAAGCTTAAGAGATAAAGCAGCACGACAAGCATTAGGCCATTGTGACTGAACAAATATGAGGTAATGTTTAGTACTGTGTAGTGCCATGTTATTGAGATATATGCGACTGCATGAGAATTGTATTTTCTCATGTAATCTTGATGTTATGAGTCTGATGTTGCGTTTTAGATCCTCTTTATGATCATCAATGACTGATTAAACAACTCAAAAAATTTTACCTACTAAATGCAGGTTATAAGAGTTGGGATAGTAGCTTGATGCCAGATTAGCAAGTGAGGGAGACAGAGGAGAGTGAAGGAGAGAGAGAGAGAATAAGAAAGATAAGAAAATGCTTTAGATTACTACACCAACACTACCCAATATATATATTTCTAAAATCTATGTGTTTTGAGTAGTTGATAGGCTAAATCTAGAAAATTCAGAGTACGTTTTATGGAATTTCTCATAGAAGCTTTATTGTTTTCTAAAATAAATTTGTTATCTGGTGTTTATTTCCCTATTTGATGCGGAAAGCTAAATATTATAAACAATTATTCTTTTTTCCTTCTATAATGGTTTTAATCAGATAAGAATGATCTTATTTTGTAGTTAATATTTTCAATTGTAGATTAGGAGCTGCATTCAAAAGAATTATGTTCTTCCATCCTTTATAAAGACAAACCATGTCATCATTTATGACATTAGTAATAAAAACAATCGATTGATATTGATATTAATTCAAATTTTTATAAATACTGCCTTACCTTATGACAATAGTAAGCTAGAAGTTTAGTTTTTATTTTATTTGTAAATTCTTACAATCATGGACCAACAAAATTAGTGATCTGCTATTTGCTCCAAAGTTAACATTGATAGTATTATTGATGTGTAGGTGTAGAAAAAGGTTTTAAACACCCCAAAGTGGATATGGTAGGCAAGATTACCATCATGCAATTGCTGTTGAAAAGCTGTCAAACTTAAATCCTTTTGTAAGTTTTTGCTTCCTTTTAATTTCCTTCTTCTATTTGATTTGTTAAAAAAAGTTGGGATTGTCAAATGATCATCGTCCCATTTTTGTTATATCTGTGGCCTTTTGTAATTTCCTGTCACTGAATTATTTAAAAAAAAAAGTTTTGAATGTGTTTATATCTATAATTATTTATAGCTATGAATTTATTTCCTTATGCTCAACCTTTAACATTCCGATGTAGAGAGTTATTATAGTTCTTTATTTGTATGGATCATATTGTTTGAGTTTTGTATTTTGGTTTATTATCATTTACTGCTTTCATAATTTTCTACTATGTTTTGTGCCTATGAAAAACTTTTTGAATAATTTGGTGGGTTATTCCTATGAAAAGCATGATAACAAGGAATTTTGAACTACTTATTGCTTATCTAGAAAACACAATTAGATATATACAGATAAGGAAGCATTTCTTAGAAAAGAAAATTAGAGTTTAAATGAGAACCCATATCCAAAAAAATTGCTACTACTAGTAAAGTTTTTTTTAATGGGTTGCAGGGCTAAGAAAGCTATGAGTTATGACACAAACATGAGTTATGAAAACAAGTTTGAGTGATTTCTTACATGTGAAGAGTATTAAAATAAAACAATGCTTGAGTGGGTTACCTAAGAGATCTCAAATTTTAGTAAGAAGAAGAGTGCTAATTTTGAAAAAAATTGAGCATATGAGAAAAAATGATGTGGTGTTTGGCTCAGTTATTGTGGTTGTGATTTACTTATTTGTTCATAGTCAGGATTGTCCAATATATTTTTGAAGAAAGAAAGTATAGAAAAAACAAAGACAGGTTGAATGCCAAAGGATTCAAGCGAGGTTTAACATGCATTGTAAAACAGTTGGTGATGATTAGCTCTTTTTTAGTAGGATTTCTAGATGTTTCTTGCATTTATAAAGCTTGCCAAAGTGGTGAAGGAAAATTTTTAATTATTAAAGTAGGAAGTAGTTTTTTTTTATAAATGGGTGTTAATTTTGAATGGAGTTTCAATGTAAAGAAGACATGTCTGTAGTTGGGTATGACGATAATGATGATGGTGGTGGCAACAATGTTCCCTCATCGAGTAGTTTTTTCATTTTGTTATCGCAATTTTTTACCGAAAGCATTGTTTTTTACCCTAAAAAAAATCTGATTGTGATTTTTTTTTTTCCCAGCTAG
The DNA here is from genome assembly GCF_932294415.1 of Quercus robur. NCBI lineage: Eukaryota > Viridiplantae > Streptophyta > Magnoliopsida > Fagales > Fagaceae > Quercus > Quercus robur. The sequence goes on from NC_065545.1 coordinate 32,622,633, forward strand.
CCTGGATTCTTTATCTTAATACTTACTTACATATCATTCATGTTGGGTTGGTTGTGTTTGGTTTTTGAAATACTGGAGTAATGTAATATTGGATTGGTTTTGATTAAGGTATTTGGGTTAGAATTCATTTTGTTTTGGGTTATTAACCAAATCCAAGTTAGTTTAGGTTGTAATGAAACTGTAAGTGGTGTGTCAGTATAGACTTTTTTAATATTAAATAATCACATAAGAACTATTAATTATTGTTATTAAAATTCTATCAAATATCTCCTCATTATCAATAATTTAACTTGCTTCGTTCATTGAACCAAATTTTTTTTTTCAAAAATTCTGCTTATTAGTTATTGATGCAGTTCATAAAAATACTATAATTCAATCATTTATAAATTTGATTGTGATAGTTATCTATGTATTTAATTTGAAATTCATACTAGGTGTTATTTTTCACATGTTGCTCCTCTTTATAATTTGGTTTCCTATGTTCTTTCTATTTCGTTGTTTACAAGTTCTTTGAGGGCTTCTTTTTTTAATTATTTTTCCTGGGGTTGTGATGTAAAGGTCTAAGAGTTCACAAATCACAGTGATTGAGGCATGTAATTGCGTTACAATGAATATCATAATTTAATGGTAAGTTTAGGGATTTTCCCCTTTTCTATTGATTTTAAATATATATATTCGAACATGTAATAGAATGCAAACTTGGCAAAGAAGCAGGAAATTAGGAACAATGGGCATTTTGTTCTTTGAAACTTATTTCTCTGCATCTTGCCATCCTATATCTATGGTAAGCTTTTTTGTAGCAGGCATTATTCTTTTGATGGACAATTTCTACTTGAGCATAATTTGGTTTTAATGCTCATTTGAGAAATTTGAAATTTGTAAATTCTATTAAATAGTTTACTTGCTGCAAGTATTTTGATCTCTGCTAATTTCTATGTTTTGTGTCATACTATGTGCTTTATATTTTGTTTCTAGAAGGACACCATTGTAACATATGATATATATATTTTTAATTCTATAAAAGATAGTTGGAGTTGATTTTAATTGGAGTGATATTGTATTTTATACATAGTATTCCTGCAAGTAGGACAAATGAGGGGCTGTACAACATGCCCTTGCACTAATATATATTTTACTGTGAAGGATACTTTGACGAACATTTTCTTTCATTTTTTTTTTCCTCTTTTTTATATAGGTTTGGGAAGAGTTTTAGACTTCCATTTTCTTCTCTTTTTTTCCAGCTAAAAGTACTTGCCTCTTTGTAGTAAAAAAATTTCAACTGAGGTTTTGGACTTTCTTTCATCAAAAGCCAGTGAGTTAGGCAGCTTAGATTTGGTGCAAATGTGAGTTGGGTGTTTTGTCATTTGATGAGTTGCCTTGAATGTGTTTGATTATTATTGTCAATCAGAATCACATTAGAGTTTTGAATGAGATTTACACTACTTTGACTCAAAAGAACAAAAAACTAAGCCCTCTCTCAAAAGTCTTTTTAAAGAATGGAGAATGCCAGGAAGAAATCTACACTTGACCATAAATTAGGATTTAATATTGGATTATTTCAATGAATTATGTAGATTGCTTAATCTATCCTTTGGAATTGTTTTCCCAGTTTCAGGCTTCTTTTTTTTCTTCTTTCTTAGGTAAACAATATTGAACTTCTTCTTTTCTTCGTTTGCAGCTTCATCCTGATGCCAAACTCAGGATTTAATGTCAAAATCAAAGTTTGAGAGGGAATTTGCAGCTTGAAAGTAGATGGATTTATTGCATTTTGTACGTTAATAGCAATTTCCCATTTTGATTTGCAAGGACATTCTCACAAATTTAGAGACTACTACGTCCCTCTTGGCAGATATGTTCTAAGACTTACAAGACTTACAATGAATATAAAGCATAATATTAAATTTGTATCAGCAAAAATGGTGTCCTCACACACTTTATATATAAAAGAAACTCAGGAAACATGAATTTTTTATAGTTATATTTTTTCAGTTTCTTTCATTCCTGTTGTAACAAAGAGACAAAACTAAGTTAAACATGTAAAAGGTTAAATTTTATTTGAATATTCATGTTTCATCAATAATTGTGTTGTGTCTATTGCTATGAAACAATTGTAGAGCTTGGAAAGGGTGCTCATTTCATCTTTGATTTAGTTATTTTAATTTTTCGACCAAGTCAATATAGTGTATATAATTGTATTGTGTCTGTTTGGATCAATTATATATTTGCTTGAATGCATCAAAATTTTCCTTATAATGTCTATTGAATTTTGCGTAAGAATTTGTATCATGACTATAATGTAGTGATGTCAAATAGACTATTGTTTTCTTCTCATCATCTATTGAGTATTTTTATTTTTTTGGAGAAAATCTTTTGAGTAGTTGAATGCATGCTCAGTTGCTTAATGGAACACTATGGAGTTTTACCCAAGAAATATGATGAGTTAAAACACTTTGTTTTCTGAAATAGTATGACATGGTTCAAATATATAGATCTAACAATCTAAATTTTCCTTTCCATTTCTTCTCCTCTCTTCCCTTTTTTCTTTTAAAGAAACATAATGATATCAAATTCTTATAACTTTATTTTTTTTATATATATATATATACTTCTAAGTTTTGCTAATGAAATTTTCTGGTTAATAATATGAATTTAGACTTAACCGAGCCTTTTAAATATGAATAAACTCATGATTAATAATATATTCATTCCCGTGCGGTAGCATGGGTTACATACTAGTTGCTAATAAAGCGTAAAAATTTGATGAGATTTATGTACGTTTTTACCATTGCGAGTAAGCTTGGCTCCAATAGAGAAAGAGAAGGAAAGTAAGCTTTTACCATTACCTGTACTAGATAAGTTCTCAGCCTCTTATAGGATTGAAGAAAGAAGCCTGTCTTCATATTCTCCTTTCCCTTCAATTTCGTAATAATGTGAAAAAGCAAAATGATCACATTCAATAGTTAGCATATAGAATTGTAATGTACCTTACATCCTTTAATTTTCTCATAAGGGGGCGGGGGTTATGAAAATTAAATTAATTAGAATATCACCAATATCTAAGGAAGTAGTATTATTTTATGATAGAGCAAAGCAGACAAATAACTAACCCTATGTTTGGATGAAAGCCTTCACCTTCCTCTATCCTCTCCTTATTTTTCATCTCTCACCACTCCAAACATTCCTAGGTGAAATTCTATAAACAAAAGAAGATAGATTAACTACAATCTCGCTATTGTGGCCGGAAGAAAACCATCTATAAGTTAAAATGTGTTAAGCAATTCTATAGGCACAAACTATTTTATAACATTTTTACAAATTGTTAATGTGACTAATTTTTATTGGTTCTCATCTAAACTCATCATTAGCATCACATTTTTACTTACCAATAATCACCCACTATATCTGCAATTTGTAAAATAGTTTGTGATTTTAGTATTTTCCTAAAATGTTATTCAAAATAGAGTTTTTCCTTTAAGATAATTAATTTGTGGTGTGCACTGCATTCCATTTAAAAAAGAGGTTAAGAAATATGGAGTGACAAGCTTTAAGAAAAGCTCAAGTTTACATTGGATTGGAATTTAACTATTTTCCAAATGATTAAACTTTTCTTTTTATTCTTGAAATAATTAAAACCAATCACTTAAAAAACCTTCATCAAAACCACTAGTTATCAGTGCTATCGAAAGTTAAGACAAGGACCATATATAAAATAAGAATATATTGTGAAACAAATCAATGGGAAGGCTTAAGACTACATTTTCGATTTAAATAAAATCAACTATACTAGACAAAGAAGAGCTGAGTCAAACAAGAACTGCAAACTGACTTGATTTAGGACAGTTATTAGCCTTTTATTAGGAGTCTGATCATCTGCTGCCTTTTCTAAGTTTCTCTATTTCTTTTCTTTTCTTCTTTTAAAAAGTGTCCAACTTTAGGGTTCACGTGATACGTACTATGTCTATATATGTACAAGGCATTCCTCTTTCACCACTGTTTTCGCAGTTGGTACGAAATGAAAACAAATGGACCTATCCAGAAACAAAATGGAAATATTCTATTATCTTTTTCATTTCCTTAACCTGATACTATATTGGTTTTTTTTTTCCCCAATTCCTGGCAACCTGACCTGATAGGCTGATACTCTACACTTTTGTCATAAATATTTTCTTTTGTTTACAATCATGTTTGTAATTCTCCCTGGTTTTCCTTGAATAAAAATGTCTTTTTCATGTAGAAAAAAAAAAAAAAAATCAAATAAACCCAGCAAACACAGCCATTGTGGACTCATCACTTATGTGATGAATATATACTCTTGTATAATATTACTGCATTTTTCTTATAAAAAACAAGGTATAAATATTATCTTTTCATTGCTTTAACTCCAACATGCTACAGGGTTTTATTGAAGAATACATGAGTCTTCTGGGATATATGTGTGTGTATGGTGAACTCTAATTAAGGTCGTAATCCATCATGCAATAATTCCAATTTTTCAAAAACACAATCAATGTGTGAAATAGCACAAAAAGGTAGCATTTCAAAAACCATAAGAGTAATATTGGAATTCATATTCACAGCCTAAAGGATAATAATACTAATAATAATAATTTTTTTTGAGAAAGTAATAATAATTATTTAAAAAAAGGTATCAACATTTTTTTTATAATTTGATAATTACAACAATGAAGAAATGAAAATTTGAACTTCATTTATCATTGTACCAGAAAGTGAGGCAATTCCTTCAATGTCTTGCAATCGAACGATATTGAGTTGAAATCCCTCATTCTCCAATTTTTTGTAAGCAAAAAACATAATTCCAACATAAAATTCTTTATTATATATATATATATAGAATCTTTTTTATAATAATTAATTTCATAGTTACAATAAATAAAGAAAGGGAGATTTGAATTCTAGTTTCCATTGAAATTTAGCAAAATTAAATCGAATATACCTAAATTATTATTTTTATAGCTCATGTACCTAAATTACTAGAGTAATGCTAGAAATATAAACTTTTTTACAAACAAATTTACAAAATGTTAATGTGATGAGTGGTTATTGGTAAATAAAAAAATGATGTTAATTATGGGTCTAGATAAAAACCAATAATAAGTTGAATACATTAAAAGTTGATTTGTAAAAATATTGTAAATATTTTATAACTGTAGCATTACTCAAATTACTAAAGAACTTCAAATTTAAATTTGGAATTTAATTAATAAAGGCCAACTTTCAAAACCATGATATAAGAGTATTCACAGCAGTGGAGCTAAAAATTTAGCTTTTTAGCTCCACCAAAAGTTACTTTATCTATTTTAGCTATGTACATGCTACAGCAGTGGATCTATTTTAGCTTTTAACATAATAAAATAATATATCCATTACAATAAAATAATATATCCACTACAATAAAATAATATATCCTATACAATAAACAAAAATCACAACCACCTTCAACTGCCACCGTTACCGCCACCACCGCCGCCACTACCGCCACCGCCACCACCGCTGCCGCTGCTGCCGCCGCCACCACCGCTGCCGCTGCTGCCGCCGCCACTGCCGCCACGCGACTCCATAAAATTAGAAAAAAAAAATATAAATTTCCCTGCACACAGAAAATTCCCAAACTAACATTTATATCAAAACTTGACATGTAACTTAATCTCATTAAAATGACCACAAGAAATCCTTTGTGTGCTTCTCTTTGTGGTTTTGTGCAACAAAACAAATTACAGAGACAACAAAAAATGTAAACTTCGCTGCACAAATTACAGAGAATACAAGCACTTCTATTATAAGAAAACTACACAACAAATTCCTGCAAATAGAAAATTCCCAATACATTCCAATACAAATACATTCTGTCCATTCCAATACAAATACAATCTGTCCATTCAGATGTTATACCCAGCAAAAACAACAAAAAAATCCCATAGTGCCAAATCAAAAATCACATTCCTCACACAGTTCAACATCCTTGCAAACAATCCAAAATAGTGCCAACTGCCAACACGCCATATCACATAGCTATATTTTTCACATAACACCAAGTTTAGCCGACAACACACCATTTTTCACCACAAAATAACACCATGACACAAAACCAGAAAAATTAAGCCAAAACAACGAACACCCGAATGAAAAAATTCACCGATTCATCAAAAAAAAAAAAAAAAAAAAAATTCACTGACCCGACAACAAACCATTTTTCACCACAAAATAACACCATAAATGATGATACAAACCCAGAAAAATTAAGCCAAAATAACGAACACCCAAATGAAAAAATTCACTAATTCATCCAAAAAAAAAAAATGAAAAAATTCACTAACCCGACAACACAACATTTTTCACCACAAAATAACACCAAAAATGATGACACAAACCCAGAAAAATTAAGCCAAAACAACGAACACCCAAATGAAAAAATTCACTGACCTGAAGTGGATTGGCTGGGACGACGAGGTCTGAGGCGGTCTGAGAGAGATGGGCGGCTGGGACAGCGAGGTCTGAGGCAGTCTGAGAGAGATGGGCGGCTGGGACGGCGAGGTCTGAGGCAATCGACGGCTGGGAAGGCGGTGGGTCGAGCTTCGACTGGGACGGCGGTGGGTAGAGCCTCGGCTGGGACGGCGTCGGTCAACTTGAGAGATGGTGAGATGGTGAGAGTGAACCGGATCCGGCGCCGGTCAGCTTGAGAGATGGTGAGATGGTGAGACGGTGAGAGTGAACCGGGGAGTTTCAGAGAGGTGAGATGGAGAGGTGGGAGCTTGAGAGTGATGAGAGAGAGGGCGCTGAGATGAATAAAAGAATGAGAAAAAATAAACAACCAAACATTATTTTAATCGGGGTGCTGAATAAAGAATGATTATTTTTTTTAGATGATTGCTACAGTGCACATCTATAGATAGATGTGCACTGTAGCGATTCATCTAAAAATTATTGCTTTACCTCCTCTGCTGCGTGGCCTATTTTGGTATTTTTGTGGAGCTAAAATAGCATTATAGCTATTTACCTCCACTGCTACAAATGCTCTAAATGAGGAAAAAATAAAACAAAAAGCTAGCAATGCTGTAAAAAACATTGTATACGAATTCACACCCAAATCTTCGGATACAAGTTTGCTCCAAGCCTAGCAATGTCCAATGACCTTGGACGTTCTGCCTCAAATTAACAGGGTGATATGATTGATCATCATAGCTACAAGCCTAAAACATCTAATGTTGTTTGCAGCTCATGCCCAAATTTTTATCATCAGCAGTAGATTGTCAAGAAATTTACACAACCTAATAAACTTAAAGGATACTTAAATCTACCAACAAAAACAATAAAGTTGAAAAAAAAAATAAAAAAATAAAAAAATAACTCTGATTCTGAGAATGAAATGGATTCTTAAGTAGCCATTACAATGACTGATTATTTAATTTGGACACTCTGTCTAGGTAACAAAAGTGTAAATTAATTGATCATCAAAGCTACAACATCCATTGTTGTTGCAGCTAATTAAAGCCCAAATGTTTGTCTTCATTAGCATATATTGTTACGAAACTTAACACAACCTAATAACTTAAGAACCAAATCAAAAAATAAAAATAAAAAATAAAAAAAATAACGTAAGAACACTTAAATCTATCAACAAAAAGAAGAAAAAAAAAAGTAGGGGAAAACACTTTCTGATTTTGTTTTTATATATTTTACTTTCGAAAAGAATAAAATATTCTGGAGGATTCCAAATTTTCAATTTCCTCCAAACCAAAACAATTACATGCTCCATTTTTGGTTCTATCATCTATGACTTTTTTATTAATTTAAAATTTGTAAATGTTTTTATGCATGATCCACAGACAGAATGCACCAAGATCTTCTATTTTCAAACAGAGATCATTATTGTCCTACTCATCCAAAAGGACAGAGATAAAATTCATCAAATATAGTAAAAGAAATTGAGAGAGAGAGAGAGAGAGAGAGAGAGAGAAAAGGATTAAAAAGAGAAATAATAAAGCCAGGGATACAAAGAAAATAAATTCATATCATATCCATATCCATAAGACAATAACCTACAATTCAAATATTTTGTCCAAAGTGCAAAACAAGCATTACTATTTTCAGTATTACTAACATATCCCTAAAGGCCTAAACAGAAAGAAGACAGAAAGAAAGTCATAAACATAAGTCCTAAATGAAAGTGAAACCCACGTAAAATTGATCACTCTGGGCCTATTTCTGGAATCATCATCCTCAAAACACCATTTTTCACCTCAGTCTTGATCTTCCCAATCTTGTTCACATCAAAGGGTCCAAAGCTACCTTGATAGGTCCTGCCACTCTCCTCGTGAATAGACTCCTTCCCAGCTTTACCAGAGAACAAAACCCAACCATTTTCCACCCCAACACTCACCTTGTCCTTGGTGACTCCAGGCATGTCCACCCACACATAAAAACCATCCTTCACCTCTTTAGCTCCATATGATTCTCTGGGCCCTTTGGTTTGGTATGGGTGTGAGGCTGAATCCAATAGAAAACAAAAATATATATATATTAATAATAAAGGTAAAAAAAAAACTATGTAAGAAACAAATTAAACCCCCCAAAATAAATCCACTAAAATTATTTAGAGATACCTATATCTTCATGCAAAAAAATAATGGGAGTGTCCACTGGGGGAGGACCATAAGAGCAACGAGTTACATTCTTCAATATTTTCTGCCAAACAAGTAAATACAAAAATATTTATTACTAACATGTATATTGCTCATGAACTTGAACAAAAGTTAAAGAAAAAAAAGTAAACCTTTGACATTTTCATCCTGAGTACACCGTTGGTGATATTGCCGTGGAGTTTAGCGACCTCACAACAGCCACAACGTAGTCCATAAAGACCTCCGAACTCTCTAACTTGGTCATCGTGCTCCCATTCTTTGGGTGCTGAGCCAGTGAAAATGACATTGTTGAAATGGTCGAGAAAGCAGGACATGTTTTGTTTGGGGACACCTGGCATATCTACCCGCATGTATAATTTGTCATTCTTTAGAGCAATGCGTTCCACGGCACCTTTTGGTCCACTCCTCTGAAAGGGGTTGTTCTTACCATAAAGCTCACCTGCTTGTCAGATGAAAATAACAGAGAGTAGAGAGAAAATGAAATTCTCATTAGCTGAAATGAATGATACAAATGAATTAATTGAATTATAATTACTAACTGAGCTACTTATATACAGCTCAAAAAACAGAGCATTACTCCAGGTGTGGTGCTAAGCTAATAACCGTTTTTCAACTAATCAACCAATTACAATTTGACAACTGGTTTCCTCTCTAACTAAACTCTGTGTTCCTTTCGCACGTGTGTCCTGTGTGACTTCATTAATCAAAACGTTCCGTTTCAAGTCTCCTCTTGCTTCTGTCGTTCTGTTCTTCAGCCTTGTTTTTCTTCTGTCGTTTTCAGTGCTGCTGCTTCTGTCGTTTGTAATGCTTCTGTCTTCAACACTCCCCCTCAAGTTCAGAGTATTAGACTTTGTAACTTGAACTAAGGAAGCTATCTGTAATTGCTCAGATTGCTCCTTTAACAGCTTTGGTTGAAAAATGTCTTTCAATCCTAGTTTCTCTGTCAATCTCACAAAAGATGAAAAACCCAAAGCTTTTGTGAAGATGTCTGCAACCTGTGAATTCGTAGCAACATGGAAAGTCTTAATCATTCCCTCCAAAATTTTGTCTCTCACTAAATGACAATCAACTTCTATGTGCTTGGTTCTTTCATGAAAGACCGGATTTGCTGCTATATACAGTGCAGCCTGGTTATCACAAAATAGCATGGCTGGTCTTGAATGCTCAATCCTTAAGTCCTTCAACAATTGCAAAACCCAAGTGATTTCACAGGCTACACTTGCCATAGCCCTATACTCAGCTTCAGCTGAGGATCTGGACACGACTCCTTGTTTCTTTGATCTCCAAGAAATTAAAGAATCCCCCAAATATACTGCATAACCAGTGAGGGACCTCCTTGTGTCTGGGCATCCAGCCCAATCCGCATCACAAAAGGCCTTGATATGCAACTCTGTGTTGCTTGGGAAGAATAAGCCTTTACCTGGTGACCCTTTAATAAATTGTAGCACCCTGTGAGCTGCCTGCAAGTGTGGTTCCCTTGGCTGTGAGACAAACTGACTCAACCTATGCACTGCATAAGTCAAGTCAGGTCTTGTCAAGGTAAGGTATAAGAGTCGTCCAATTAATCTTCTATACTGACTTGGTTCTTCCAACAGCTTGCCTTCATATTTGGACAACTTCAAGTTTTGTTCCATGGGAAACTTAACAGGTTTGCTGCCAATGAACCCAGTGTCCTTAAGGATTTCCAAAGCATATTTTCTTTGGTTAAGACTGATGCCTTCATCAGTCCTAGCAACTTCCAATCCTAGAAAATACCTCAATGAGCCTAGATCCTTCAAACCAAACTTATCATCAAGAACTTTCTTCAAATTATTAACACAAGCAACATTGTTTCCTGTCAAAAGTATATCATCAACATATACCAACAAAATTGTGAATGAAGCTCCTTGTGTATGAGTAAACAAGGAGTAGTCAGACTTTGATTGGACAAACCCCATTTGTAGAATAGTTGAGGAAAACTTCTCAAACCATTGTCTGGATGCTTGTTTGAGACCATAGAGACTCTTATTCAGTTTGCAAACCAAATGATGCTCCCCCTTGCTGTGAAAGCCAGGTGGTAAACACATGTAAACATCCTCAAGTAGCTCCCCATGAAGAAAAGCATTATTTACATCCATTTGATGAAGAGACCACCCTTTCACAGCAGCCAATGACAAAACAATCCTAACTGAAACTGATTTTGCAACTGGAGAGAAAGTTTCTGAGTAGTCCAGCCCATGCTTTTGAGTGAAACCCTTGGCTACAAGCCTAGCTTTGTACCTCTCAATAGTACCATCAGGTAAGTATTTGACCCTATAAACCCACTTACATCCAATGGCTGACTTACCAGGAGGCAAAGGGGTTAAAGTCCAAGTATCATTAACCTCTAAAGCTTCAATTTCTTTGTCCATGGCAGCTCTCCATTCAGGAAATTCCACTGCCTGCTGAAAAGAGATAGGCTCGGATGGAATGGAAGAAACAGCCATGACAAAAGAATGAAAGGTAGGTCCAAGATGTGAGTAACTCAAATGATCTGAAAGAACATAAGGCAGACCTGAACTGGGTTTGGTACTGGCAAAGTTACAAGAGTAATCAGACAAGTAAGAAGGAGGTTTGTGGGACCTAGTAGACTTTCTAAGGGGAACATTGAAACCAGAAGGATAAGGAAGAGGATCACAAGCTTGGGAAGAAGTAGGAACATCAGAACCAATGGAATCAATAGAAACAGGTTCTGTAGAAACAGGTTCCACATGAATAGAACTAGGGTCAGGGATAGGAATTGAAGTAGAATGAGGAATGGAGGAAGGGGTTGTTTTGTCATTGGCTGCTGTGAAAGGGTGGTCTCTTCATCAAATGGATGTAAATAATGCTTTTCTTCATGGGGAGCTACTTGAGGATGTTTACATGTGTTTACCACCTGGCTTTCACAGCAAGGGGGAGCATCATTTGGTTTGCAAACTGAATAAGAGTCTCTATGGTCTCAAACAAGCATCCAGACAATGGTTTGAGAAGTTTTCCTCAACTATTCTACAAATGGGGTTTGTCCAATCAAAGTCTGACTACTCCTTGTTTACTCATACACAAGGAGCTTCATTCACAATTTTGTTGGTATATGTTGATGATATACTTTTGACAGGAAACAATGTTGCTTGTGTTAATAATTTGAAGAAAGTTCTTGATGATAAGTTTGGTTTGAAGGATCTAGGCTCATTGAGGTATTTTCTAGGATTGGAAGTTGCTAGGACTGATGAAGGCATCAGTCTTAACCAAAGAAAATATGCTTTGGAAATCCTTAAGGACACTGGGTTCATTGGCAGCAAACCTGTTAAGTTTCCCATGGAACAAAACTTGAAGTTGTCCAAATATGAAGGCAAGCTGTTGGAAGAACCAAGTCAGTATAGAAGATTAATTGGACGACTCTTATACCTTACCTTGACAAGACCTGACTTGACTTATGCAGTGCATAGGTTGAGTCAGTTTGTCTCACAGCCAAGGGAACCACACTTGCAGGCAGCTCACAGGGTGCTACAATTTATTAAAGGGTCACCAGGTAAAGGCTTATTCTTCCCAAGCAACACAGAGTTGCATATCAAGGCCTTTTGTGATGCGGATTGGGCTGGATGCCCAGACACAAGGAGGTCCCTCACTGGTTATGCAGTATATTTGGGGGATTCTTTAATTTCTTGGAGATCAAAGAAACAAGGAGTCGTGTCCAGATCCTCAGCTGAAGCTGAGTATAGGGCTATGGCAAGTGTAGCCTGTGAAATCACTTGGGTTTTGCAATTGTTGAAGGACTTAAGGATTGAGCATTCAAGACCAGCCATGCTATTTTGTGATAACCAGGCTGCACTGTATATAGCAGCAAATCCGGTCTTTCATGAAAGAACCAAGCACATAGAAGTTGATTGTCATTTAGTGAGAGACAAAATTTTGGAGGGAATGATTAAGACTTTCCATGTTGCTACGAATTCACAGGTTGCAGACATCTTCACAAAAGCTTTGGGTTTTTCATCTTTTGTGAGATTGACAGAGAAACTAGGATTGAAAGACATTTTTCAACCAAAGCTGTTAAAGGAGCAATCTGAGCAATTACAGATAGCTTCCTTAGTTCAAGTTACAAAGTCTAATACTCTGAACTTGAGGGGGAGTGTTGAAGACAGAAGCATTACAAACGACAGAAGCAGCAGCACTGAAAACGACAGAAGAAAAACAAGGCTGAAGAACAGAACGACAGAAGCAAGAGGAGACTTGAAACGGAACGTTTTGATTAATGAAGTCACACAGGACACACGTGCGAAAGGAACACAGAGTTTAGTTAGAGAGGAAACCAGTTGTCAAATTGTAATTGGTTGATTAGTTGAAAAACGGTTATTAGCTTAGCACCACACCTGGAGTAATGCTCTGTTTTTTGAGCTGTATATAAGTAGCTCAGTTAGTAATTATAATTCAATTAATTCATTTGTATCATTCATTTCAGCTAATGAGAATTTCATTTTCTCTCTACTCTCTGTTATTTTACATCACTAGCCTTAAGATCAGGACTGAGTGAATTGGTCAGCCATGATAGGATCGTAGTGTTGCACCTATTCCAGGAATTGAAGAAAGGTGAGGTTGGATCTGGTTCTGAAATTGAACCATTGACGAATCCAAACTTATTTCTGGAACTCAGAGCCAGAAACACAGATCTCGCCCAGGTCATGTAGTTCTCAGGACCAACGAGAGGCTGAGATGTAAGAACCAAACCAGGATTTTCATTCGCTGGTAAGAAAAAAGGGTTGTTAGCAGATTCATCTGCCATAGTTGCACTTCCAGTAGGTGCAGACGAAGAAGAAGCTGCACATGTTGAGTCTGAAGCCATGAGAGACCAAGAAAACGAAGAAAATCAAGAGTAAATTTCTGTTTGGCAAGAGAGAAAACGAGAGAAAATAAGCTCTGATACCATGTAAAATAACAGAGAGTAGAGAGAAAATGAAATTCTCATTAGCTGAAATGAATGATACAAATGAATTAATTGAATTATAATTACTAACTGAGCTACTTATATACAGCTCAAAAAACAGAGCATTACTCCAGGTGTGGTGCTAAGCTAATAACCGTTTTTCAACTAATCAACCAATTACAATTTGACAACTGGTTTCCTCTCTAACTAAACTCTGTGTTCCTTTCGCACGTGTGTCCTGTGTGACTTCATTAATCAAAACGTTCCGTTTCAAGTCTCCTCTTGCTTCTGTCGTTCTGTTCTTCAGCCTTGTTTTTCTTCTGTCGTTTTCAGTGCTGCTGCTTCTGTCGTTTGTAATGCTTCTGTCTTCAACAAAATGAAAAGAGAATGTTAATTAAGAAGCTGTGCTAAAAGAGAAGAAATTAAAGAAGGACATGTAAAACCCATAAGAGAAAGGAAGGTAAAAACCAGAATCAGTGATTCCAAAGTCAGAAAAGGAAGGACCCTTAGGGTTGGGGGAACATGAAGAAGCCATATTCTCAAAAGGTGAAGAAAACAAAGGAGGTTGTGAAGGTTTATGCAAGAAGGGTTTTGTGTTGAATGAACCGATTGTAAAAAGGAACAAGGGTGTGTGTGGGGTTAATCTACTAGTTTGAGTATACGGAGCTAGAGAGGGTGAAGGGTAAAGCGGCACATTTATGGATACAACTATACAAGCTATTGGAAAATGCTAGCTGTCCTGTGAGAGAGAGAGAGATATTTGCGTCCTCCTCAAGAAATATTGGGACTGAGAACTGTCACGGCCAAATTAACATGGCCTTGACTGGATGCTGAGAATGGTAACGTTTCGCTTTTTGATTGGAAGATATCTGTTGTCCAAACTGTCGTGTGTCCTTGGAGTTGGACTCAGGTCATAGCATATATTGCATTTTCATGACTGCGCAGCGCATACTAGCTACTCATTCCAACTTTTTTCTGTGACAGACTGCACATATTTGTAATTTTGTATAGATAATATTATATGATTGATTCTATATTTATATTTTGGATAGTATGGTTATTAATAATTGATTTTAAATCTACCAGTTACCACCTTAAAAAATAGTTTCACCGGTGTTCATCATCACAATCATGGTTGGAAACAATAGTTTTGAATCTTTTTTTTTTTTTGATACAACAGAATGTTCAAACCGAAGACCTATTCAATTTCTTCCTTCGTTACAGTTGGCATCAAACAGCATCACTACAATCAATCATGTACAAATTTTGAATTACATGATTGTAGATGTTAGATCAATAATTGATAATAAGAAAGATAGATCAATAGTTGTTACGGGCACAACAGCTGACATATAACATAAACAACTCTCCATTTCAAACCAAATGAAGTGAATAATTTTCTGTACACCATGACCCCACCATTATGAGTTCTCAAGTTGATAGAGAATCGTCATAAATGGATTGTTGATCTTCATGGTATTGCTTATCCACCCAAAAAAAAAAAAAAAAAAAGTTTGACCATATGTATATACTTGCATTTACATCACAACATGACAATATCTTCATTTCATCTATGCATGTTAGACCAACTTGAGGATTAGTAGTTTTATACAGAAAAGTATAAGGTTTTTGGCTTTATAAAAATAAAATTACTTTTATGAGTTCTAGTAAGCTCAATTAGTAAAAAAATTTACTACCAAATAAAAAATTTAAGATTCCAATCCTATCTAAACCAAAAACCATAAATTAAAATTTTATTATTTTAAAATAATAATAAACTAAAATTACTTCCATGTTTGTGTTACAAAAATAACGATCATGAGAGCCAAGGCAAACATTACATGATATGTGTCCATTAAATTGTTGGTTGCACAAATGTAAAGAGGATAAAGAAAATAATCTTATATTATTTAAAATTCACATTAATCATTGAAATTAGCAATTAAGGTTACTCAAAAACACTTATGACACTAAAATTTATGTCTTATTGAATAGGTTATCCAATTTTTAAATTAGTTTATTTTGCATCAATAAATATTAGTACGCTAAAAAAAACCCTCATTTATCATTTGAGTATATAAATATTATGTCAATGGTCTTATAGTTGAATTTGCATCTCCCTTAACTCACTTGAGAGAGTGCATATGATACCATCCCCATCTAGATTCATAAGGGCATAAGGCATTGGCTTTTGAAGTGATAGAAGAGTTATAATGGTCACACTCAAGTAGAGAAGTCAGTGTAGTTTGGACTAATGATCCACTTCCTTTAATTGTTCTAAATTTTTCTTCCTATTTTTTGGGGTTTTCTGCCTCAATGGATGTTTTGATTGATTTCTCCAAAACATTTGGAGGTTCAAAATTTTCTCTTATATATTCTTTCGCCTTATTTGCTACATCTAGATTAGCCGTTTACCTTTATTTTTAATAAGTAAGCTTGGCCCCAATGGAGGGGGAGGAGGAAAATAGCCTTTTACCATTAGCACTAGAAAAGCTCTTAAAAGCATATACTTAGGACTAGTCTGATCTTACCTTTGGATTTTCTAACCGTCAAGAGTTGTCGTCCATAGGATTAAAAAAAGGAAGCCTGTCTTCATATTCCCCTTTCCCTTCAACTTTAGTAATGATGTGCAAATGCTAAACTACCACATTCAACTGTTAGAATCATAACCTACATATAGCAATGTAATGTACAATTACATCCTTTAGTGTGTGTTTGGTTTCCACTTAAAGCTGCGTTGCGTTTGGGTTGCTGCGTTTTGCTCTTTTTTTTTTTTTTTTTTTTTTTTTTTTTTTTCACGCGTTTTGAGTACTGCGGTTACTGTTCAATGAACAGTAACCGCAAAAGTTAACTTTCTATCGTGAACAGTGCATATATGCACTGTTCACGGACCCACAAATTTCATTTTTTATTAATTTTTTCATTAAAAATGGGTCCCACAGTACTATTCACACATTTAAAAATTATTTTGCTACAGTGTTTTCAGTTTTCAGTTTTCAGTTTCAGCAAAATAAGTTCTATCCAAACACACCCTTAATTTTCTCAAAAGTAGGGGTGTGTGGAGTTACGAAAATAAAATGAGAATATCAACTAAATCTCAGGAAGTAGTATTACTTTGTAAAGTAAAGCGGACTAATTAAATGGCTAACCCTATGTCTGGATGAAGGCTGATCAGCTTTTTCTATCTTCTCCTTATCTTTCATCTCTCTCTATTCCAAACATACTCTAGCTAGGTGAATTCTATAATTGAAAGGAGCTACGTTAGCTTGCCATCAACTACAAGCAGGCTATTGTGTCCAGGAGCAAACCATATATAAGCTTAAATGTTATACAAGATAATTTGTGGAACATTGCATTCCATTTAAAAAAGAGGTTAGGAAATATTGAATGACAAACTTCCAATAAAGCTCAAGTTTAAATTGGATTGGAATTTTTCCAGCTGCTTAAACTTTTCTTTTTAATGCTATAAATTATTAGAACCAATCACTTAAAAACCTGCATCAAACTGCTAGTTATCAGTTCTATCGAAAAGTTTATACAAGGGCCATAAAATCAGAATATTGTGAAACAAATTAATAGGAGGTTAATTGAAACAACATTTCAAATTTTAATAAAATCAACTCTACTAGAATAACCTTATTATGATTAGAAGGATTCTGCTGGATTTGTATTTTTTGCTACTCCTATATATGCATGAAGGAAAGAAAAGAAAGGATCAAAGGGCAAGTATATGGATTCAATCTGGTGTATACTAAAACATCCTTCATGGCCACTATATGGAGATGCAATCTTGCTTGGTGATTTTGAATTATTAAAGAAACACAGCTATTTAATCTTTTGAGACCATCCAATGATTAAGGTTCTATTGCATTTTCGTTTTCACAAATCGTAATTGAGAATCACAGAGCCCTGTTTCACTGTAGGACATCTAAATTCAACCTCCACGTGTCAATTGCAGAACTATTTCTAGCTACAAAAGCATCAGGAGCTTTAGAATCCTCTTCATTCAAGATTCCGAAAGCCTACAAAGACAGCACCAGCCCCAAAATAAGCAACCTCTTTTATTTAAGACCCAAAATCCATTCACTCCGTAAAGTTGCTTCAACATCTTAAAGAGAACAACCAAAATGAATGAATACCTTAACATTTGTAAGATGTTAGAGCCCACATCACATATCACTCCCAAAATTACTCACAAACCAGACTCTAGAATCCACAACAAATTATTCAATAAACAGTAATTTGATTAAAAATATATATACGAGAGTAATTATGAAGATTGTTATGTGCTAGAATGAAGGAAAAAACCGCACTAGTATGTCATAAATTGTCATACTAATCGCCATAGATATCAACAACTGCTTACCATTCTAAAAACTTTCATCAACATTTGTGCCAATGGCCACTAATACCATCAAATCAACTAGTACCATATATTCAAAAACCTTTAACACCGGAAGCAACAAAATCTTATAAGGAAAAAGGGAGAGGCAGGCCATGAAAGAAGCAATCAAATATCAATGATCAGTTAATCAATTTGTGGTCACTCTACCCTGATCTGTGAAACAGTCTTGGACTCTTTTTGACCGTCCTTCATCTTGGGAATGATCAACCTTAGAATCCCATTACGCATCTGAGCCTTTGTCTCATCCAACTTGAAGAAATTGGGGCAGAGATCAATGCTTCCAACATAGGTCCTGCCACTACTCTCGTGCTCTGATTGTTTAAGACCTTCTCCTTTTATAACCAAGCTATCTTCTTCCACATTGATCTTAACCTCACTCTTATCTATGCCCGGCATGTCTATCCTAACAAACAAACCGTCATCAACTTTCTTTGCCTCATATGTCCCTTGTGGTCCTTCCAGTTGCCATGGATACTCTGTTATCTGATCATGTGTACCTGTAAAAGTAAAACCCATAAGCTTGAATTAAACTATAAAAAAAAAAAAAAAAGGAAGATGGTGAAATATGAATAATACCACGACGAGCGTGGAACTGGTCGGTGCGAGTCATTGAACCGCCGTGACAGTTGATAGAGCAGAATTCATCGCTGGAATCGAACGAAGTCCAAAGGTTGGTGCTGAAGGAACGAACAGAGAGTGGAGCGAGCAGAGTAGAGGTTTTATGATTTAGCAAGTTGGAAAAAAGAGGTGAAGAAATCAGCTTTCTGATGATAGGAGCCATGGACGCAGCAACTAGGAGATTTTAGAGGTTTTAGTTTTGCGCTAGGGTTTTAAGTTTTTCTTCTTTGTTCTAAAAAGTAAATGTATTGGTATAGCCGGAAGAGGCTTCAGATATGGTTTTGTTCAACGTTTGCTTGTTTATCAAGTAATATATATTATAATAAAATAATAATAATAATTTTTGTTTTTTCTTATCCAATTTATATAGATATACGATAGTTCAAATGAAACTCTATTCCCAAGTGATTTCTTAGTTGTTAGAACTTAGGATAATTTACTTGGGGATAATTTACTTGAGGCAGAAGTTTCTTAGCTAATTTTTAAATTCTATTTTAATTATTTTAATATGAACTTTTTTTTATTATATATATACAAAATAGAAATTCTGTTCTAACTTAATCTAAGTATATATGTATGTAAAACTTCCTCTGGGAGACTTGAACTCGACCTTTACCCCCTACATCCTACAAACACTAATACTTATGAAAGGATCGTTGCGCAAAGGTTATGCAGTGGTAATATGAATTATTCTTAGTTGTTAGAACTTAGAATAATTTACTTTGACCACTGTGTATTGTAGACGCGATGGTCACTTCATAATTATAAATACTTGTGAAATGTGGGAGAGAAAGAGACAGGATTCAAGTTTCTAAAAGAGAGATTTACACACATATACACTTAAATTAGGTTAGAATAAAATTCTGTCTTGTATAAAAAAATAAAAAAATTACTTTGAGGACCATAGAACTTTCTTATCTAAATTTATAAATTCTATTTTAATTATTTTGATATGAACTATGGGAAAATTCTTAGGTACTTCCAAAGTACGGAGAAATGGTGCTCCCTCCTCTCACATTCAAAGTAGACCACATCATGAATTTATTGAATAAACCCCACCATGAATATAAAAGGAGGGAACATTATTCTCTGTACTCCATGAGTACCTAAGAATTACTCTAAAATATGTAACTCAAATATGTACATGACCCTAATTGTGTTTTTCACAAAACTATCATTTGGGCTTAAGCCGAAACTTATTTCTAGCATGTGGGCTTTAAGGGCATAGAAGGGCCTTTTTTTTCATTACATATTTTTGGTGTCATTGAATTGAAGGCCTTAAAAATGGGTTTGGAGTGTTTGAAAGCCCATGATGTAATGCAGAGACGTTAAATGCACTTGGGAGCTCACTGATGTGCTAGATAATCGGTTGCTACACTCAAAATCTCAAATATGCATTTTATTTGATTTAATCTCAATTATTTGATTGACACTTGTTTTCATGAACTCATAAATTTAGTAGCTCTAGAAGTTTTCATTCACCTTATACTAAAGCAACAAACTAGATAAAACCAGATCAAGTGGCAAAGCTAGACTATTTTCTTAAGGGGCTAATGTGCAAAAATTAGTATAATTTTTTTTTTCCATAAAATATACAAGGAGGAGGAGGGCTTTTTAAAAATCTAGGGCCCCCTCCCCTCCCTCCGTCCGTCCACTAGTTCATCAACCAACTTAACATGTTCAACACAAAACAAAACAACCCAATCTTTCAAGAATAGTACTACCAAATGTTCTACTAATTCCCACTATTTCAAACAAAATTCTTCCTTAAAGGATTTAAGTAGAAAATCCCTAAGCTATAAAAAGCAAAGCTATCAATTTGTCTTTGACATTTAACTCACTATCCACCAAACTCTGTTTCAATTTATTGGGATTACATTTTCTTCTTATATCTTCCATACTTGCAAAATTTTCAAAAGATCAAAAATCAATAACTATGCCATCAATCAAATGTTTAAATTTTAAGTTTTTGTAGTATAAAATTATGCACAAAAAGTAAATTTATGGATTGAATAATAGATATTATCTTATTGACATGAAATTTGACATGCATATTAAAAACATAAAAAACATGTAATATATCTATTAGATTTTCAAATATGTAGTTATATTAATTTTTTTTTTTTTTTTTTTTTTTTTTTTAGTGTGAGTTGTAACCATTGGCTATAACCATGCTTGTAACCAAATTTCTTCATATAAAGGCAAATTTTCAATACCTCTTCTTTCTTGGATTTCAAGGAGCTTTTTTCATGGGTTTTGAAACAAAACAGAAATCTGGAGTTATTTGCAATAACCGCTTGGTCGATTTGGAATCAAAGAAACCAAGTTCGTTTAGTTCAACTATGATGCAACGTTGATCAATTTGCTTAGCTTTCCAAGGATCAATTTGAGGAATTCATTGTTATGCATCCACCTCAGCATCTTCATCCACCCAGAACTCATGTTTCCTGGAAGGCTCCACCTACGGATAGCTTTAAAATTAATTTTGATGGTGCAATCTTCCCCAGGGAGAACAAGTCTGGAATCGAAGTGGTAGTTCGTAATTCATAGGACTTAGTCATTGCTTCTTTATCCCAACAACTCCGCCAAGCCTTTCAATCTTTGGAGATTGAAGCTATTGTGACAAGCCAAGCTCTTGAATTTGGTATAGAAGTCAAAGTTCATCAAGCTATTTTGAAGGGTGACTCTACAGTGATTATGAAAGCTTTGGGAGAGGATGGGGTGTCTTTAGCCTCCTTTGATCCTCTAATTCAAGATGCTAAGACCCTGTTTATTTTTTTATTTTTATTTTTTCATCACTCATCACTCCTCACTCAATTTTCATCACTCATCAATTAAAATACCCCAATTTCCTAATATCCACCCATTTGGCAACTATTTTCAATTCACATCACTCAATTATTTCTACTATTTTGTGGGACCCACACACTGACCCAAAGAAGACTTTTCTCTCCTTCCCCCCCCCCCCCCTCGTCTTTCGTTGGAACATCTACGGGATCAGGAGGTTAAGCTCGTGAAATTGACCTGAGGCAATTGAACCTTGTGATCAATTTACAGAGAGATGCTACCCAAAGCACTACCAGAGAAGCAACAATCAATACCCATGCCATTTTATTCCCCTCAAAAATTTTCCAAGCGCAATGTTAATTGGACCTTGGATCAAAATTCAAAGAAATAATAATTGCTTCAACTTTCTTATCAGTGAGGACTTTTGTCAAACACCTCATGGGCACTAAGTAAACTCCTTTCAACACAAACTACGACAATGAAATCCAATCACAAGTCATTTTGCAGAGCTTACAAAATCATTTTCTAAAGTTGTAGCAAAAAAAAATCTATATAAACAAAATTCAAAATCTTCGAAAATCCATTTATGACTTGGTGCAGCTCGGACCTACGACGATCTCCCAAAACCAGGTATTCCCTTTTTTTTCTTTCTTTTTTTCTTTTTTTTTCCTTCAACCCCCAATACCCACAACAACCACTTTAGTTCTGAGCTTGAGGCACAAACCTAGAAAATTCATTAGCATCCTTGAAGCACCCAGAAAATTCACAAACCCACAACAACCAATTCGTTGCCCCGATCGTTGATTTTTTTTTAATGGGTTTGAGATGAGAAAGGCGAAAAGGAAGGAAAAATAAATAAATAAAGAACGAACGAAGTGAAGATGAAAAAAAAAAAAAAAAAAAAAAAAAAAAACCGAACTGAGATGAGAAAGGCGAAAAGGAAGGAAAAAAAGAAAAGAAAAGAAAAGAAAGAATGAACTGAGCTGAAGAACAGAGAAAGAAGAGAGATAAAAAGAAAGAAAAGTGAAAAAAAAAAAAAAAAAAAAGAGTAACCGATGGGAGAGAGAAGGTATATCTGATTTAACAAGACTAGTGGTCCCTCAGTGTGTATTTAATTACCAAAATACCATTGAAAACTGAGTTTTGGAAACTGAAAATACCTAAAATGTATTTTCAGTTTTCCTAACTCATCACTCAAAAATCAGAAAATTGAGTGATAAAAACAAAAACTGGAAACAAATCCAAACAGAGTTTTTTTTCGTGAGACCCACATATTTTGAGTTATGAGTAATGGAAATAGAATTATGAGTTATGAAAACCGCAAATCCAAACAGCCCCTAAACCTCCATTTGGATATCAATGAAAAATGAAAATTATTTCATTATTCAGCTTATTTTTGTTACTATTCATGTCCTCACTACACTTTTTGGTACTATTCATAAGCTCCACTATACTATTTCAACTAACTTTTACATTTATTTACAGTATTTTGAACAATAAGTTTTCAGTTTTAGCAAAATAAGCGATATCTAAACAGACCCTAAGTTTTTCTCTAATTCTTTTAGTCAATTGCTATACTCTAACTAGGCATTCTCTTAATGTCACAGATTATGCTGTATAGATAAAGAATGTTCCACGATAATTTTATACTATTTTTTTAAGACTGATATAACCAGCCTTCTTTAATAAAGTTTTTAGGTTTTCTTCTTAAAAAAAAAAAAAAAAAAATTCCCCAGCCCCTTTAATTTTTTTTTTTTAATCTCGTTTTACTTCAATATCTAAGCATGTATCAAAGGATTCTATATCATACATAAACATGATTTATGACGGTTTTCCTGTCTCTCATTTTTGAAATTCATTAATTAATATTATTTAAGTACTTTTTCTAATTAAATGTCTGTCATTACACTTTTAAGAGAACCCCATAATCTTACATTTGTCAAGTTTGAAGGGAATTCAAAATTTGTGATTGTACAATTAGCAGTCTCCACCCACTGTCCCAGATTTTTTTTTGGTTGGATGCTACATGGGATGAGTGCATTGCTATTTTTTCTCTTCCTAATTGAATTTCTTATGGGAGATGGGCCAAGCCCTCCCCTTTATCCTCTTACTTTATATATATAATATAGAGAGGGGGGTATTTTTTATTTTTATCAATTAACTTTTACTTTTAATTTGAGATAAATTGCGCTGATTAGCAAAATATTTGGCGGATTTGCTGTCGAAATTTCGTTGGATGATCACAATTGGGCTCCTTGGTGATCACATTCATCTAAATAAAGTAGAGATTTGTGCAAAACCTTGTGTAGCTATAGAGTTTAGACTGACCCTCTCCACTCCTCCACATCTGATGATCCTTTTCAAATTTCAATTGACCTTCGATTCCTGATTAAAAAAAACGCAAAATTCAAAACAGACGCCTAAACAAGACCCATATAGGTCTCATATTTCAAGCCCTTGGTCCATCTTAATTGATGCTTATCACTCATCGGTGAAGTTAAACCAGATTTGGTCCAAACCAAAATTTACGAGTCTTACCCAGTACCCAAAAATTCACACAAATATGATGAATAAATTGTCAATATTGAATTACAGACCATAACACCAGAGACCGACCCAAAGGTTCAAAGTTAAAACCATGCCTCTCCAAGTTGAAAGTTGAAACAAACCTGCTTCTAGAATAGGTTAATAGTTATACTTGAACCAACTTTTTTGTCTAGTCTAAACAAATTAGCATTTCATTTAATCAAAAGACGATAAACAAGCAAACATCATTACTTAAGACTTCGAACAAGATTAGGTTGCATTAGCACGAAAATTTACAAAAACAGAGCCAAAGCAAGTCTCAAAACAGAGCAAAACAGAGTCAAGCAACACTATCACATATTCACTATCGCAGACAGACCTCACTCACTCAATGTTAACATGGAACACATCCTTCTTCTCCTCTTCCTTTATTTTCGGAACCAGCACCTTGAGAACCCCATTTTTCATCTCAGCCTTGATTGAGTCCAGCTTGTAAAGCTTCGGAGGCAAATCCAACCTACTTGTGTACTTTCTCTTACTCTCCTCGTCCTCCTCAGATAACTTCTCGCCCTCTCCTTTGATAATCAGTGTGCTCTCCTCCACAGAGACCGTCACATCCTCTTTGCCCAGCCCAGGCATGTCAAGTCGAATGTACAGAGCATCGTTATCTTCCTTCACGTCCCAGGAGCCTCGCTTCGACCCAGCTCCCACGCCTCGTGACGCTGCGAGAAATGGGTCCTCTATGAACTGGTCCATCAGGTTCAGGACCTGGCTCAGACTCCTTGTTGTAGAGAATGGATCAAACACATCTACAATTTCATCAAACACCCAAAATCAGAAAGCTAATAGCATTAAACAACAACGCAAAAGCCCAGAAAACAACAAAAATTAGAAGAAGATAATTTGTAAATTGAGGAGTGAGGAGTGAGATAACAACTACCTGTGAAGAAGGCAGGGCCACGGCGGCGAGTGATGGACTGGTCGGAGCGGCGATCCACGTCGTCGTGGTCGTCGAATTTGGAGAGTTGGGTGTTGGTGTTGAAGGAACGAGAGAGAGAGGGAGCGAGAGAAATGGAGCGAATGGGGTTGAATAGCTTGGACAAGAGAGTTGGAGCGGCGACCCTTCTGAGAGCAATAGACGATGCCATCGTTGGAATAGTAGGCCAAGAGCGTTTGATTGGTGACTTTTTGGAGTGTGTGTGAGAGAAAGAGAGAGGTAGACTTTTTCTGAGCTTGTGATGTGTTGGGTTTAAGGGGGTGGGGTTGAGGGTTTAATATAGGGACCAAAGACGTGGAGAAGGGGAAACAGAGAGAGAGAGAGAGAGAGAGGTGTGGAGAAAGTTCGAGAGCTGAGGGATGCGAGAAGGTTCTAGAATTGTAAAGAAATGAGAATCTCTTCTCTTCTCAATAAAAATAATATTGGGCCCAGCCTTTCTTTTTTCTTTTTCTTTTTTGATAACTAACTTTTTTTTTATATATATATAATAAAAAATAAAAAAATAAAAAAGTGAGAAGGGATATATTATATATCCTCCCACGTTATTTAGGTCGTTTTGATTATCTTTTGAGAGTAATTTTGTTATATGATTGTAATAAATTAATATAATCATCTCATGTACAAAGTGCTTAGGGTCTAAGAGAAAAAAGATTCGAACTGTGAGGTCAGCAGTATGTTATAATTATTTCTCAAAAAAATAATAATAATAAACACCCATGTATCTATCATTAAAAGTTTAGAACACACAATTAAAAAAAATATAGAGTTGAGAAATCAAATCCCCTTTACCATTTTATTGATAATTTGATACCATTTTAGGAAACGCATATTTGAGAAGTCACATTTCTTAATTAGGTCCGACTCTCTTCCCATTAAAATTCCTCTCATTCCCTACCATTTTTACATGGATGAAAGACACATGAGCCACATCAAATATAATTTTCCTTTCTCTCTCTCTCAACAAGCTCTCTTAGAAAAACCACAGCCAACTGATATTACTCTCCAATGATCGGAGTTGGTGTCAGAGCTCATTGTTGTTTTGTTCGTGAAGATAACTTTGTCAGAATCGCGATGACTATGCCACTGTGGGAATGACGATTAAACCCAAAACTAGAAGTTTCCCAATTCGTTTCCATTCTCCCATCAAATGTTAGAGCTCCTACAAGAGTTCTTGTCTTCTTTATCCTGCTGGAGATGGTTCTAGAGTGGCTCCCGGAAGGGGATGTGGCTTATTTTTTATGAAGTGTAGTGAAAACACGTACTGGGTGTTAAATTGAAGAGCAAGTAATATTAAAACATTGGATTTCAAATACACACCAATGATTATCATATATAAAGAAGAAAAAACAATGAAATTGCTTAAAGATTGAAACGTTGGGCTCGGAGTCACCTCAACATTGTTAAAAATCAAATGAGTTTTGCTGCTATAGTTTCAAAAATCACTTCTTCTTTTTTTTTTCTTTTTTTCTTTTTTGCTTAAAATCAAAAAACCCATGCTTAAATTATGCGAAAACAAACAAAGAAAGAGGAAAATAAAAAATAAAGATTGAAACTTTGAGTTAAGAATTAGCTTAAAATTGGTAAATCAAATGGGTTTATTGGAATGGCTTCAAAAACATTTTCATTTGTGCTTAAAATCACAAACCCGTGTTAAACAATTTACAGAAAACATGGTTGAGTCCGGTGGTAGCTCTATATTTTTTTTTTTAAGAATGGTCACTAAGAAATTTAAATTATCACAATATTTTTCTTAGTACCATTTTTCAAAGAAAAATAAAATTAGAAATTATTTTATTGAATCGGTTGAACAAGTTACAAATTTTATAATTGTTTTATAATAGACTTTTTGTTAAATAATTTTTTCACTTGTTGTTATTTGGTCTTATCTTGTTTTTGTTTGGTTTATGTTTGTTGTTATTTGAGCTAATATTTATTATTGTTATTTGAGTTTAAAAAAAAAACTGGGATTAAGAATTATGTTTGGAAATAGAATTAATTTTGGAGTAATGTTACATCAACAACATTTTTACAATAAATTTTATGCAAAAAGCTGTTATTGATAGATAAAAAAATAATATTAGTATTTGGCCCAAATTAGAATCAATAACAGCTTATTACATTAGATTTGTTGTAAAATTATTGTGAAAATGTTGTGAATGTAATAGCACTACTCTTATTTATGTTGAACCCAAATTTTTGTAATTCTCAAGTCAGGGTGTTCAAAATTTGTATTAAGGTGGTCACAATAAATTAATTTAACATATAATATTTTTTTAGCAAGTGTATATACACATTTTTTTTTGCAAGTTATGCTGTGAACCCCTAGATTGCATGTAGAGCCGGGACAAAATGGGCTTCTGCCTTT
Source organism: Quercus robur (assembly GCF_932294415.1). Classification (NCBI taxonomy): domain Eukaryota; kingdom Viridiplantae; phylum Streptophyta; class Magnoliopsida; order Fagales; family Fagaceae; genus Quercus; species Quercus robur. The sequence goes on from NC_065545.1 coordinate 32,649,909, forward strand.
TTCAGGCAAATTAATTAGTTTTATACCCTCTTTCCCAAACTAAATAGGGAAATGCCCCTCTTTTAAAACTCGATTTATGATAAATCGAATTAGGCCCTATAGTGACGTTTTTTAAAACTCATAGGCCCTATAGTGACGTTTTTTAAAACTCATAGTGACGTTTTTTAACTCGACCTCAATGAAATCGAGTTATAGGTAAAAAAATTGCCTATAACTCGATTTTATTGAAGTCGAGTTAAAAAGCGTCACTATAGGTCTTAAAAACGTCACTATAGGCTCATTAAAACGCCACTATAGGGTTTCAGAAATTTTTTTTTTTCTAACTTAATTTATCATAAATCGAGTTTTAAAAGAGGGGCATTTTCCTATTTAATTTGAGAAAGAGGGTATAAAGCTAATTAATTTGCCCGAAAATGACAGAAATCCATTTTGTCCGATAGAGCCGCCATTGGTTGAGTCTGAGTTTGACACTAGGAGATAAGCGGGTTTGTGATTTATGTCGCCAACGACTGTTCCCAGACTTCGATGAAATCTTCGACTTTATTTTTTACTAATCCTTTCTAGCCGCTTCCAACGACATTGGTTGGTGATAACATTGAAGGTGCGAAGATATAAGAAATTAATTATAGTGTGATGTTGCTTAAATTTTACCATTATATTTTTTTTTTTATATGCCTCATGTCCTTCATCTACATTAAAATGAGAAAAAATATAAGGAATTAAAATGAGAGGGGAGTGGAACTCTTCTTGATTATGTTGGATTTCATTCTAATAAAGAATTCTAAAGAAACACTTGCAAACATAATAAACGCAAACTTAAGACATTCAAAAATATATAATACTCAAATTAGTGACAACTACCAATCAAACTTACAAATTTAACCCCCGAACAATCGTGAGCCACCAATTTTCTTCCAAGCCATGTATAACCACAACCCCGTAACACCAAAAAAGCCACTAAAGCCTACCCAAAGCTACCAAAGCCACTAAATCACCCCTTTGGTCAATACATTAAAATATTTCAATGCCTAAGCTATAATGCTGTGTTTTTGGATAAACATTGTAGCTAAAATGCATTTTTGCTATTAGCTAAATTAAAAAATCTCATTGTCATTCTATTTTTAATGGATGCAAAGAATGACAATTGAGTAAAAATTTTAGAAATTAAAACATTTCTTAAGTAAATAAATAATGGAAACATAGAATAGGATTATTGTGCGGTGTGGAACCGTGGATAGAAAAAAAAATTACTTAATAATTTTCTTATCATTGTAAATTTGTAGTTAATATGGAGTAATGAAAGCCAATTAATACAAACCTCCTGTTGGTTTTACTCTCCACCAAAAAATAAATAAAAAAAGATTGAGTTTCAATTAGCTAGATTAGTAAAATATTTTGTTGTCAAATAAGATATTTGAGGTTTGAACCATGCTCACAACTAAACCAATTAGTGTTTTGTCATTATAAGAATGAGTAATTATCATGCAACAAGCGCTATAGATTGAAAAATTATAATATCTATGTAAAAAAAAATTATTAATTTCTTCTTTTTTATGTTTTCTAGTGGAGTAGACTACTCTTGGATCTCATCCTGATCTCCTACAAACCCAAGAGGCCTATACAACTCGAGAACCCGGTGCTCCTAATACAAAGCAATGTTGCAAATCCCTTTCTGTAATAGCTTGTTAAACATTGAATATAGAGAGAGAGAAAAATTATACAAAAATGAAATTTGAAAAGTAGTGAGCTTGTTAAAAGAATAATTCATGCTCGTTGTTACACACTTACGGTATACATTAGCTAAAATTTCACAATTTTACAATCTTAATTAAAATTATATTTTAAAAGAAGTGTATATAAAATGTGCAATAAAGAGTGTACAAGATTTTCAATATTATTTTGAATGTGTGGAAAAAAAAAAAAACCATCCATCCCATAAATGACACGTGGCCCAAAAACAATTTAATTACCCAATTATTTTTAGAACTCAAAGTCCACGTATTAAATGGATCGAATCATTTCAAGTTGATTATCGATTAAACAGATCAACATGAAATTATCAATTGACTAATTTATTAATTGTGTTAATCAATTAGTTTTTTTATTTAAGGGCTAAAATTGAAAGTTGTTTTTTTTTTTCTTTTTTTTTTCTTAATCTCAACCATCAATAACTATTTTACACAGTTGTAATATTTGTTATATAATTTTCATCAACCCGCCCGGTTGTTTTAAAGGAGAGGGAAAACAAAAATCAACCATCCCAGACACAACACGTGGCCCAAATACCGCATAACAGTCCAAACGTCTGTACACCATACATCTCCTCTATACTCTATACTCTTTTCCTATTTGGAGCTTTGAAAAGCATTGAAGCTTTTTTATTTTCAATCACTCAACTCACTCACTATGTCTTTGAGAGCAAAGAGCTTGTTAGGACATATGTGAATAATGTTAGGAACATATGTCAATATAGAATTGGCTAATCCTTTGACAAAACGCACTTTACTGGTAATTGGGTAGATTTATGATGAGTTTAATGCTTCAAGGAACAAGGTTTCAAGTTCAAGTGTTAAAGCCATGCAACTCTGTCCAAGAATCAAGTGAAAAAGTGCTGGATTTTAAAGTTCGACAGCTAATATCTATCGAGGCTTAAAAGGTTATTTAAACCCGATACTCAACAGCTACTCGATAGATAGGGTATCTATCGAGGTTTAAAAAAATCAAATTTTCAGTTCTGATTTTCATTTAATCCGTGTATAGATGTTTGAGCTTTCTTTTCTCACAACCCTAAACATATATAAGGATTGTTTTAAGGGTTGACACAACTGATGCAACTCAATGCAAAAGTTTATCATAAGCATATTGTGAACCGGAGACATATGTCCTAGTTCATCTTTCTATTTAAGAAGCTGTTGTGTTTGTACACCATAGGGTTTTGTAACTAAGGAGTTTCGTGATTTTCATCGTGTTGATGAATTGAAGAATTTTGCAGCTAACATCTTTCTCAAGTTGGTGAGCAAGCCGCGTACTGGAATCCGCATATCGAATTGGTTAGTCACATACATGGAGTCGTGCATTAAAAGGAAATATTGTCACTACAGAACAAGTCCAATTGGATATTGGAATAAGGGTTCAAATGTAGGTTGGTACAAGATACTGGGATTCCTTTACTTGTAACCACTTGTTGTGATAATAGTGAATTCTCGGGAGTGGTGACCTTAAAATCACCCGATGGAGTTTTTGCCGTGTAGGTTTTCCCCATTCGTAAACAAATCACCGTGTCAATTTATTTTCCGCTGCATTTCAACTTAGTTGGTGATTTGTTTGTGCTACCACGCTTATTGCATGCAAATTGAATTAATTAATTAATTAACTTAGCTAATTAATTGGTTAATTCATCACAAAAGGTCAATACATTCTTGGTCTATCAAGTGGTATCAGAGCAGGCACACTCTGATTAGGGTTAATTTTTGTTGTCTGATCCATTAACCCCTGTTTGTCATGGATAGAGGACAGTCTCTTATTATAACACCTTTATTTAATGGCACTAACTATGCATAATGAAAAGTACGCATGAGAACTTTATTGCAATCATTAGATGAAAAGGTATGGCAAGCTGTAGAGATAGGCTAGACCAAGCCGAAGGAAGCACCAGCCGATTGGGATGATGCTAAGATCAAGGCGGTAAATTTCAACAGCAGGGCATTGAATGTGTTATTCAGTGCGGTCATAAATGAGAAATTCAAGAAGATATCCTCTACTGAAACTGCGAAGGAAGCATGGACCATGACAGAGTTTCAGAGGCTTACCAATAGCTTTGAAGAGATTAAGATGGAGGAGGATGAGTCATTTGATGAGTTCTATGCCAAGTTCAAGGACATAGTAAACTTAGCCTTTAATCTTGGGGAAACCATTCTCGAACCCAAGATTGTTAGAAAGGTGCTTAGATCTCTACCCAAGAGTTTTCATGCCAAGATCACCGCGATTGAGGAATCAAAGGATATTGATAAAATTCCTTTGACAGAGTTGGTTGGCAATCTGCAGAACTATAAGTTGGGTTTGACAAGGATAGGGAAATCTAGTAAGGGAAAGAGCATGGCATTGAAGGCCAAGAGCAATGACACTAATGAGTCTTCAAACGATGAAGATTCTAAGATGAAATCCTATATCACCAAGCAATTCAAAAATTTTATGAAGAATGCCAATGCTAAAGGATTTGATAAAGACCGCAAGCAATCTAGTTCGTCTCATTTCAAGAACTAAGACAAAGGAAAGAAGGATGCTAGGGATGGCCGTCAGTACACTGTTCCCTCAGGACCAAAATGTTTTAGGTGTCAAGGCTTCGGTCACATGAAACAAAAGTGCCCTACATATCTCGAGACCATTGGGAAGAGCAAGGCATTTGCTGCTACCTTAAGCGACACCAAGCCTGAAGATGATTCTAACAATGAGGATGATGGAATCCTAAATGCCTTCACTACCACTATAAATCCTACTAAGGGGATTGTTGAAGATATGGATGAAGAAGAGGACTTGGTGGAGTCTAAATTTAAGAAGATGGACGAATAAGATGATATCCACACAGCCTATGCAAAATTATACAAGGTCTCGAAAAAACATGAGAAGTTGTATAGGTTCGCCACCAAGAAGCTCAGTGAAGTGGAGCTTGAATGAGAAGAAATCTCCACGAAATTTGATGAAGCCAATCAGACCATTGGAACACTGAGATTTAAGAATAACTTCTTGGCTGAGAAGACCAAGAAACTTGAGGCTGAGTTATTCCAAGTTAGAACTCAGCTGGAAAGGAATTCAAGTGCAAAGTTTGATGAAATGCTCAGTCTTCAGAAATCTGCTTCTAATCGAACCGATTTAGGGTATGATTTCTCCTCTCCTAGTATTACTTCTACTAGTACTACTGTTTTTATTTCTCATACTAATAAAGGTAAATCTATCTTAGGAGCACCCCCTAAGCAGGATAAGAAAGAGACTAAAAACCCCAGGGCTAAGAAGGAAAACGCTCAAAAGCCTAAACAGAAGAAGTTGCATCTTTGTCATCACTATGGAGCAGCTGTACATACTCAACCTAATTGCTACAAGTGGTTAGCCACTCAATAAAGCAACAACATGATCTCATTGGGAAACCAGAATCAGTTTCTATCCTCTTTTGCTCTTTTTGGAGATCTATTCAAAGCCTTCATGTTCTTTTCGAACTTGAACAGTTTCAATTCTTCCCCCTCACCGCCGGATCAAGGGTTTGCAAAACGAAAAGGTTCTTCCAAAGTGTGGAAGGAAAAAGGCTCCAAGTGATCTAGTCACTTTTTCTCTCCCCTTCTTGTTTTTGTTTTTGCATTACTTATGTGTTTTGCTTTCATGTTTTGAGTCAGTCTAGTTTTATGTATTACTTTGTTTAACATATTTTTGTTGTTTATTTTTCAGTTTTGCTTTATTTTGTTTTTTATAAAAAAAAAATTGAAAATTCAGAAAAATACAAAAACAATGTGTGTCTGTGTACATTGGTACTTATGTACCTTAGATGGCCATTGAAATAAAGTTTTTTAAACTTTGTATCTTTTGTAGCTTAAATGAGCATCTCTATGCACAACTAAGCAAGTGAGCTTTGTGGCTTATGTTTGTGATAAGTAAGATTAAGTAATCTCTTGTACTTAACACTCATATCACTCTTTTTTACAAGAATGACAAGAAAATCCTAAAAGAAATGCATAAATAACCATCTCACCATTATTGCCCGCCAATCATGAAATGACATCTGTATGCTTTGGTATAACAAAAGTGCAATGTCAAAAGCTTAACATCATTGGGTATTTCTTTTCTCTCTTTTATATGTCCATGCATGGTTTGCTTAAAAGAAAAATAAAAAGCAAAAAGAATCAAAATGTTTTATATATGATTGCAAGTGTGTCTTCTAGGAGATGTGGGAGTTATAGGATGTACCTAGGTGATAGTCTCCATCAAACAGTTATGATTATGTGTGAGTTAAAGTGATTTTCTCATATCTCAAATCATCATAATGTGTAGACATTTATGCAATCTTGCGATATTTTTCACACACAACACGCAATAATCTTTGCTACTCTTGATACATGTGTAGGTACAATGTGATTTGGCCATCACAAGGAATACATGTGTTAATGTATGCTCACCAAACTATCTTAACTTGTTTTTGAAATATAAAATTGGTTAGACTTGTTTAGTGTGTGTGTGTGTGTTTTGGATCTAAATGCTTGACATTTTTTTTAATGAGAGATGTGTTTGAGAGCTTAAAATGTTGGCTGGATCTTTAGTTGAGTAGTATGTTTGATTGCATTCATGTTTGTGTTTTTCTCTTCTTTGAAAAATTGTTTTTAAGCAATCTCGACAACTTCTCGATACCTCTCGATAGTTAGGCTATCTATCGAGCCTTTTGAGCTTCTTTTCTCAATAGCTTTTATCACAGTCTCGATCCATCGAGATTCTTGAGATTCAATCTCGATAGCTTCTCTACAGCTTTTCGATCCATCGAGGAAGTTTCTGTATGCTCGATAGATGTGCTCAATAGCTTCTTGATCCATCGAAGTTATTTTGCTGTGGACACCTCTCAATAGCTACTTGATAGCTATTTCTCGATTTTTAATTCTCGATCCATCAAGAAACTGAGATTTCTATAAATAGGGTCCGCGCGACATTTCTCTCACTTCTCCTCGATCTCTCTCGATCCTTTCTAACTTCTCACCTTCCCAAACACCTCTCTCTCACTCCAAATCACTTCCCCACTCAATCTTTGGTCTTAAGGTTGATTTCTTCCTCTGGTATGATTCTATTTCTCTCATTTTATCATGCATTTCATGATTTTTTACATAACTTTTGGGATTGTTGATAAACTTTGGGGTTTTTCAAAATTTTGGAGGTTTTTGTAAAATTTTTGGGATGGGTTTTTTTTAAATGATTTCAAATCATCATGCATTGCATTACATTACATTTGCATTTTAACTATATTTTCATGCATTATAGATGTGTGCTATATATGTTGAATTGTTGTGTGCTGCTAGGTTTGGATTGGGCTAAGCCCATGATGCTTTTTATGTTGCATATCACATGCTCATGCATTTTCATGCATACATACCTTCATTTCTTTATATTCTTATATTGATTTGTTTGGTGCTTTTCTGCATGTCTCTCTCTCTCCCTCTCTCTTTCTTGCGTTAGTTTGCTCTATGGCACCTAAACGCAAATCTACTCCGTCCCAGAACCCTCTTCGTTCCGGAGCATCTTCTTCTTCTTCCCCTTCTGACCCCACTCCATCTCACGTCCGATTCCATGATGATAAAGCCCGAAAGGAATTTTTGGAGAACTTCTCATGACAAGGCATTCATTCAGAACGCCAAGACGTTCTATTGGATTTTTCCGATACTGACCTTCCCACTGTCATCTACAGTCGGGGTTGGGAGTCACTGTGTGGCATCTCGGTCACTTGTCCCACCATGATCATACAAGAGTTTTACTCTAATATACATGGATTTGACTATTCTGTACCTCATTTTATCACTCGCGTTCGAGGTACGCATATTGTAGTCACTCCGAATATTGTATCCAAGGTACTACACGTTCCTAGGGTAATGCATCTTGACTACCCTAGCTCCGATCATTTGAGGACTGTGTCCAAAGACGAACTCTCGTCTCTATTCTGTAAGACACCTTCATCTTGGGGTGACCATCAAAACACCCTTTGCTCGAGCTTTGTAAAAGTTCCGAGGTTCCTTAACATGGTGATGACATTCGTTCTCCATCCATTATCTCACTATAACTCTATTACAGAGTCTCGTACTCGATTTTTGTTATCCCTTCTTGAGAGACTCTCTATTGATTTTCCCTCACTTCATTCTATCCCTCATAGATATCTATAGGAATACGACGACCCATGATAAGCTTATTTTTCCTTCGGCTATTACATGGATTCTTCGTCATTTTTCTATCTCTTATCTCGAGTCTCCTCATTTTTCAGTCATATATGTCATAGATGCGACTACCGTCAGATGGAGTGAGGCCCAACTTTGACCGAAGCAACCATGGACAAAGACAACGACTCCTCTGGCTTTTTCTGCTCCTTCTTCATCGGCAGGTGGTGTGACCCTTGAGGCGGTCATGGCGCAGCTGTAGCGCATGGATGCTCGCCTTGACACACTCAGTGATGAGTTGTGTCAGGTGAACACCCATGTTGGTCGTATTACTCAATGGCAGGCTCACCTTAGTGGCTTCATAGAGTCTCCCTCTCCTTCTCTAGAGGCATCTAGGGACGAGGACGATGATGGTGACTTTGACAACGATGATGATGATGAGGATGAAGATGCTAGCTCGCCCAGTGACGATAAGATGACTGCTTGATTTACTTACCCTTTGTCATTCGTGACAAAAAGGAGGAGTAGTTTTGGTATGAGAGTATTCATGTACATAGAGGGAGAGTTAGTGTAGGATATTTTTGTTAAGGGGAGTGTCTTTTCTTTTTTAGGGATGTAGTGAGGTTATTATGTATTTTCTTTTCTTTCTTTTTCATTTACCTCATGTATACTAGTCTTGTGACCATTTGACATACATTGTACTTATCTTTGTATATATATATATGTTGATGTATGTTATTCACCTATCTTTACATGTATTGTTTCTTTTCTCTCTTTATGCACATGATTCTTATTAATTGTATGCAATCTTTTATTTCTATTTTACACTAAAATGCCATAATGAGTTTTGTTTAAAGTGTTTCAGAAATACAAGTTGTCAAAGTCTTCTTGCCATGAACTCTCTTCTTGCAAAATTTTTCAAGAGTTTGTGTTAGGATAGATTTTATTGTATTCAACAAGTGAGTATGAGTTTAGTGATTTATGACTTCTCTCATATGTTCATTTGTTAGTTGTGGTTTTGTCACGGATTGTCAAAAGGGGGGATTGTTAGGACATATGTGTGTTAGGAACATATGTCAATATAGAATTGGCTAATTCTTTGACAAAACGCACTTTACTGGTAATTGGGTAAATCTAGGATGAATTTAATGCTTAGGAATAAGGTTTCAAGTTCAAGTGTTAAAGTCATGCAAGTTTGTCCAAGAATCAAGTGAAGAAGTGCTGGATTTTAAAACTCGATAACTAGTATCTATCAAGGTTTAAAAGGCTGTTTAAGCTCGATACTTGACAGTTACTCGATAAATAGGGTATCTATCGAGGTTTAAAAAAAATAGATTTTTAGTTTTGATTTTCATCCAATCCAAGTATAGATATTAGGGCTTTCTTTTCTCATAACCCTAAACATATATAAGGATTGTTTTAAGGGCCGTCACAGCTAATGCAACTCATTGCAAAATTTTTTCACAAGCATATTATAAACCAGAAACATATGCCCTAGTTCATTTTTCTATTCAAAAAGCTGTTGTGTTTGTACACCGTAGGGTTTTGTAACCAAAAAACTTCGTGATCTTCATCGTGTTGATGAACTAAAGAACTTTGCAACTAACATCTTTCTCAAGTTGGTGAGTAAGCTGCATACTGGGATTCGCACATCGAATTGGTTAGTCACGTACTGGGAGCCATGCATTGAAATGAGAAATTGTCACTACAGAACAAGTCCAATTGGGTATTGGGGTAAGGGTTCAACTATAAGTTGGTATAAGATACTAGGATTCCTTTACTTGTAACCACTTATTGTGATAATAGTGAATTCTCGAGAGTGGTGACCTTAAAACCCGATGGGGTTTTTGTCGTGTAAGTTTCCCCCATTCGTAAACAAATCACTATGTCAATTTATTTTCCGCTGCATTTCAACTTAGTTGGTGATTTGTTTGTGCTATCACGCTCATTGCATGCAAATTGAATTAATTAATTAACTTGGCTAATTAATTGGTTAATTCATCACAAGGGATCAATACATTCTTGGCCTATCAAAACTCAAAAAACTTCATACCAAAACCAAACCACCACACACACAGTCCTCATCAATGGCTTCCTCACGTGTTCTTGTCAATTCCCTCTTCCTCAACAACTAGAATCTCTCTCAGTCTCAAGCCATGACCGTGTACGCCAAGTTCAAAATGGGGCTGTTGGGAGCTATGAAGGAAGCACCCATTTCTGATAATCCATTCCTTATTCAGGGCCTATAGAAGCAGCAAATTGCTATATGGACCCTGTGAAATAGATTGTGTTTTTAAGGGTGGACTTGCCTGGTGCTGGGGAGAAGGGTCTCAAGGTTTGGACTGAGGATGATTTTCTGTACTATGACGTGGAAAACTCCCTTGAAGGTGGCAAGTATAATTGCTGTATCAAAATCAATCCCCCAGTCAGGTTCAACAAGGAGAAGATCAAAGCCCAAATCAACAATGGCGTTCTCAAAGTTGAAGTTCCATACGAAACGCCTTAAGAGTAAAAGAATCCCACATCTTTACCTTTTTATTTTAGGATAGTAGGGTTGGGAAATTGGAATCAAAGGTGATATTTTCAGGTCTCTTTTGTTATTATGAAACAAATGAATGGAAGAAATGTCCTGGTTTTGCTTCTTCTTTTTTTATTATGCTTAGATTCTTGTCCACTTTTGGATCTCAAATGTCTCTCTTTTCCTTCTCTCTCTAATTGGTTGCCGATTTTTCCCGTACTTTGCCTAAGAACTGGTAATTGTTATCAGAGATTTAGAATCATAATAATTGGTTTAGAACTTTTGCTTAAGAATCAGACTTGGTTTAAGCTTTTTGCTTGGATTTGGGATTGTGTGTAATGATAATAAAGATTATCCCTTAATAACAATAACATTTCACATTTGTTCACCAACCCTTGAAAGTTGAAACCCTGAAGCCAAGCCCATATATACATAGCATGAAATATGAGGGCGATTTTCCACTCAAATACGGTCTGAATGCCAAGACCAAGGCCACAGTCCAGTTGATGTTGAAATGAAATGGTTGAGTAATTGAAAAATGAGATTATTCAGGAATACACATTGAAACATCTAAGATTGAGCATTACCAGGATCCTGCATTAGTGCTCAACTTCTCTCTTTGAAATAATGAACATAACAAAAAAATGAAAAATTATCAACGCTTGACCATTTAGGTTTCCAAAAAGAGGTTGTAAAAACAAGGCATCGCACTATTGAAAGAATAAGTCTAGTGCCACAACTTGCAGCACAATTTGTGGCCCTAGACTTATTCTTATTAGAAGGCAGCGTAGCATTATTGTTATAGACAAAGATTCTTGGTAAAGCGTAGCATTATTCTACAAAAGTCATCAAGAAAAATAAAATTTAAAATGGCATCAACATCTCTAATGGTTTAGATCAAGGATATGGATGCTTTTGAAAATAAAAGAAAAGAGAGGAACAAATTAACTGTTTAAAACAAACAAATTAACAAGTTGTTCTACTTTAAGTGATGAGAAGTTGAGTACTAATGAAATGAAATAGTGAATAAACAATGATATGTACTTTTGAATTCTCTCTACTGGAAAAAAAAAACAAAAAACAAAAAAAAAAAAGCAAAAAACAAAAAACAAAACAAAACAAAACAAAAAAACAAAAAAAAAAAAACCACAGGTGAGTAAGGATCAATATACCTTGCTCTGTCAAGCTTTGTATTATGTAACAGTGGAGGTTTACCTCGCATGGTGATAATGTTTTCACTAAAGGAAAGACCTTTTTTCTATCTCACTTCTTTACAACTTTCTACCATTTTCTCTATTGTTCTCTCATGGTTCTTACCCTAATGGTTCAACAACTTATTTCTTTTATAGTCCGAAGAATGTTGCTGGGTATAGAATAGATGTCACATTATGATTCTCCCATTTGAATCCTAATACAATTGTTGTACTATGTAGTGTCTGGAGGAGAGAGAAAGGACACGCCGAGGTGATAGCAATTAATTTATCTAATTCTCAATTTCATTTTAAACTTCATTTTTATTTTTATTTTTATTTCAATATGAAATTCAGTCATAACTTCAAATTTTTTCATTAATGCTTACTTTCAATAGAATGGTATTATAGGAAGATCATAATTGCACTGAATGAAGGTCGTCCCCTCTCGCCAACCATCTTGCAGTCCCACATTATAGTGTTTATAATTATATTTGTAATGTTATTGTTATGTTTATGTTCAAATATATGTTTAACTCTAAATTAATTTTTCTCAAATCTACTCCTTATAATTTTTTATCTATCATATAAGAAATGTGGTAGTTTGAGAATCAAAATTTAGTATGAAAATAGGGTTTACCTTGAACAAATATTGTTACTAATATGTTTATTAACATGTGTAGTATAGGACAAAATTTAGCTACAATATCTTTTTATTGGAGATGAATTTTGACAAATCCACAATTGGATTAAATTATCTTTTCATACCCTCCATACTTGCAAAGTTTCTAGGAAATTAAAGATTAATAGTTATATCATCAACAAATTATTTAAATTGTAAACTTTTGTAGTTTAAAATTATGCATAAAATATAAGTTTGAAGATCATATAGTAAATAATTTTCAATTGACACAAAATTTAACATGTGTATTGAGAGTATAAAGAACATGCAATTCAACGGTTAGATTTTTAAAATATGTAATAATGTTTATTTTATTGAGTAAAGTTGTAACCTTATGTTATAACCAATTTTGTTACTAAACTCTATCATGTAGTATATAGTAAGTGAAATATTTTATTCCAAAGTTTAAGGATTGAGTTTTATGAAATCTCTTCCTCTGCATTATGAGTTACTTAGATTAATTTGATAATGCACACATTTTCCTTATTTCCTCTAATCTAATAATTTTAAACTTTCCCATTGGACGTAGTGGAGTGACTAATTCACTAGTCACAGCATTGCTCTAATTCTCTCAGAGAGAAATGGCGGAGGAGAAGTAAAGGGTAGCAGAGGTGGAGTAGGAGGGGGGAATATTGGAGGTGGAGTCAAAGCCGATTAAAGGGTTGACTTTGAAGGTGGTGATAGACTTTGTGGAGAAGTTGACGGTGAAGTTGGTGTACCAATACTATACTTTCTGTACCTCATCATTATGTTAGGGATATAAGTCCATTTCAGTTTGATAGTACCAAATGCTAGGCTATTATATATGTCCATGAAATAAGTTTGTGAATGTGATGATTGATAACACTACAATGGATTGAATGACATCTGATACATTTGTGAGTAGCTAAAGATAGCATCAAATAGACAATATAAGATGAGCATCATCTAAGATGACTAGGACATTTGTAGTGAAGTTGATTGTGCTGGCTAAGTGTATACTTTCATTTACACTGGAAGGTAGCACAAGGAAAAATACAAGATTTTTTTTTTTTCTTACTTGGTAAGTGCGAGGGATAGAACCCCTGAGCAACAGGTTACATAGGAATCCAGGTGCCAGTTGGCTACAAGGCCAGTGGTAGGAAAAATACAAGATTGACTCTTAAGCAAAATGGTCATATGATTTGACCTGCGTTATATGGGCTCCTGAATTCTATGCACTTTTTAGAGATTTTCCATCACTTTGGACTGTTGCTAAGCCAAGTTTGATAGTATATACTTTGTGTTCATACCATATTATTCTGCTTTTTTTTTTCTTTTTTCTTTTTTGCTTGAATAGTATGCTGCTGTTGAATCAAGAATTTTGACTAATATGTTGCATAAATCTAGAGAGCATCACCATGTAGTTTATTGCTACTTTTTCTTTTCTTTTCTTTTTTTGTACTTATTAGTTATTATTATTTGGCCATTGCTTTTAATTCTTGGTTCTAATATATACATTGTTTTTGCACAAGAGCAACTTCAAGAGCAGGGAAGAAAACTGTGATTGTCTGATTGTTGGAATTCTCAAAATGAATTTGAAATAGAGAAACTGCAAGAGGAGACACATCCATGTAAATATTATACATAGAGGACCTCTTTGGTTGTAGAATTGACCCAATATTGTATATGTAGATCTTCCCAATTTAAGCAGAAATATAAAATTGCAGCAATTCCTTCGGTGACATGGAAGTGTTACTCGACAGGAAATTTATTATTAAAAAAAAAAAAAAAAAAAAAAAAAAAAAACCCTAGGAAGAAATGATCAGCTCACCAAATAGTTCTTAATTTCAAGCATGTGAGAGTTGGACTATGACAATATGATATATGAGGGTTCATTAACAAATTTTGCTTTAGAGAGAGGAGTCAAAGAACTCTCACATATTTAAAAATTTTGGAAATTCAAAATGATTGTTTCTCAATATTTTTTACGTTCTTCCCTATTGGACTAGGGAGTCCTACAATTTAATTAGCATAACAAAATTAACAAGCACAGTCCAAAAACAAAATCTTTTGACGAATTAAACACAAAGGCATTGCCCAGAGAGAGAGAGATTATCTTATTAATGCAAAGAAATGCATGAACTACAATCAATACCAAAAACTAAAAAGAAAGAAAAGGAAAGGACTTAGCCAAATAACACTTTTATTGATTAGCCACCATCAGTCTGGTGATATACCAAGGACAACAACACATCGCAGCCACTAGCCATGGAGACAAAAATCCTTACGCACAAATATCCTCCAGTATAGTTTTAGAGGACGACCCACCATCCTTATCACATGGTCAATGAACGAAACATTGTACACCATCTTCTTTGTCTTCTGCTTTTGAACTTGCAAGAAATTGGTTGCATATGTTGGGTTTATATAGGCTTCAGCAAAGGTGAGAATATTTATGAGTCAAGCTTTCAAATATCACAATTCATATTATCACAACCAATATATAATGATATGTTTCCATACTAAGCAAACGTAGAGAGTACACAAGCTTTAGCATTCACATTATCTAGATAGAATTCTAAAAATAGTAGGGTATAAACATGATTTTCCACATTTTTGTATTAAATAAATTTCCATTAAATAGTAAATATAACAATTCTTAAAGTTATATTCTTAATTAGTTGGCTTTTTTATAGTAGATTTTTTTTTCCTTCACAAATGTGTCCAAGTTCCTTTGTATTTATAGTTGTCATTGAATTTTCATGTTAAATTCTTGCCATCTCAAGAAAAACCTATTAAACAAGTAACGAAAAACTTTTAATTTCGTGCACATAATAATAATAATAATAATAATAATACGTGTAAGGACATGATTTGTAACGACCCGTAACAGTGTTGGGTTCGCACGTAAAAAGGCCCAAACAATAAGATTTGTAGAGCGTGGGTGTAAAGAACTAGGTTAACTTTTTTATAATAAAAAGATTCACTCTCACGTATATTAAAAGTCTAGAGTTGGTACAACGATCATTCTCTTTGGTAATCGATACAGTTCTTTTTCTCTCTTTTTGCTCTTCTCCTTTGGTCTGTGTTTTCCTTTCTTTTCTTCTCTGTTCCGATCCCCCCTCCTGCATGTTCTTCTTTCAGTTTATATACCCCCCTTTGTGTTCCATCCTCACCGCACACGTGTAGGTTGGGTTCGGAGGATTTCTTTCTGTCCCATCTAGCACCTCCTGGAACTTCCGATGGGCAGCTGTAAGGCTGCTTCCTTACTGTTCAGGTAACACCTCCACATTAATGCGGCCAGAGAGTTGGTTGAGAGGTCATTAATGCAGAGGCAGCTGTAGTTATAGATATTTGTTTGCCTTATCTCTTTCATCCTTGGTCGGTTATTCTATCTTTAGTGGTGACTTAGTTCTGAGGTCTGGTTGCAACAAGACCGCGTCCTGATCGTCCTCGGACGCATACTGCCAAGGAGTATGGCGTCCTCGGACGGATACAGAACTCTACCCTCGTGATATTGACTACCATGCCCTTCAGTAATTACCTTATGACCTGACTTAGCCTCCTCGGACGGATATGCATCCTCGGATGGGCCACAGGCCCAACAATCCTGAACTTAGTGGGCCTATTGATCGAACGGCCCCCACAATACAAAACTACTAGAATTTTTTTTTTTTTAAGGAAAGGATGGAGATTTTTTTTTTTTTTTTTTTAATTTTAGGATAATGATGCGAAGTTCTGTTGTAGGATATGCACCTTCTGATCACCACCAAAGAATTCCCTTTTTGATGGCTACCACTAAAGAAAATTAATCATAAATTTATCTAAATTTAGGGGTGTCAAATGGGTGAGTTTGGGTAGGTTTGGGGTGGGCATAATTAGGTTGGGTATATAAAACTCATTTACCCATTAAAACCCATTTTACTAATTGCTTCTAACCCAAATCCAACCCAACCCAATTATTATGAGTAAACCCCAACTCACCCAATTACCCAATTATCAAAATTACCAAAATGCCATTAAAGTGAAAATCCCAACACTTTCTTGGATTCCCTTTTCCACTCTCTCTAGTCTTCACTCTACTTTCCCAAAAAATCAAATTAAACAAAAGATACAAGCTTGAAAAGAAAATCGCTTCAAATTGGATCATCCTTCTCCTTTTATTTTCCCACACTTTCTTGGCATGCAAACAGCACTATCTAAACAACAAAATTTATAAAAATAAAAAATAAATAAATAAAAACATAAAAAGGGGCCTAATTTATTAAGCATTTAGCTTCCATTTCCTGCACTTTCTCAGCAACCAAACAAACAAACAAAAAAGCACTATAAGATGCGGATATGGTTCCTAAGAAGCAAGACTCGGTGATTTGAGACAAAAAAAAACGCAGATCGAAACCAAATCAAAAAAACCAAAAAAACAAGCAGATCAAAAATATGAGCAAAAACAAGCAAAAAACTAGATTAGAAAAACCAAAAAAAGAGCAGAAATATGAGTAACCCAAATCGAAACCAACAGATCGAGAACAACCAGCCCGAAACGCAGAGAGAGGCCGAAACCCACGCACGAAACGCAAACCTAAAATGCAAACAAAACCGAAAACCCAACTCGAAATCACGCCGAAACACAAACACAAACGTTGAAACCCATACCGAAATAGAAACACAACCCAAAACCCAGCTCAAAATCCATTCTAAAACACAAACATAAATGTCAAAACCCCCACGCCGCCACATCAAGAAATCCACTGGTCTCTGTGCTGTGTTTGTTGTGCCTCATTGTTCTCTGAGAGAGAGAGAGAGAGAGAGAGAGAGAGAGAGAGAGAGAGAGAGAGAAGTGTTTAGAGGCTGAGAAAATGAAGGAAAATGAAAACCCTGAAACACTGAGAGAGAGAGAGAGAGAGAGAGAGAGAGAGAGAGAGAGAGAGAGAGAGAGAAGTGTTTAGAGGCTGAGAAAATGAAGGAAAATGAAAACCCTGAAACACTGAAATTTCTAAGGGCTTTTTTTTTTTTTTTTTAATGGGAAGGGCTGGGTTGAATTTGGATATATTATTTTTGGGTTAAATGGGGTTTAATGGGTTTTTAGTTAAAACTCAATAATCACTGGGTCTAATTGGGTTGATCCCCGTTTAACTCAACTAATAATTAGGTGGGTTTGAGTTCAATTAAAGTTGCCACCCCTATCTAAATTCCATGAGAACTCGAAAGTTTAGAGACATAACAAATTTTCACAACATCTTCGTTTCGAGTTGTAGCGAGTCACTATATAATCTTATTTTATTTTGACTTATAGTGATTTAACATGTCACTTGTTGTAAAAAAATTATAAGCTTTTGTTGGGGCAATAGACTAGTGAATTATAAATATTATTAGATTAATTCTATGAACCATCAAATTCACTAAACATTAAGCATAATAATCTAATAACATCATATAGTTTTCACAGAATTAAAGCATAATAATCTAGTATTTAAAAAAAAAAATCGATAAAGAACGCTAAGCATGTGTTTGATATTAGCTTATTATTTAGTTTCTTGCCGTTTTTTTTTTCTTCAAAAATGTGCTAAAATATAATTATACTTCCAAAAAATGAGATTTTAAAAAACTATACATAAAAGCTAGTAAAAGTTAAAAACTAACCAAATATACTAGAGACAAGCAAACACTAAAGCAACGTTTGGATACAGCTTATAACGCCAGTGTCTTGGGTCTGGCTTTTTCTTTTTTTTTGTGTGTGTGTTGAGAAGCGCGTTCTGTGGCCGTCTAGTGGGTCTCGTGCACTGTTCACAGGAGCCACAAACCTTTTTTTTCAACAAAAATTTTATTAAAAATGGGTCCCACGGCACTATTCACACATTTATAAATTATTTTGCTATAGTGTTTTCAATTTTCAGCAAAATAAGCGATATTCAAACGAACCCTAAGTGTCCGTTTGGCAAATATTATTTTTGCCGACTTATTTTACTATTCAGCTTATTTTTGTTAGTATTCATGGGTCCACTACACTTTTTGGTACTATTCATAAGTCTCACTATACCATTTCAGCTTACTTATACCTTTATCTACCGTTCTTTCAGTAAAAAAAATTTAGTTTCAACAAAATAAGCGGATCCCAAACGGACTCTAAATAGTAGATTTTCCTAAGATATGGGGGAGGAGAAGTAAAGAAAAAGTGGTACAGGAGTTGTGAAAGAAAAAAAAAATTATATAGGAACTACTATAAGTCAAAATAAGAATGCTGTGAAACTGTCACGAGATTTTATTACGCTCGTAGATTTTCTCACATTTGGTTAAGTACAACTTTAGTTTTTTAGCTTGCTCCTAGCCTTTAGTTTTTTGAAAATGCTACATTCTGTTTTCGAATCAATAATTGTAGTGCTGGCAGTCATGATGCAAGTGAGCAAAGAATGAAAAACTATGTAAAATATTTTTCATGGTAAGAACGTGGAAACACATACTTACAAAGATGCCCTTAAATCAATGTCATAACTGTGAAGCTAAAATTTTCTTAACAATGACTTATGAACAATTACGAAGCATAAGACATATACTTCTCTTCTTAAACATATTACTTATTAGTGAAGTATCTCATTTTACCCATAAAAAATAAATAAATCATTAAGCAAACTTTTTTCCAAAATCAACCACATAGATAACAAATACTCACAAAGCTCTAGAAATATTGTTCGAGAGCTTCTCAAAATCGCTAAAGAAAATAGAAAATCAACCACAAAATCTGGATTGTTCTCATTTTGCAGTAGTTTCTGAAGTTGTTTAAACTGGTCATCCAAATATCCTTTTTTTATCACCAATACCATTAATTAGAATTCCTCTACCAATCCAAAATAAATAAATTAATAGACCAGTACAAATTTTGTTTAATTCAGTGGAAAATAGACTAGTTTTCCAAGAAAGTAACAAAACCAAACAAATACAACATAAATATCCTTTCGAAAATAAAAAAAAAAATCTCAAGGGAAAAAGAAACATTCACAAAAAACAAATTAGTGCTTAAAGAGAACAAAATCCACCTAGAGTAGAGATCCACTTCACACCCAATTTTTGAACAATCTCTCAAAAGCAATTATAACCCCAGCAAAAAAAAAATCACTTCATCTAGATAAGCAGAGTGTTCCGACCAAGGTGCTAATGATCTTTACATGGTATACATGGAGTCTTCTTAATATTTTAGTTTTCACTTTAACAATGTAGAAATTGTTTCATCAATGATTGAGTGTTTATATGTTACACATTTTTGCAAATCTTTTCAACGCATTGCATAGATTAACGACTACTACAAATAATAATTGTTCAATCACTTTAAATTTGGGTTTGGATAAGATTGAAATCCAACTTATATATGATTACTTCTCAAATTATTTCTTTATGGGATGTACAAATTTACTCTTATATAGCTATTTAAATAAATAAATAAAAGCAATCTCAAATTCATCTTAGTTATAACTCGTTTAATTTTGAAGTTTTTGTTTTCTGAAGTTTTTGTTTTCCTCTCTGATGGTGGCAAATTCGCTGACTTGTGGAGTCTTCACAGGAATAATATTCAAACTTTTCTGTTGAATTTTTGCGTTGATTAATTTCTTTGTCATATATTATACATGTAATGCCTTTGAATGTTGGACTAATTTCTTGTTAGGAGAGATTTTTAAAAATTGAAAATACAAAATATATTTATATATCCTCACCCGTATCTTATATGTCTTGGTTTTAAAGCATTTAAAAATAATAAAAATAGTAAAACAATTCACGATAATATAATAAGCTCACAACCAAAGGTATGAATTTTCACATTTTATTTTAGTGCATTCAAATGAATAATCACATAATATATCATGCCGTAAATTAATTTATAATATTAAGAATAAAATCACTGTTATATGACTTGGTCTTAAAACGTTTTGCTTCGTTGTGAGAGAATATTCAATATATATCTCAATTATGCAACAAATTAATTAGTACTTGTCCCTTAAAAAAAAAATTTAACTTGTACCTTGCCTCCAGTATACAACAGTTTACCGCATATGCTATAAGTTCAAAGGCCTCCAACAGACTCTGCAATGAAACTCCTTTTTTGCCCATAAAATATTCTAATATAAAAATATGCCAATTCTATACACACATATCTCACTCTCACCCATCAATTTTACAATTTTTGTGCACACAACTGACAAAAGGCTTCTAGGTAAACCTCTCAAGATTGGTAAGACTCTTTTATATAGTTAAATACATTTGAGATATAATAAAAAATTAATCACAACAGAATGAGTTTATAACAAAAATGAAGAAATGCAGTATAATATTCTATAATAAAGTTTATAACAACAAAATAATGAACAAATTTATTTATTTTTATTAAAATTCTCCAACAAACCCCACTTATTTTGATAAAAACGCAAGAATCAAATATCATTATGGTTTATGAAATCTTGAGAATTAGATAGAAATTTCAAAATGAAAAAAGTAATTGTTGCTCATACATAGCAACGAAGGTGTTGACATAGGGTCCGTTTGGATTGAGCTTATTTTTGCTAAAACTGAAAACTAAAACTGAAAATACTGTAGCAAAATAATTTTTAAATGTGTGAATAGTATCGTGGGGCCCATTTTTAATGAAAAAGTTGTTGAAAAGTGGAATTTGTAGGTCTGTGAACAGTGCACAAATGCACTATTTACAGTTGACTTGGTCAAATAGTGCGGCTGAAGAAAAAAAAAAAAAAAAAAAAAAAAAAAAAAAAAAAAAAAAAAAAAAAAAAAAAAAAACTGGAAAACGCAACAATAAACTTTTTAAGTTAGCACGTTTCAGCCCTATGCCTGATCCCGTTTCTAGAATATTCTAGAGAATTAATCCAAATTCTTAAAGAAAGTGGCCCCACTTCCACACACATAGGTGAAATTTGTCAAAGTGCTCCTTTAATTCTAATACCCCGCATGTAAGAGCATCTCATCAGTGTTTTATTTATATTCCATTTTGACACACCAAAGAGTCTACTTTATTATTTTAGCACGTCATTTTACAATACACCCTACATCACATGTTCTATTCTTCAATTTCATATATTAAAATAATATATACAACACATTAAAAAAAAATAACAATATATAAAAATACAAAATAAAAAACCCACCACCCCTACCGCTCCACATCCCACCTCACTAGTCACCACCATCCATCACCCCCATCCATCACCCCACAACCCACCATCAAAGACACCAAAACCACCACATAAACACCCAAAATCAAACCCACCACATCAGAACACCACAACTCAAAACAAAAACCATTTGCCTCAGTGGTAAATCGGCGATACATTCAGTGAATCGGCGAAACCGAAATACAAACCCAATAAGATGAGATGCTAGACGAAACGGTAATACTTTGCTCTGAGATGAACTAAACCAAACCAAGTAGCTGGGGTGTATGAGAGAGAGAGAGAGAGAGAGAGAGAGAGAGAGAGAGAGAGAGGGTGAAGGAGATTTTATAGATACTAATGATGGAATTTGTGAGATAGTAGAGAGGAAATTGGTGGTGGCTCATGAATGGGAAGAGAAGAGAGCAAAAGGGAAGAGGGGAGAACAAAAGAGTCTATTAGAGTAGAGAGGATGAAGTAGTGAACGTGTGGCTTAAAGTGAAGATAAGAAGAGATATTTTATTTGAGATGAGAGAGAAAGATGAATAAAAAATAATAAAAACCAAATGGCATTTCCTTCCATACCGTTCCAAAGATGAGATTCTATTGTAGCAAATGCCAAAAATTTTTAGCATTTAACACACCTCATGATAGTCTGTTTTTGGTATTTGGTGTGCTAAATGCCAAATATTTGGCATTTGACACACCTGATGAAAATGCTCTAAGAGTTACAAATTTCATTTATTAAGAGTTGTGTAAAAACTCAACCCCTCAAATCCCAATATTTGTAGAATAAATGCATTAACACCATATGGATAGTGGATATATATTCTGGTAGAGGCTCAAGTTGGAAGATAGTGGATGTATATTGTGGAAGACATGGTTCTTTTTGCAAAGTTTTATTTGTTGAAATTTTTGTTGGGCCGATAGAGACGCTAATAGGGCTGCCCGTGTTTTGTGTAGTTGGACTGTTAGGTCTTCTTTTTTGGGTTGGGTTGTTTTCCTCTCCCTTTGTAGCTGTTTTCTGTTCATAGGGAGGGAGCCCAGCCTTCCTGAACTTCTTGTATTTTTCTGGTCTCTCTAGTTTCTAATAAGAGTTTCATTTTCAACCATAAAAGAAAAGTTTTAACTTTAAATCTATTTATAAACTTTTTTCATAACTTCACAAAAATTATACAACTGAGATAATAAATGAAAAATTATACAAATGAGATAATAAATTCATCATTGACACTATTTTTCTTGTGCATCATCCATAACTTATAATCTCAATAATATGATTAATTGTGAAGAACTTTGTTTATCTAGAATTATTGACAATTTCCAATTGCATCCGCAATACAATAAAATGCTTTACTAATAATCTTAAGAGTAATTTTAGATACTCTTGGAAAACGGCGGTGACATAGTGCTCCCTCCTCATTTATGATGGATACTACTAATTAAATTTATGATAATATCTACCATAAACGTAAGAGAAAAGAGCACTTACTCACCATACTTGGGATCTAATAATTTTCCATATCAGAGACATCCCTATGGTTTTAAAATGATATCCACAAACTCCGCAGAGAGTAGTGAAAAGAAGCATTAGTGCACAACCAATTGGGGATCTTGTTGACCTATTCATTTGCCTCATAGTCGACCCTCGTCCTAAGAGTAAAACTTATTAAGAGCTAATAAAGGGCGGAGGGGGTCAAAAGTGAAGGACTATCATGGACCTGTTTCTTTGGATGGACAATGTAGTCATTATCCAATCAGCCGTCGTGGTTGTGCTAATAGGATTAGGTGGGTTATGCTATCAGGATTAGATGGGTTTCAGACTTTTGAGACCGCATGCTATCCTATTTCCTTCGAAGCAGCACTCCATTAATAAATCATAATCGAAGGGGGGGAAAGAACAAATGTGTTTTCCAGCAAACTGAGGATGTATAAGATTATTGATGGTAATCACTATTACCAAACTACCACTATCAGAAAGTCCAGAACCTCCCAAGTGGAACCACAAATAAAACAAAGAAAATCATCCTCTTTAAGTTACAAAAAGAATGCGCGTTCCCAAAAAATGAGTTACCGCACAATACTTTGATAGTTAAGCAACTAGGACCATGAACCCATCCTTGACTGCACCTAAATGAGTTTACTACTTCAACAAAGCTAAACCAAGAAAAGCACCGTCCTTTGCGAGTTACCTTCTTTTACTTTTTTCATCATCGTCCTTCAATGATCAGAAACAAAATGGAATTGTGGACAATATATGCAAAAGATCTATAGCTGGCACAATTTTACTTCTTCTTCATAAGATACCCCAAAATTAAGCCAATCAATCCAACCAAGATGACAATCATGAAGGAGACACCAGAGCCACCACGATTTTTATGGCCTTCACGCCTCAGCAGTTCCTACACATTGTGATTTTTGTGAGATAGAAGTTAAAAGTAGTACATGATACATGGCAACTGCAAATATCAAAAGCACAGCCATATTTCTGCAACAGAAAACTTCACAAAATTTTATCTGTTTTATTATTATTATTTTTTTTTTTTTAAAAGGATTTTTCAATATATATAAAGGCCTGAAATACATGCAGAAAAGCATTACCAGAGCAATAGTGGAGCACAAATGATGCCTACCATTCATGTGAAAGAGTAAGCAATAAGTATCACTCCCAGAAATTTAAATAATTTTTCTTTCCCCTTGCCTCCTCCCCCCAAAAAAAAAATCCTCACAAAAAAGAGCACATTTGACACATCTTTTATTGGTTAGCCTACCAAAAGGTTGGGTTAATAAGGTCAATCAACGTAGCATACAAATGATTGTGTCCCATATCTAGTCTTAATATGTTCGTATCAGAACACCAGTCAAATGTTGGGACCTACATATCATGGAATCTAATGTTCCCTAGAGATACTCAAAAGGGGCAATGGATAGTACCATAAGCATCATTGCACTGCAGACCATTCTCTTACGCAAATGAATATGTTAACTACACTTTCCACCAGTACAAACTCCCCTGATCTACTATAAGTAATGAAACATTCTACCCTCATCATGAAGAAAGCCAAGTTCATTAAGTAGTCTTAATAACAAGACCTATTACTTTTCACCCATGTCCTAAAACAGAGTGTCTAATAATTCAACTCATGATTGGTTTTTCAATATAAATAAACACAGCATAAATTGAAGCCATTTCAGACATTATTTAACAATTTAACTTTTGAGTTGTGGCATCCAAAGGGATATATAGAGAAACCAATGTTTTCAAAAGAAAATATGGTGAGAAAGGAGCACCACATTGGACATTCTGAACCCATTATTTATCACATTTCCTGAATACTCCTAACTCAATTGGTAATAGACCAACTATGTCATAAGTATATTTTTACTTTTTACTTCTTTTTTCTCTTTTGCTGGTAAAAGTCACTAATATGGCACTGGATAGACAATGACTCGAACAAATTTCAAAGGGTAGTTTGACATGGAAAAAAAATAACAACCAATCCTTTTCAAACTGTTTTTATACATACAAATATTATATAAAAGATATCAACCAAGTGCCCTATCAAGCACTTGCAAATTCTGCATAACTTGATAACCGTAGAACTTAAGAATGACAAGATTTATTTTCTTTATCATGCAAACCACACCCCCCCCCCCCCCCCCCACCCCCCCACCAAAAAAAAAAAAAAAAAAAAAAAAAAAAAAGATAAAGTAGTTGAATTTTTTAAAGATGAAGTTGCAGTAATCTCACCAGTTCCTGACGAAGCCTGTTATTTTGTTGATTTGCATTATTCTTTTCTTCAGTCAGTTTTGAAATTAGATAACTTGCCTGCAAAAATTTCCAGTATTATCAAGCATAAGTAACCTCTCAATTTTTTTTTTTTTAATTTTAGATAACCACTCAATATGTAGCAAGCCTAGGAAGATGAATTTTACACATAAAACGTACACAATGAATATCCAACTCTAGCAGAGCTGCAAACCTTACATGCTATGTCGCACTCTATCATGGTTGTTACAATTATATTTAGCAAACACAACAAAAACAATGATAGAAAAACAAATCCTTGTTACTTAATTCACCTCCAAACTGTGTATATTGCCACATGTGGAAGGAAATGAAGCTATTCAGAAGAAGGGAAGAAATAGGTCTCATCAAAAAGAAAAATGGCGGGTTGGAGATCTCAAATATGCAAAGCTTTTTTATATAAAGACTTTCCAAAATTTTCAGCAGGTTGTCTCTGTCTGTTCCACCCAGATCCATTATCTATGCAAGATGGTCAGTAGGTAAAAATAAATCCTCCATATTCCAGAAGCTGAAGGATTTATTGATTTTGTATTTTTTAATTAAAAAAAATTACATTAAAAAAAATAAAAATAAAAATGAAAAACCCTTCCAGACACACCTATAGTAGGAAGAACCCAATTGTAATAACTTGTAAATGAAAGACGCCAATTTGTAGTCCTATAGTAGGAAGAACCCAATTGTGATTTGTGAAAAACAAAAAAATTTCAGCCCCTGATGAAAGAAATTACTGGCTCTCTTAATATGTGGAATAATAATGCAGCTTTGATGGGAGGCACCTAGATGATCTCTCTTAGTTTTTTTTGATAGGTAATAAAAAAAATCCATAAATGTAAATAAAATCAGAGGGCTTCACCCTAGTTCATGGGATGTATACAATAAATAAGAATTATTGCTAACTCTCAAAGGAGTAAACACTACAAATAAAAGATGAAGCCCGTGATAAACCTTCCCATCAAATTTTGACTAGCTAGAAAGATCAGGTGAGGCTAAAATGAAAGCAAGTGGGGAATCTCATAAACAAAGGACATACTTTTTTTTTTTTTTTTTGGAGCCATTAATGTCAAAGTGAACTTCATGAAACTAAACTACTTATTTAAATCACCACAATTATCAACTAACGTTATATCTATGCATATGTTTGTTTTGTTCTTGTGTAAGGATAAATTTACACATATGGACAACCATTATAAGCATAAGCTACAATGATAGATCCTCCCTATAAAAGAAAACTGAAAAGTTACACACATGTTGTGATTTAACTTTGAAAACACCACAAAAGGTTTAGTAAATTATCCTAAAGCAGCTGTATCAAATCATTTGCTATTCAAGTATGAATACATATCACATAAATAAGTATAAAGCATTCGCACTATTCAACTACATCTCAAGTTAATGCAGACAATAGAACATAACCTTACATAGTATTATTATTTTGTTGACAGCAATTAAAGCACATCAAGTTTATTTCATGGAAAGAGATGGAATATTTAGATCGGCATAATAGTTAGTTTCACAAAACAAGCACATTGCCATATGACAAACAATTTCAAACTCCCAAAAAATGTAACTCAGAAAGAGTTGGAAGAAAAAAGTGACATGTTTGCCTCAGTTTTTTCTTCTCAATGACTGCAGATTACTGAACTTGGGAACTTTGAGAAAAATCAGATACTATTTCCTCCAACTTCCAACACCAGAATCTTGTTTTCAAAATTAATAACCAACAGAAAAATTGAACATGGAAGAGAAGAAATTATAAATATTCAAGTAATGCACAATTACAGATAATAATCAAGACACAAACAAAGTGTCTTGCATAAGGAATTATGCATTTTTCTTGTTGAACAGGAAGGATCACAGCAATTGACAGCATTGAAAAAGATTAGGGAAACTAATGCAATCTTTTTTCCCAAGTGTCTTCATTGTAGAAGAAAGTGTTGGCAGTGCTAGCACATTTTATGAATTTAGAGAAATCATTACCTCTGTTATTTTAGGCCAACAACGATATGTAGTAGACATTATTTAGTCTTAAACTCAGCTAATAATTCAGCATGGAATACAGCTATTATAGCTGCAAATAGCTCTTGTTTGGGCGGACAATAATTGAAGGGGAGAAAAAAATCTAGAATACAGTAGAACAGATATCTGTACCTTCATATCAAACATTATGACCTTTACAAACAATAAAAACCCAGAAAACTATCTAAGATCCAAGTAACACAAACAAGAGCACATAGACAGACACTCAGGGAGAAGATTTCTTTTTCCAATGGTTACCTCTGCGGATTTGTCTTGAGGCTCAAAGGCTTTTGTAGACTGTAACAATCAATACATGGCAAAACAATTAGCGTTCCCATGTATATAAAGAATAGAGCCTTAAAAACTACTACACCAATACATGAAAAACTACTTATGTACTCACAGTAGCGAAGTCAGCATTTCCATTCTCAGAAACAGAACCCCTTGGTGAAGACCCTTCTTCCGACCCTTCTGGTACCGGAGAAGGTGGTTGAGGTGGAGATATATATAACACTCTCAATTTGCACTCCTCAACCATATGTCCAGCCTCTTTATTGAACTGAAAAAAATAAATAAATAAAATTTTAAAAACCCACTAGCTTAAATTATAAAATTCAACCTAAACCTCCTAAACTACTCATAGAGATACATCACAATGCACTAGATCTTTACCATTTCTGGGGTAATCTCCTTTATGGTCACACCATCGTTTACTTTTACACTCTGAAGGAGAAACTTGTCCTTACATTGCATGTCAAGAGGAGCCTCTTTCTGTGCTTGCATGGTAACTAAATCAACACCAAACATTTACAAAATCATTAAAAATACAAATCGAATTTCAAACAAATACAAATCAAAATGATCAGTATAGGCACCTATAACATCACATGTGGACCGTGGCAAGACGATTCCAGTGTTCGGACGAACACAATACTTCTTTGGATTCGTTGTTTTCACCTGAGACCATAATCAAATCGTCACGAGAGAAATCAATATCCAAATCCACATTTCTAGTTTGAGATTTGTATGTCATATGCCTTGACAAGAAACAAAAATTCAGCTAGTTCAGCTCAACTAAGTCAAAAATTAGCACTTGTTAAGCTTAATTAAATGGAAATTACAAATCACACTTTCAAGCTTCCCTATTTTCCTACGTTTTCTCAGCAACCAAACAGAACATAGAGCGTCATACAATTAAACAACAATAATTGATACAACGAGGAAAGAAGAAATTTAAAAGATTTACCTTGAAAGCAACATAATTATCTGTCTTATTTGACAATTGAAGCGAACACGAGATCTGCTTCCTCAATTCAACTAATTTAAAAAACAACAAGGAAAAAGACAAAACAGAAAACAACAAAAACAATCAAAACAGAAACAAATAAAACAGCGAAAAGAAACCCTAGACATCATCAAAAAAACAAAAACCAAAACCAAAAAATTTAAAACAAAAACAAAAACTGATCCGTAAGAGAGAGAGAGAGAGAGAGATAGCGAAAAGACACACTCACAGGGGAACTTGAGTTCGATAGGTTCGATGCTGAGGAGCTCTCCTGTGCTCATTTTGATGAAATGTGAACACAAAATTTAGAATCGAAAAAGAAAAAATAATAAAAAGTTAGTTTTTTTGGGAAAAGCAGAAACGAAGGGCGAATAGAGAGAGAGAGAGTATCTGTGGAGAGGAAGGGATCTGAAGAGAAGGAAGGAAGTGAATGTGAATCTGTTGTTGGTTTTGTATTTTGAAAAAGTGTTTTGTGAAAACAATAAAAGATCGGCGGAGAGATCGAGAGGGGTTGCACAAATAATGATGGTCTTGCTTTTTTATTTGTTTTGTGTGTTTTCTTTTTGTGGAATTGAAAAAATTTTGCTTTTTCTGTTTCGATGCTTCTCTGCTTTAATTTTGAGAGAGAGAGTGTGTGTGTAACTGTATATGGGGTGTCCGTGGAAGAAAGAATGGAAGAAATTGCAAGTATGATTTTTTTTTTTTAATTTAAATTTTTATCCATTTAAAAGAACTACCTCACCGTCTTATTTTGGCATTTACTATTTTCTTTATTTAGTTTTTTTTATTTTCCTTTTTCTCTGTTTCAAGTTTCAGTTCCTTTTAGTGGGGTTTGAGCTTTAAAGAGGTAGGTGGGTTTAAGGTTGACCTGTAAAAGAAAATTCATTTGGACTTTTTTTTTTTTTTTTAAGAATTATAGGGAAAATTCACTTGGACCGATAAGTGGGATCAGTTTTAAATTTCTTTCTCTACTCTAATATGTCTCATTCTCACTTATACAAATTTTTCCTACATTAAAAAGAAGACAAGATGAAAATAAGACACTCGTATAAATTGATATTGTTATGATGTATTACAAATTTTAAGAAAGGAAACTAAATAAATTCAACAATTTGAATTGGGTTTTATTGGGACATTATGTATTTGTGGGTTTGGATTTTTTTTTTTTTTTTAAATTGTACCTTATTAATTTTAATATTTAGAATATGTTGGATTTGAAGTGAATTTTTAGTCTCATCAAAATGCAATTAGGTGGAGGAATGCCATGGCAAGGCATCTAATTGATGGACCACCTTATGTTTAAGAAATGTAATTGCCCTTTGAATCCATTCTTGTTCTTGCAATAACTTTGTAATGGAATCCTTAAAATTTTATCCATCTATGTTTTAAAAATTCTCCAAGACTCTAATCCATATAACTTTCTGATGGCACTACACCTCTTTTGTTGTAATTATCTTTGATATGTAGTGTGTTAATTATTATATAAACCTCTCCTATTTTAATAAGAAATAAAAAAAAAATTAAAAAACTCTCACTCGCGGCCGAATTGGCCAAAACAATTCGTATCTGAAAACTTAATGATATTACCGGATAAGAGGATTTGCAAGCAATTGCTAAATTAATGCTATTGTAAGGAAAATAATCAATTTCTTACTTTGGCTTTAAAAAAAAGGGTAAGTCATTGTCTTCTTCTTCTTTTTTCTTTTTTCTTTTTTTTTTTTTTGAGAAAGAAGTAAAACCATTGTCAAATGTTAATCTTATTACCAGATAAGTGGATAAATATATATATTTTTTAATTTGGAATAATGAGATTTCTTCCACCCATAAAAAATTGCAAAAGTTTTTTTTTTTTAATTATAAAAGGAAATGTACCTAAGTATCATCATCACGCCAGTTGCCCGATGTAGATGGCATTAACCATGCCAACCCATGCCAATCATTACTGC
The DNA here is from genome assembly GCF_932294415.1 of Quercus robur. Taxonomy (NCBI): domain Eukaryota; kingdom Viridiplantae; phylum Streptophyta; class Magnoliopsida; order Fagales; family Fagaceae; genus Quercus; species Quercus robur. The sequence goes on from NC_065545.1 coordinate 32,680,353, forward strand.
ATACTGCCATTTTCAGCAAGAGCTGCGCTGCACAATTAGGTACATCCGTCACGTCAAGATTACCCCTGAAACTTCAACAAATGTGTTTACTCTCAAGCTCTATTCGAGTGCCTATATAGAATAGACTATAGAGCATGGAATTTAGCATCCTACTTATCATCCAAACAAAGAAAAAATAGAATTAAGCATCAATTATCCAAAAGAGAAGTCGCTTCACTCAAATCTCCCACCAACTTCATTTTTATTTGGCACAACTTGTTTCAAGCAAAAAAGAAAGGACGATAGGGAGAGACATGGAGGGGCCACAGTTGAAAATCAATGGACCCAAAAATGGACTCGTATGGTTTAACAGAAATGTGATGATAAATTCATAATTACAAAGTTCATAAGAACTTGAATTATAACTCGGGTGGGTTGGTCAAGTGGTTGGGTACTTGGTTTTAAAGTGCTAGTTCAACTAGGTGTGCTCCCCAATTCAAGTTTGGGTACCTGCACTTTAAAAAAACCCGGCCAGCGATTTACCCCGCTAAGATCCACCCGTCGCAAACAGTGATTATTTTCTGATTAAAAGTTTTGAAGATATACTGTGAGAAACAAAAAAAAAAATAATAATAATAATAAGAACTTGAATTATAACACAGTCCTTGTCTTTTGTTGAGAACTTAGTGTATAATGATTTCCAATACTGAGAAGTGAGAATCTGAAATACTGCTGTAGGGGCGGGTTTTGGTTCTTAGGTCCAAAAAATGAATGAATCAATGCCCAAAGAGCCCAATACAATAAATTTGTAGAAAGTTGGCTAAAAAGTTAGGTTTCAATGAAGTGGACGACGCCCTTAATGGGCTAAGGATGGTAAGAGAGCGAGGCAAAGTAATAAATAGCCAAATGTGATGCACAAAAATTCTTCTTTAGCAATGTCCGAGGAGAGTAGTTCTTGAATATATTTCTCTTAGATTTGATTACAGTTACTTTTCTTAATACTACATTGTTTTTTCTATAGATTTTGTGTCCCCCGCCCTTTGAGGGATCTCTCCTATTATATAGCTCCCTTCAGGCGATCTTAACCCTCCATTTGTTGATTGTCCAATCCACCACTTGAGTGTTTGTCCCATCAGACACCTTCCCAAACCCCTTATGCGTTGCGGTGGCCAAGGTAGCACTATTCAAGGGTCTTCTCCACATAAATGTAGTCAGGAGGTTTGGTGGGATGCATTGAATGTGGGGGCAGCCACCATCCCTCCAGTCATATCAAGGCTAACCCCTTCTTCGAAGTTTTTTCTTAATAGCAAGAACTCCTCTGGCAATGTGACACTAACGTGGCCTTACTATCCGAGCGTGTGGCCTCCTCGGCATGATAATGGGCTCCTCGGCCATGGATACAACACGTGGCACAAGTACCTTATCTGAATTCTTGTGCCCTACAACTGCAATTACCAGCCCCTATAATCGAAATCAAGGCTGCTTAATGATATTGTCTTGCTCATAGAACCTCTTTATTTGCCTTTTTAATTGGCTATTTCTTAATATTAAAAAAAAAAAAAAAAAGCAAAAACAAAATAGCTAGCTTTGTAATCATATGGATTCATGGTTTTCTTTAGTGCAATAATGCAAAACTCTATCATTTTCTACATAAAATGTTAGAATCAATTGTTACATTTTTCTTTTCTTGCTCCAACATGATTCAATTCTCTCATTGCATTTCCCTCCTAAAAAAAAAAATTCTCTCGTTGTATTATTGTATACATGATCTTCCTAACCAATACAAGTAATAAACTATTTTGGGTTTCAATGACCGTGCTCCTAAAAATTTGCAATGAATAAAAAATAATATTTTTCATTGGTTGAGAGTAGGCCTGTCCAGCGACCCGTGTAATTCGACCCGCCCGACCATATCCGCCCAACCCGAAGGTCCACGGGTGAATCCGAGTGCATATATGGGTCGGTTACGGTTGTTGTTTTAAGAGGAACCGAATAATCAGTTCGGGTTTCAGGTTACACAATAAAAAATCCGAATAACCCGACCTGACCGAATATTTAAATAAAATAATAAACCACTCTCCAGTCTCCACCACAGTCCACTCAGTCTGCTATAAGTCATGTCATGAGCTGGTTAGTGGGTAACGTTCTGATCAACCATTTTTGGGCACAACTTCCCAATTTCAAATCCAACTATTTAAATCTTTTTTTTTTTTTTAAGAAATAGCTGTTTAAAATCAACGGTTATAAATAATACTACTCAGTCTATTCTACAGCAATACAGCCCCCTAGCACAGCAGAGAGAGTCAGAGATATCAAAATCTAATGGTCACAATTAAAGATGAAATATTTGATTAGATATCTCAATCTTAATCTCATATCCCAACTCTCTCTCTCACTCTTCAGAGTTCAGTCTTCACCGAATCAAGATCAAGTGATCAACATGTTATCAACGGCCTCAATCTCTCTTCATTCTTCACCTAATCACTCTCTCACTAAATCCACGGCCTCAGACCTCACTCTCTCTCTCTCTCTAATCGCAATCTCATACCTCTCAGGCTCTCACTCTCAAAGTAACGTTCTCTGTATCTCTCTCTCTCTCTCTCTCTCTCTCTCTCTCTCTCAAATCCTCAAAACCTGGAATCTCTTCACCAAATCCTCTGGTCTCACACAAATGCTCTCTGTCTCTCACTCTCTAATCTCTACAATCCCTTCACCAATTTCATACGAAATCTCAAATCTTCATCAGTCTTCAATCTTCACTCTTTAAAAGCTTTCATCTTCGGTTTTCTCACCAATGAATAGACCACACTCTCAAACTCTCAGTTCTCACTTTACCTCTCTCTACTCCAAGGTCCAAACCCTAGCTTCTCACTACAAGTTCTTCACACCTAGCCGCCGCCGCCGCCACCACCACCAGCAGCCACTCCTCTCCCTGCCGCCGATCATATGGGTTGAACCTACGGTATGTGTTCTCCTTTTCTCATCTCTCTTTTTTTCAGTCTCTCATTGATTATATATGTTATGAAAATCTACTGTTAAAATCAAATAAACCCTAAGTTTTATAATTTGAAACCCTAACTAGAAATAGTTGAAACCTTAACCATTTACTTTTGTTCTTTGTTCTTTGTTCAGTAACTTCAGTTGTTTGATTAATTTTGTTCCTATTTAAATTTTATTCAAGAATTGAAAGTTGTACATGTGGGGTTTTCAGTTTTCAAACTTGAAATTAACACCCATGGTTTTTTAAGGTATGATTTTTGTTTCCCTTTGTTTTTTGTGTTCAAAGTTGGGATTTTGTTCTTTTTTTGTTAGAGACGTAGAGTTGATGCATGTAACTTAAGCTGTTGTGGATGTGTTCAATGTTTCAGCTTTTATTATTTAGTAAAATTTATACTGTTAAAAATCAAATAAACTCCTAAGTTTTTTGTTCTTTGTTTATTTGTTTGATTAATTATGTTCCTATTTTAATTTTACTTAGGAATTGAAAGCTGTCCAAGTGGGGTTTTCAGTCTTCAAATTCATAACTCCAACACCCCTAGTTTCTTTAAGGTATGATTTTTGTTTCCCTTTGTATTTTGTGTTAAAAGTTGGGATTTTGTTCTTTTTTTTGTTAGAGTTTTATGTAGAATGCTGTTATCTAGATTCAAGCATCAAAGATTTTCCTTTTTGGTTTGTTTGATTATTATTATTAATTGTTAGTTTGCTAATTTCTATGTTTGATTTTTTAGGTCATGGATTCCTCCACTAATGCTCCCTTTGTTTCTACACAAGCGGATGGTGTTACTGCCACCCAAGCGGATGGTGCTACTGCCACTGCCACTGCCACTGCCACCCAAGAGGCTGCTGCTACAACCCAAGCTGAAGCTATTGATGGTGAGTTGCCCCTAGTTCCACCTAGTGTAGTGAGTAAGACTGGTACTGGTAGTGGTAGGAAAAAGTCTTTAGCTTGGAATCATTTTGAAAAAGTAAAGGTAGACGAGGGTGTCACTATGGCTGTATGTAATTATTGTAAAAAATCATATCTGGCTGATAGTAAGAGTTGTGGTACTAGTAATTTGTTAGCTCATGTGACAATCTGTCCTAAGAACCCTAATAAAGAAGATAAAGGGCAGAAAACCTTAGCTTTTGAACCCAAAAATGATGGAGATGAAGGGTTCAAACTTGTGTCAACAACTTTTTTTGTTGAGGCTTCTAGAAAGGCACTAGCTGAAATGATAATAATTGATGAGTTTCCTTTTAGGTGTGTTGAGGGTTATGGGTTTAAGAAATATGTAATGCCTTACAACCTAAGCTTCGTCTAAAAGAAATTCCATCTCGACAAACTGTGGCTAGAGATGTGATTGGAATTTATAATAGTGAGAGAGAGAAGCTAAGGAAATCCTTGAAGGATTGTAGGGTGTGTCTTACTACGGACACATGGACTTCTCTACAAAATTTGAATTATATGTGTCTCACATGTCACTTTATTGATGATGCTTGGAAGTTGCATAAGAGAATTTTAAATTTTTGTCAAGTTGAAGATCATAAGGGGGAGACTATAGGTAGAAAGATTGAGATGTCTTTGCGTGAGTGGGGTATTGATGGCATATTCACTTTGACAGTGGATAATGCTAGTTCCAATTTAACCACAATTAAATTTTTACAAAGGGTAACAAAACATTGGAATGGGACAGTTTTAGGAAATGAGTTAATGCACATGAGATGTTGTGCCCATATCCTAAATCTCATTGTTGGGGAGGGTTTGAAAGAAATTGATGCATCTGTTGCTAGGGTGCGTAAAGCTGTGAGGTATGTGAAGTCCTCATCCAATAGAAATCAAACCTTTAGGAATTTTATGGAGAGGTTAGGTATGGAGTCCAAGAGTCTTCTTTATTTAGATGTACCTACTAGGTGGAACTCAACTTACCTTATATTAGAAATTGCTGAAAAATTCGAGAAAGTATTCCTTAGGATGGACTTTGAAGATAATGGTTATTCATCATATTTTAGGAGTAAGGAAGATAGTGGTGGTTTGGGATCTTCTTGTATGAGTGATTTCCAAAATTGTAGGGCATTTGTGACTTTCTTGAGGCTTTTTTACAATGCAACAAAGAAGTTCTCTGGCTCTTTGTATGTGACCTCAAATGCCTTTTTTGATGAGATCTTTGTTATTCAGGAGAGTATTTCTCATTTAATTAAATCCCAAAATACCCTCTTGAAAAACACAGCCACAAACATGCAAACTAAATTTGAGAAGTACTGGGGGGAAGGTGATAAAATTAATCTTCTTTTGTATGTGGCTGTTGTTTTTGATCCACGAAAAAAATTGAGGTTTTTGAAGTTCTTTTTTTCTGAAATTTATGGGAATGAAGTGGGGAATGTGATGGTTGATAAGGTGAAAGCTCTTTTGATGAAGTTGTATACTTTTTTCTGTTTTGTTAATTCCCCAAATGTGCAAGAACCAAGTGGGGGTGAGAGGACACCAATGGTAGGTGATGCAAGTGATCCATATGTAATGGTTCACTCTCGATATGAGCTTTTCTTAGAAGCTGAGCAATCTATAGGTTGTAATAATGAGGTTGACAAGTATTTAGTTGAAAATTGTGATGGTAGAAGGGATGTGAATTTTGAGGTGTTGGGGTGGTGGAAGGACAATTCTAATAGGTACCCAATGTTGTCCAAAGTGGCTAAGGATGTGCTGGCTGTACCAGTTTCGACTGTTGCATCTGAGTTAGTATTCAGCACCGGAGGCCGCATTGTTGATCCATTTCGAAGTTCTCTCTCTCCTCTCATGGTTCAAAACCTTGTATGTGCACAAAATTGGCTTCAAGCCACAGTACCAATTTCTCATCGCCAATCAAGGGATGAGGTTGAGGCATTAGAGGAGGAATTTCATGATTTAAGTAATATGTTTAAATTCTAGAACCTATAGTCTATGTCTCATGTTCAAACAAAATTTAATATGTTGCATTTATTTCCTTTTCTTTTCTAGTTTTAAATCAACAGTCATCATCAAGTGCATCAACAAGTACCAGCTCCAAATTGGGTTCTAGCTTAGGCAAACGACCCATAATTAGTGTTGAAGATTGATAACTGACTTGGTATGTTACTGCCTTTGGCCTCTTACTGTTATAAGCTTGCTGGCTTGCTGCCCTTTATATTTGGTCTTGTATTTGGTAGTAATGTATTATTTGTTAAATATTTTTTTGTCTTTTGTAGGCGGAATCACTTATTTTGTAAAGGAGGCAGAACCTTTTGGGAACATTTTGGAAGCTTTTTTGTAAATTGCTTTTCTAACAATACTAATCTTAATGCTTATAGGAAAGAAATCCTAGGAATCATATAGGTTTTCTTTTCTATTAGTTATAAGCTTGAGAATTTGTCATTTAATGTTTGGGAAAAGCTATTTTTTTTGGAAATACCTGTGGTATTTTATAATTTGTAATTAATTATATTGCTGGGAACATTGTATAACCAGCAAGGTTGCTGCCTTATGATTTACTGCCTTATGGAAACATTGATTTTACTGTCTTCTTATAATTAATCACTTGTTGTGTGGTTGTTGGAATGGAAATACACGTTTTGTTTATTGTTTTGCTATTTTGTCCAGGTTATTTGTTGTGGTAATTTTTGGGTAGTCAATGTGGCTGTTTAACAAGTCACAGGTGGTGAAAATAGGATTTTGTGTGTTACTTGTGTTGTGCTCTTTGTTTAGGTTTTACAATATATATTGATGAGTTTAGTTTTTGTGGTCCATGTGTGGATGCTAAACGGATGTTGTAAAAATAGGTTTATTTTGTGTTGTTGTGGGGCATTTTGTTTAGGATATTTAATGCTTAACAGGTGGTAGAAATTGGCTTATTTTGTGACCTTTGGTGAGGTTATTTTTCCAGGAAGTTTTTGTTCTGAAGGCCCAATATATTTGGAAGTGAAGTTGCTTAATTTAAGTTTAGTTGAAAGCCCCATTTTTAAAAAAAAATTAGGGAAAACGGAGGCCCAATCTGTTTTATATGGAAAGTTCAAAAATTATGACACCCAAATAATTTTTAAAACTGTCAACTCCTTAATTTGGGCTAAAAGGGCTGATAAAATTTTACCTACAAAAATTTCATAGAAGTTCAAAAACTGGGCTCATATTAATGGCCCAACCCGCCTAACCGACAACTCCGACCCACCCATCCGATGACCCGAAGCACCGGATCTGACCCGACTATTCGGTCAAATACGGGTCTAAGATTCATCCACCCGATTCAAACGGGTCGAGTTCGGTTCAGGCCCAAACCCGAACCGACCCGACCCGTGGACAGGCCTAGTTGAGAGCACCACATGACCATCCTCCCGTAATATAAAATAATTTCTAGACACACACACTCTTTCTTATTCATACTATAGTTAAAATTAGTAGAAAAAAGTAACCATCAGAGCCTTATCATAGCTTCCCTCTATCCAAATTTTATAAAAGCACTTATTGAAGTGAAGGCACACGTTCTCGTTAAATTTTGACTCTATATGCTATTTGATTATATTTTATTAGAAGAGCTTCGTAAAGTTTGACCTCGTGTCTAGTAGATCTATTTGATTTTAAGTTGATTTTCCACTAACTATAGTGTAATAATGCTCTATCAATTGACTTGGTGTGGCATAGCTTTACATGCCAAACAGTACTGGACTACTGGTGGCCTTGCTCATTTTCAAGAAGTTTGAAGCTTATATTCTCTTACCCAAAAGATGAGTCAACTGTAAATTCTGCGAGTTTGGGTAAAAAAATTATACTTGGATGCATTATATATAAAACTAAAAACTTTTTAGTTCTACATATACGACAGGATAAAAAGAGACCATTTAGTTATTTTTAACATTCGATAATAAACAACGTAAAAAGTGTATGTATTTTAGTTATTTTACATCAACATTGCCATTTTTGGCTCCAGCCGTTTGCAAGTGCCTATAAATGTACATGCACATGAGACATACCATTGTTAAATTCTAATTCTGATTGGTCACACCAATCTTCAATCTAGTCTAGAGAGAATGTGAAGGCAATTAACATATCAGTTTATTAGTTTTGTCATATAGTCGAACATCACAAGTTCAATCTCAGCTCTTCTATAATTTGTGAAAGTCCTTTCAAGACCTATGAGAGAAAAGAATTAGTAAGTCGAACAAAAGATTATATGATATAGATTGCTAGCAACACATTCCTTAAACATCTTTCAGACTCACCATTTTGGTGTCCTCAAGGGCAGTTTCCAGTGCCTCAATTTTCTGGTGGTATTAAAAAAGAAATAGAGAAAGAATCAACAAAATTCAGCTCATGATTTAGATTTTAGATTAATAAATGTGCTGTATTTGTGTAACTCACTGTCTTTGCATTTCCAAGTGCAGCTTCCAATGCCAGGATTTTTTTAAACTCTTCATATCTCTGCATTGAGTTAAATTAAGTCTTAATTCTCAGTTCTCACAACCACAAGTAGAACAGAAGCGAGAGGAGGGGGGGAAGCTGCTCCAGTGGTAAACGGAAAACAACCTACTGAGTACTGCTATTTACTTGTTACACATGAATTTGCTCGCAATGCACGTCAATTGACATTTTAGATTCTTTTTCTCTTTCTTCATATATTGAAAAGATTGAAAACATCATGACTATCGAATATCACACTAATTTTTTTTTTTACCAAACAGATGAACTCAACAATTTAATTGAGAGAGGAAATTGCATTCATGAATCTTAAATAAGTTATAAATGACATCCTGCTGGGAAGCAAGATCATTGGAATGCCTAATGGAGCAAGACGGGGATTATATGCAATGTATTCTAGCATAGTGAAGTCCATATAAGCCTGATGCAAAATTGAAATCATGTATACCCTGGGTCCCTGAGAGGAGCCTTTAATAGCTGGTGAAACATAGATTTTTATCCTCGAACAAAAATATTATATGTAGTGTGTGTTTCAGAAAATGACCATGCCAGTTTTGGAAGTCATTAAGCACAATGTGAAATATGGCCATATAGGAAAATTGGTGTTGAGGCCCTGTAAAGCAAGACACTTTTTGATGATCTTTAAGCTATTTTATCATATATTAGGCGTATAATTTCTTAAGCTAATTTTAGGGAACTAAGATAGCACAGATAAAAGGATGATTGCTGCCATGATCTAACAACACTTTGTAGTGTAAAATAGACACCATTCTATATCCAAAACATTATACAAGAATAAGGTTAAGGAATTCAAATGATGCAGTGCAAGTGTTCTTACATTCTTGGGCCTTCATTCAGTTGGTAATGGGGGGTGAACAAGAGGGGATATATTGTTGGGGTAAATCTTTGGTTAGAATCTTAATATTATTTGAATATAAGGTTGCTTACTTGCTCGAAGGGATCTTCTGAAACTTCACCACCATTTTCTCCATTATCAGATACATCTTCTGCTGAAGAAACTGACTGTAAAAAATAAGTGAAACATTTATCTTAAGCAATTTAAGATGACACAGTAGCTGAAGGTCAAATATCCATACAGGATAACTCTTTTAAATGTCTTCCAGAGAACTGAGAGGTTAACCTGAAGCATTTCCACGATCTCTAGATTGTTCCAGGGTCCTTTGTCACTAAACAGGCAACCTCCATAGTCAGAACATGTGCAACTCCCACCCAGAAAAGTTGGCAAGCTACTGCAGAATTGAATAAAAGAACTTAGTGAGCCAACATAAGCAAGTTACTTAAGAGATATTCATATGCTGAAATATATACTGGAAATCAACCAACCATGTGTACTAATTTTTCAAATACATATAGGTGAGCACAGACATTTTACCTTGGATCAATAACTTCACGCAGTTTACTACCATAATCGTATCCAAGCACCTGAAACATCAGATAGTAAAAGTAACCACTGCAGTCTTGAGAAGGAAACCAGAAGCAAAAGACTGCCTCTACCCAAAAAGGAGTTGACAAGAAAAGTTCTTACTAGAATTTTTGACATTGTTCGTGCATCTAGAAAGGTCTTGATTACTTTCCACAACATCCGAAACCCAGATCCAGCATTGATGATAAAGAGTTTATTTAAAGTCTGAGAATATCAATGAGCAAAATTTAGTATGATGTATAATTGCACACAAGCCACCAGGCACATTCTCAGGCATCGGTTTGTCTATCCTCCTTAATGAAAATTATCAAATAAAGATTTATATAATTCTTCTCTTTAAGGTCACCCCCTCCTACCCTTTTTTTATTCCATCAAAAAATTATTAGGCAGACAGAATATTGAAATGAGGGTTTTTCTTTCTTCATCAACTTGTTTAACAATCTTTAAATTACTTCCCTGCTCAATTTTCATACATATACAGCACTAATTTTTGAATACAATCATTTCATGTCTTTGTCTTTTCTCAATGTCTCATAGTATAACTGATAAGGTATAATCACAACCGTCAATGATGCTCCCATATATTCCTAATGCTGAATCTCACTGTGTCACAAACATAGTCTTATATCATACTTTATTTAAATTTTCTTTAGTAGTATTTACAACAAAATTGAAGCTCATCCCATAAGCCACACAACGTTGTACATTCATAGCCCTTTCAGTATCACACAAATTCATTGATATAAAGCTGCATTGGACCATTGAGCACGTTTACTCATCTGGCTTCTTTATAGGTCATTCATGAATCAAGGTGTCTTTTTGGGGTCAGCACATAACTCCCCAACTTATTTGTTACAGTGACTATTAGTCGCTAAATGTTGGCTAGTTCATTACCCACGATGATCAAGAAGGATGAAACAAAATATCAATAACTGACAGCAGAGCAAATGCCAATTGCTGTACAATTAATTTGCATTTAAGGCTTAACAAGTGAATATGGTCGTTTTTTAGTTATTGTCTTCTATTAAGTAAGTAGTTGCTAATTAACTTGTGCCTAATAGGTAGGGATATCTTTGCTTGGTCTCAGCGCTCACAAGCATTGACTAGTCAATAGGACCCCCACGGAGCATCAATATTAGACTATGGCATAGCACGAACATTCAACTCAACTATACTAAAGCCTTAATCCCAACTTGTTAGGGTAGGCTACATGGTCCTTTCCGGAATTTATAGGATTTACCTTCATAAGCCATGACTTAATTTTATGTATGGCCAACAATCTACTAGAACCCTCTTCTTTTTTAGGAGCTTGGAACTACCCTAAAAAGTTAAGACAATGAGCATGACAGAGTGAAATTTCATGCACTTACCTCTGGGTAGTAATTGCTATCAATCTTCATAATTTCTGTAAGGAGAAATCTTGCAGGCTTTGAGAAATTGGACATTCCCTAAGCAAAAACAATATTAAAATAATTTAGCTGCTGCTATGAAATAGTATTGAATTGATTGATCACTAACCTATGATCTTGAAGGATATAATTATAAACTCAAGCAAAAAGGGAGAATATGAGAAGAAATGCTCACAACTCCATTCACATCCAAGATACTTGTGGTGGATGCTATATGTCTCTTAGCTGCAATTGAGCACGCAGGGTATCTCAAATTTAATGATTTCTCTTGTTCTGACACATGATACTTAATAAATCTTTCTATGGTAGTTACTTGCAGTAGGGAATTGAGGTTTACTATCCCAATCCTTTCAATGTATACTGGTCTACCACATCTATCAACCCCATGATATCCATGAGGATAGTAAATCTTTACCTTTGCATACTCCTCAAACTTAAATTCCTGCATCAAGTTCCAGAAACTGAGAAACATGAATCTCAAAATAATAAATTTGCAATGGCAGACAAACTAAACGTTACAATTTAAAAACCAAATTCCTCGTATATAAAATGGTAAGAGTTTGTCTGGATTGCACCTTGGAAATTTTATCAACCCCAAAACTTTCACGCCAGTTAAGATAATTCAGAAACTCATCCTTTGCTTTTGAAAGATCAAAATCTCTCATTCGTAGAAACCTGAAATCATAGGAAATCGCCATCATATGGTACAATTACCAATCCTAATATGCAGATTAAAACATAAGTCTCATACACTATTCTTTAACAACACCACCGCTGGCATGAAAAGCTCCCTCAACATGGGAAAATATGTATCTAGTATCTACTATCTAGTAAGAATGTCACAATGAAAATCAAAATTACCGTAAAAGAGTATGATAATCATTGGGCTTTTCCAGGAACTGACCATCAACAAAAAGCAATTTACGGAAAGCCTCAACAAGTTTCTCATCTTTTGGATCATGAGCTCCTTCGAGTACCATTTGCAAGCTTTTAGTCCTTCTAATTTTCTTCCATGAGTCCCGAAACTTGAGCGGTTTAGAAATCATTGACATGAAGCCGGAATTTGAAGGCTCGTGATTTTCTTGAGGAGGGAGATGCCAATGGTTTTCAATAGGTGGATGGATAGTTTTAGTCCCGCCAGTGGTTAACTGGGATTTGTTTAAACTCGATGGTTCCTCACCATCTCTATCACCTCTGGATATAATTATCTCCCTAGATCTTTCCCTTGGTGTATTCATATAGGAACAACAAATGTGTCACCAGAAGAATACTAAATATGTCTTTTACGGATTGCAAGGCTATGATTTTCACTTAGTTGAAATTATAGCTTACAAAACAATTGGAGGGGAAGCTAAGAAATAGCAAAAACTCACAATTCATATCAATATCATAAAAATGGAAGACACTTGAAACTCAAACAATTTACAGGTAGATATGAGGATGGGAAATAGAGATTTTTTCGAGGATTGAAAATACTTTGAAGCATGAAAAGTGACAAAACCCAAGTTTCATGAACTTAGCTAATCTCATTGATCAAATGGGATAAACCTCATACAATTTAAATACTAAATGGGAAGAAATCAGCAAGAAAATGGTAGAAAGATAGAAGAAATGGCTGAAAATTATGAAGGTAACAAAGAAAATCCTCAGAGAAACAATGAGAATTGTTGGGGAATTGATCCTTTAGCTACAAAGATAATGAAAACCCAGTTGAGAATTCGAGAAAATAGTGCCAACGTCGAAGTAAATTGTGCATGTGTCGATGGAAAAAACTGAAGAAAACGAAGGTATTGTAAGCGAAAAAGCTCTGGAATAGTACAAAGCAGGAGGAAAGGACAGAATATTGGAACAGAGCATGGAAGAATAAGAAGAAGGAGAAGGAAAGAAAAGACAGAAGCAACGTTGGTGAAGAACAGAAGGAATCATGGAATGCCATGCTGAATTTGTTCGCATTTTTTGGTAAGTTTTGGATTCCATGGAATTGCGTAAAGGCAGGCCAACTCGTTTTTCACGAAAACACAGTAGTTTTAAGGAAAATTGTGAACTGTGGGACCAGGTTCGGAGGCGCAACGGTCCAAACCATAATTGTTTTAACTGTAGATGGACACTGTTAGTTATTATATCGTTACCGCCGTAACAGTATGCTTATCGCCTTGTTAGCCCTTGCTTTTATAAATAGCTAGGCTCGTCGGGAATAGCCCTAAAAAGCAACAACAAAAAAACCCAAAGATGGAAGATTGGGGCTTTTGCTTTGGGCCTATGGCCGAAGAACCTAGCTATTAAAAACCATTAGCCTATGACAATGATTCAGAATAAATAGACGAGTTTCACGAGGCCCAAAATTGTTCTAAATAAATGGGCCAACATGGGACTTAAGGAGTATTTATTACTTGTTAGTTACTTTGTATAATAATGTAGTGCTCCCTTCTTTTTCACAACATGGTAGATCCCACAAGAATTTAGCTTGAAAAAAAGGCTCATGTCAACTTTTGACAACAAAAATAGCTACTAGTCTCTTTACTTTGGTGGCAATGTTGGATTCTTATGTGAATGAGAACTTGGTTTTAAACCCTCTTCCCCTCTTATTGTAAACAAAAACTTTTAAAACAAAATTAATCTAATACATGTTACATAACTGGTTTATGTCCCAATTTGGTGTAGCCGAACTACATTCCAATATCCTAATTCTAACTTGTTCAATTAGTTAATGCAAATGCACTAATCAACTCCAATTGAGAGTTCAATCCACCATCCTCATCCTCATTTGGGCCTTGAACTCCTATTTAATATTTAATTTAACAGTCAACAATTGCACATCGTGATATATCCGGTTTTTTCCATTAGAGAATTGGAACCAAATTCTCTACTTCACTTATTCTCAGGTCTTAGCCAATATCAAAACCATCTTCCTTTGTCTAAAATTTGTTTCCTAATCCCATTCCTATCGTCCTTTTTACGTCTTTGGGGACATCAACCTTGCAAATCGATTCTACAACAATTATATATGAGCTGAAAACAGCCTGGGACTTGGGAGGGATAAACAAGTTACAGATCCCAATATGCAAAAGACAGGATGAATGTGCAATGGTTTAAGTGTCCTATGAAATTTTACAATATAGTGTTTCTAAATTTTTTACTCTACGCCAAAAGGTGTGAATACCTAGATGATTCGATCATTCGATGGCTATATATGTTGTTTACATAATCTTATAAAACAATGTAAGGGTGCATGGAGAAGCGGACATTTAACATTTTAGATGCAATATTCTTCCTCTACTTTCTTTAGTGATGATGCACAAAAATTGTCAATGAGTTGATAATCTACACGTGCTCCAATGGAGGATATAGAGTTAATGTTCCAAGATCTTAGAGCCTTACTTCCCATATTGGGAGGATACAATTGGGTAGAAGGATCTTTGATCGTGGTGTGCAAGTTATATCCATTTAGAGATTTATGAATGGTGTGCAAGCAAAAGTTTGTGGGTCCCACGGCCCCACCATCGGGTTCAGAGCATCTGCCCGCCAGGCTTATGTCTACATTCGTCGGGCTCATCCGCACCCACACGTGGGGTGTGTGTGTCGCCCGTTAGGCTGACCCAAGGGCTCCCCGACGGGTCTTCTAGAGGTAGACGGATACTTTAGGATTTTATCAAGACGAACCTCAAGTGAGGTTCATTCATCCAGACGTATGAGGAAAATTTCTCTGGACAAAAACGCCCTTATCATTTAGTAATAGATTTAGTTTGATAATTACTTAACTGAAGGCAAACCAGTGCTGCTTGCCAAAAAAAAAATGTTACCATATAATAGAAGAGTAGATTATTGAATTCCTACAGGCACCTTGAGGCTCGAGCACCATATATTAACTTTGCCATGCCAAGAATTGGTGCAAACACACTATTACTTGGTACAGCCATTTGAGCACCATATGTTAACTTTAGAAGCAGTGTAAAGACGCAGACGCAGCCAATTTTTCAATTTGCTACAGCCATATCAGCCATTTGAAATACTGGAGCATTTAACCCAAAATAAAAAAATAAAAAAAATATTGGAGCAAACACAGTAGCATAAAAGGACGATTCAACGGGCTTACGGGCACTTATAATTCAAAAGAAAAATAGCAAACCGACGATCATAATAGTGGACGGTGGATTAGTGGACCTGATTGGTACTTCCAAATTCAAAGACAGTCGTGTATTTGCTTCTTTTTAGGACAACCATTTAGTCCTTTCCTTTGTTTTGTGGCAAAAAAGTGCTCAATCCTCAAGTGCAACCAGCTCTGACAATCAGATTTTCCGTAATAATGCCATTGTGGCCCAAACAAAGACAAATGAGACGGGTCCTCTGGGTTCCCCTCATTGATTTTTGTACCCTTTTGATTGAAATTTTGTTTTTGTCCCCGGCCAAAGTGCTCTGTATCAAAATTGAATGGGTTGTTGAAGTTGAACCGTCCACGCTACATGTTTCATACATTTATAATGTTATAAGTAGTTTTAATTTGAATATATAATTTAAATTATTTCTTTCACCCGAAATAACTAATAACAATCTAACACTTAAAATTTGTTATGAAAATATTATGGACTTAGCATTTTTTTTTCTAATGATATTTTTCTTTTGGTTTGATATTTGGATTAGAGACCGACTAGTTTATTTGCTGTAAACTTATTTCAACTTATTGTTAAAGTAAAGTTTTGTCTAACATTATCTGTTCAGCAAAAAGCTTTTTGCTTTTTCATTTTTGTGTCTCATTTTTTTTTTTCTAATTTAATGAAATAGATTTTTTTTAACAAGTAATTTTTATTTTATTAGCATAAAAATTACTAAAAAAATCTATCTTATATTTAACAAATAAAAAATCAGAAACTATGAAATAACCAAAAGAAAGGATTAGTATTTAGTAGATAACTTGTTGCCAGCTTATTATAGCCTATGCCCCAAAGTCAATACTTAACTAGCTAGGATCTCAATTTAAGATTGATTTTTCTTTGGGAGATTATGAATTATTTTTTAACAAACGCTGAAAGTCTCCTTTAATTTCCTACCCATACAACTCCAGACAAGTCCAATTTAGACATCCTTTTTATAAGGGGAAAAAATCATATAAAGTTTGAACAAAACTTAAGTTAGATTTCTTAATAGTCATATTTTATACTTTTCAATTAAATTCAATAGCATGATAATATAGACCTGTAAGGATGCAATTTGAGTCCCTAGCCCAAACGATAAATGAACTTAGGCCCAAAAAACTCAATACAATGAATTTGTAGAGAGTGAGTTGGAAAACTAGGTTTTAATGAATCAGTCAACAACTAAAATGGATTCAGATGACAAGAAAATGTAGATAGAGTAGTTTAATCTAAAGAAAACTATCATCAGCATAGTCTGAGGAGATCAGTTCTTATATATATTTCTCTCAAAGTTGGTTACAAGTTCAGTTTTTTATTGCTACAGTCTTTCTCTCTTAATTTCTTGCCCCTTCTACATCAAAGGTCTCTTATATTATATATCTCCCATTGAATGATCTTGACCCTCCACTTGTCGGTCATCCAAGCCACTACTTAAGTGTTTGTCCCATTGGATACCCTCATAAGCCCTTTGTGAGTTGGGGCGACCAAGGCAGCACTGTTCAAGGGTCTTCTACACATAATGCGGCCAGAGAGTTAGCTGTAGAGCATTCAATACGGTGGTAGCAGCTTTTTCTTAGATATTTTTCAGCTCCCATTCTGTCTCGTACGTTCACAGTACATATCCTTATCAACAAAACTTCCTGGAAAGTCACTCTGGATAATACAACTCACCTTTTGACCCCTTCTTTGTTTAGCTGAGGAGATACTCCTCCTCGGTCTACCTCTCCCAGCTTTTACAGCCATAACTTGCGCATAAAGTTCTTAGTCTTACTCCTCCCTCATTGTTGATTTATTCTCAGACCATTGTGCCTCCTCGAACAAGGCTCAAGGCCTAATATATATTTGGGCCTGCGTCCCCACAATAACCCTTTAAAACTCTAGTTTTCCCTTCCTATCCGAGGAGAAAAGTGGGGTTTTGATGTTTGAAAAATAAGTCCCACACGTTCCTTTAATTTCTACACGTGAGAGTGTCATTGCGCGTGTCCCATAACTGTTCCTGATATTTCGGAGCCCACAATATCTCATTAAATGCTCCAGGCAGCATTTTGTTCCCCGTATCCTATGGTGAGATGTAGATCCTACGGCTGGCATTTCCCCTTGAAATTTAAGCGAGATAACTCTCACTCAATTCCACCTTCTATATAAGGCACCAGGGGGAATAATTTTTCCTCATTTTACAAAATCTTCAAACTCTCAAGAAATCTCAAACTCTCAAGCTTTCAAGAACTTCCCACTCTCCCAACTTTCAAGAAGTTCCTGCAGTGTCACTTGTTTTCTTTCTCGTAAGTTTTCATTTTTTTAGGTTATTTTTTTCTTTCTCGTAAGTTTTCATTTTTTTAGGTTCTTTTCTCCTCGGCCCTCTATTTTTCGTTTCCTTTCCTTAAAGACTTCTTTATTTCCCCTTTAGCCTGCCTAGATGGATAGATTTAAGCATCTTGTAGACACTCCCGTCGGTATGGAGGGTTTCGGGGCTAAGTACCACATTTCGCAGGGGGTAGCCCTACGATATTGTGCTCCAGACCGAATAGTCACAGATAGAAAAAAATGGGTGGTTGTCATTCCAATGATTGCTTTCATGGAAGGAGAAATGACACTTTCCATGGATAGGGTGACCTGAGACTACCTAATCAACCCCAAGTTATGTCCCCACTAGTGCACTTCTAACCTATTTAAGGTCTTAGGTAAAGTAGATGCTCTCAATGAGCAAATGGGCTTGAGACTTACATGGCACGACATTGTTCACATGTATGAATGTCATTCACTTGTCGACGTGGGATATTACTTCAAGTCCCGATCCACTGTTGTTAGGCTCGTATCGTGTCTTCCCAAGTCCAACAAGGACATGAAGGATGACTACTTAATCGCCTCTAGGGCATGGCACAACAGTCTTCACTACCTAACTTGGGAGCGAGAGCCAAGTGGGGTACCTTAGGTTTAGATCCCTTTTTCTCTAAAGCGTGGGCAATTACCCTACAACTTCACTACTCCTTCATTTTTTGCATTCCATTCACTTCTGATGGTGATTTCATTATACTGACCATAGTTTTGTTCCTCAGATGTTTTTACAAATAAAAGGCACGTTGCTCCTAAACTTAGCCTGGTTAACGTCACGAGTTTCAACAAGGTGCTGAGGTCCGAGATATTCGTGAGTGAAGACAGGCAACTGCGAGCCGTCCACTTGATACTTGACTTCGAGCTCTTGTCAAATCTGTTCCAAGACGTGGGCCAAACAATAAGAGCCGATGATCCCAGACTAGCCTGAATAGACGTTTCGATGCTCGGCTTCTTAGCCTGAGAAGACCTGCCACCCGTTGAGCTGCCTTTCCACTGCTTTCCTCGTGAGGTAGTAGCCCTAAAGGAAGAAACAACCTCCTCACACTTGTCCCTGGAGGCTAAGATTGATAAGTTTCGCCTCAAAGAAGAAGGAAAGTCACAAGAAAGGCCTATGAATCTTTCGAACTTCGAGGGTGAACTCAACAGATCCTCCGCAGCTCACTCTCCCAAACTTATAATTGCCCAGGTGGATAATAGCTCTGAGGAGGAGGAAGACATAGCCTTGAACCCAAGGAAAGGCCTGAAAGACATCCTCGCCAGGAGGAACAAGGGGTCCTCATCCAAGGAGGCCCCAAAGACTCAACTTCCCCACAATCCTCCCTTTCCCCCTCTTCCTTCCCCGCTCGGCCTGCTCCCCAATCCAGACTTGCAAAAGAAGAAGAGGAAAGAGAAGGACATTGAGAAAGGGAAGATTGCCCTACCGAAGGACCTGAAGCAGCAGAAAATAACCAAAGATAGAGCATGAGAATCTTCAGTGGAGAGTAGGGAGGCTGAACATTCAGCCGATGTACACCATTCAACTTAGAACCCCAAGTTGGAATTGGATGGCGTGGCATTACCCTAGAATGCCTCTATCTAGGAATCCAGAAAGGTCATGCCTATCATGTGGCTGAGGCTTTGGAGCGCCGCCTCTTACTTCCCATGGACATGGATGCCTTAAAGAAAGTAAGGTAGCCAGAGCTTTTCCTGTCCCTAAAGATGGGTCTGGCCATGGTAAGCCCCTAGGCACACTTTACTTGTTTCTTTTCCTGCTCTTTTGTTTTGTTTCTAACATACTCCTTTGTTGCTTATGTGTAGGATATCCAGGAAGTTTCTATAGCCGAGGAATGGGTCAATGATGCCTGGAACGAAGCCAGGGTCAAGGCCAACCTCCGTGCCGAGACCAGCAAGGCCTTAGGCGCAGCTGAACAAAAGAACAAGGAGCTCGCGAGCAAGCTAGTTGTTGAGGAAAGGGCACATCTGAGTGCCGAGGCGAGCTTGAAGAACGTCGAGGACCAACGTAAGAAGCTTCATCTCACTGAGATAATGCTAGCCACCTAGAGACAGCTGGTCTTGGATCTCAAGGTCGAGTTGCAAAAAGCTAACGAAGTAGCCCGGGTGGCTAGGGATGTTTTTGAGGCCACAGAGACAGCATCCTACGAACGTGGAGTGTAGGAAACGGAGATAAGGCTGGCGGAGGAGCTGGTGGAGGTGTGCAAGGATTACTACAAGGAGGTATGGGCCGAAGCGCTCAACTGAGCAGGAGTCCCTGCTACCTCTAAGTGGAGGAGCGCTGAGAACATTTTTTATCTAGAGGACATCTGAGAAGTTCCAACGATGCTCCCTCCTCCCGCTGATCTTCCTCTCCCTCCCCCTAAACAGCTCTCCACCATCCAAGCCCCTTCTTCTGATACTGAAGTCTCAACAGGGGCGGGCAAGACCAATTACCAAAACCAGGGGATCGAGGCAGCCAAGGGTAAGGAGGCTGTCAAGGGGGGTCCTCGGCTCAAGGATAAGGGCAAGGGTAAAGAGGTCTAGCTACCAACAAAGGCCAAGCACTCCAAGTATGCTCTCACGATTAAGGATGTGGTCTCCAAGGCTAAGGATGTTGAGTCCAAGTCCAAAGCTGGTGATGCCAAATCTAAGTTAGCTGATCTCAAAGAGGACCCTTTGATGACTTGCATAATTGAGTGTAATTTATCACTTCTCAACTTTAAACTTTAGTCTAATTTTATTTATTTTGTTGATTTTAGACTTGATTTTTGTTATTTAAATTTTATTCCAGATTTGAAGAAAATAAAGATTTACTCAAATAAAAGAGATGTGAAGCAACTAGAGAGAATATTTTTGGCCTTGGAAGTTGGCAAGAAAAAGAGAATGAGGCGCTCAAGAAAAAAAGAAGGGCTAAAAAGAAGAAAAGAAGGAGGCATTGAACCACAAAAAAAAAAAAAAAAGAATGGCTGAAAAGAAGAAAAGAAGGAGGCGCTGAACCACAAATAAAAAGAAGAGGGCTGAAAAAGTGTTTTGGGCTGAAAAAATAGGGCAACACGTCAAAAAGAAAAGAAAAAAACATAGGGCTACAAGAAGACAACAAAAAGAAGGCACTAAAGGAAGCAAAAAGGAGGCGCTTAACAAGAAAAGGAGTGCTGAACAGAAACAAAAAAAGTGGCGCTGAACAAAAACAAGAAAGAGGGCTGAAACAGAAGAAAAGAGGGCTGAACAGAGAACAAAAGAAAAGAGTGCTGAAGCAGAAAGGAGGGCTGAAGCAGAAAAGACACTAAAAAAGATTTTTTTGCGTTCATTTTTTTTCTTCAAATCTTCTCAGAAAAATTATGGTGAATTCGTTTATGTTGAATTTAATTTTTAGCATGAACTAAACTTTCTTTATTCTAGGAAAATGATATAATATAGCTTCGAACTATGCTTGCTTTTCTATGTTAATTTGAACAAATTCTTTCATGTTTGTCTGATTTATTCTAAGCTTATTACTTCTAATTAACTGGCCATTAATTAATGGCCATCAATTTAAATAAAAGATACGCAGAGGAAAAGAAAGATGTTGCTTAAAAATCAACTTAATGAGAGAGAAACTTCCAGGAAATCGATTTCACCTAATACCTCACTATGCTTTACTCATCTAGCTAATTGAATTCAACTCTCTCTGTTTGTTAGCAATCTCCAAACTCTTCCAAAAGCCTCTTTTGACAGTCAATTGGAAACATTCATGTTCATCAATTTACACAAGAGTATGCAATTTAATAAAGTAAGAAAGCATTAAGACCAATGATTTTAATACTACATAGGTTCATACAAGTCTTTCGATCTCTATATTTACCTATGCTGAAATATTCAAGATCTATCCTATAATTCCCTCTTTCGACAGCAAATCACAAGATTAAAATCATCTAATTAATGGCCAGTTAATTAGAAGCAATAAACTTAGAATAAATCAGACAAACATGAAGAGAATTTGTTCAAATTAACATAGAAAAGCAAGCATAGTTCGAAACTAGATTACATCGTTTTCCTAGAATAAAGAAAGTTTAGTTCACGCTAAAAATTAAATTCAACATAAACGAACTCACCATAATTTTTTTGAGAAGATTTGAAGAAAAAAAATGAACGCAAAAGAATCTTTTTCAGTGTCTTTTCTGCTTCAGCCCTCCTTTCTGCTTCAGCACTCTTTTCTTTTGTTCTCTGTTCAGCCCTCTTTTCTTCTATTTCAGCCCTCTTTCTTGTTTCTGTTCAGCGCCACTTTTTTTGTTTCTGTTCAGCACTCCTTTTCTTGTTAAGCGCCTCCTTTTTGCTTCCTTTAGTGCCTCCTTTTTGTTGTCTTCTTGTAGCCCTACGTTTCTTTTCTTTTCTTTTTGATGTGTTGCCCTATTTTTTCAGCCCAAAACACTTTTTCAGCCCAAGAACTTTTTCAGCCCAAAACGTTTTTCAACCCTCTTCTTTTTATTTGTGGTTCAGCACCTCCTTCTTCTCTTCTTTTCAACCCTCTTCTTTTTATTTGTGGTTCAGCACCTCCTTCTTCTCTTCTTTTCAACCCTTCTTTTTTTTTATTTGTGGTTCAGTGCCTCCTTCTTTTCTTCTTTTCAGCCCTTCTTTTTTTCTTGAGCGCCTCATTCTCTTTTTCTTGCCAACTTCCAAGGCCAAAAATATTCTCTCTAGCTGCTTTACATCTCTTTTATTTGAGTAAATCTTTATTTTCTTCAAATCTGGAATAAAATTTAAATAACAAAAATCAAGTCTAAAATCAACAAAATAAATAAAATTAGACTAAAGTTTAAAGTTAAGAAGTGATAAATTACACTCAATTATGCGAGTCATCAAACACCCCCAAACTTAGAACTTTGTTTGTCCTCAAACAAAAATAAAATAAAATAAAAGACAACTATAGACACTATTAGCTAGACCCCATAGAGTAATATCATCACTCACCAAGCCATGATTTGAATTTAGATTTCAACACTAGTAACTTACTCTTTTAACATCAAAGATGGCAGGAAAATCAATCAAAAATTTAGCAATTTGGCAAGCAAGAGTTAAGCATTTACTTCAACCTAAAGCTAAGTCCTTGAGTGTGTGTGTGAAATAGTCAATTTAACTCCAAACCACCAGCAAATTCAAATAACAATAGAACAACTGAAATCAGAAAAATTCTCTCAAAACTTAACCCTATAAGTCCAATTTTCAAAAATCCTCTCCACTAATGTAATCAAACACCAAAATCAGAGATCAAAAGGTCTTTAATCAAGGTTGTAATGACAGGCCACAGGGTGAGGGCTAAGAAAGAATTGGATATGGAAAATCAAGCAAACTGGGAAAATACTTGGTAGAAGGAACAATAAAAGAGATATCCACAGGATTCACACCATAGCTCTTTCTCGACAATATGCTCATATGATGACAATATTACTGCTATACTCAAAAGTGGAGTGATTTTTTTTTTTTTTGGAAGAATTTGACACCTGTAGCCTTTTCAAATTTTCAACCACTTTAACCCTTTTCCTATTCTTGCCTTTCACTTTCTCTTTTAATGCAAATTTCCACCAAAGTATTTTCTCAAAATGTAAGGTAAATTTATTGTTTTTCAGGCTTAGAACGGGAATGGTTTATGTAGTTAAAAGAACAAATAAAGGCTTATGTAAAATAAGGCTCAAGGGGGTTGACTATGGAAATACACCATGAAATGATGGCATGATAATCAGGACGGCTGGGAAAGCTCTTTTGGTTGTGACAAAAAAATTTCCTAGATCCTTTCTCTAATATTTGGTATTAACTAGGATTTCGCCTCAAGGATCCATCAACGGATTCTAGAGCAAAGCAAGATTGAACTTCCCTGACCCAGTTAATTCAACTCCTTCTCTTTATAAGCAAAATGGAGTAAAGAAAAATTGACTATGTGCTCAATTATTTTCAAGGACAAAGATTTAAATCAAAGTACCCACAAAACTCTGCCTGACATAATAGCAATTTTCTCAAAACCATCCTTAATCACAAATTTCAGAGTCATAGAGAATTCAATCATACTCAAATACATGCTTGATAAGAGAATCCAACAACTCAAGACTATAGGAGTCTACCCTCCCCAAGCAAAGGCGTAGTTATAGGATCTTTTTACTTCCCTTTTTGTACCTTTTTTTTTTTTTTGGTGGTAGTTCACCACTGTTTATAATGTACCTTCCTTTTGATCAATGAAAAGACTTCACTTTTTATTCCACCTCTGTTTATAACATTTACTCTCTGGTTGATGTAGTTATTGTGTTGCCTTCTAATAAAACTTAGGGTTGATGACTTTGCTTGCTAATTCAGATAAATTAAACAAAAATAAATAGTAAAGAAAATGATCATAAATTTGCATTGAGAACCAGGCCCCCAACAGGGAAGGCTAAATCTCATGGAGATGGAAAAAACAGTTAGTAGAAAAAGATCTAAAGGAACAAACATAGTCCTGGTTCTGGCCAATACTTATGCAAATAATCAAGGATATTAGTCTATCCAATGCAAGAGGTCTGACAGACCAGTCGTAACAAAGTTTGTGTTTAACACTTAGTGAAATGGACTGAAGTATTAATTTACCTAAAGTATGTGATCCGAGAGACCAAGCATGACTAACGTTTTGTTTAATACTTAGTGAAATGGACTGAAGTATTAATTTACCCAAAGTATGTGGTCCTAGAGACCAAGCATGATTAAGGTTCTGTTTAATACTTAGTGAAATGGATTGAAATGGACTAAAATATTAATTTACCCAAAGTATGTGGTCCGAGAGACTAGGCATGACTAATGTTCTGTTTAATACTTAGTGAAATGGACTGAAGTATTAATTTACTCAAAGTATGTGGTCTGAAAGATCAGGCATAACTAAGGTTCTGTTTAATACTTAGTAAAATGAACTGAAGTATTAATTTACCCAAAGTATGTGGTCTAACCAGGCATGATTAAGATTCTGTTTAATACTTAGTGAAATGGACTGAAGTATTAATTTACCCAAAGTATATGGTTCGAGAGACCAGGCATGACTAAGGTTCTGTTTAATACTTAGTAAAATGAACTGAAGTACTAATTTACCCAAAGTATGTGGTTTGACCAGGCATGACTAAGGTTCTGTTTAATACTTAGTGAAATGGATTGAAGTATTAATTTACCCAAAGTATGTGGTCCAAGAGACCAGACATAACTAAGGTTCTATTTAATACTTAGTAAAATGAACTGAAGTATTAATTTACCCAAAGTATGTGGTCTGACCAAGCATGATTAAGGTTCTGTTTAATACTTAGTGAAATGAACTGAAGTATTAATTTACCCAAAGTATGTGGTCTGAGAGACCAGGCATGACTAAAGTTCTATTTAATACTTAGTGAAATGAATTAAAGTATTAATTTACCCAAAGTATTTGGTCCGAGAGACCTGGCATGACTAAGGTTCTGTTTAATACTTAGTGAAATAAACTGAAGTATTAATTTATCCAAAGTATGTGGTTCGAGAGACCAGGCATGACTAAGGTTCTGTTTGATATTCGAACAAGCAATGGAACGTGTAACGCATAATGTAATAAACCAAAATATGATAAAGAAAGCTTTCATTAATAGTAATACCTTCTCAGGTTGCTTACATTCCACGGGCGTCGTATAACGTTTTTGTCTAGATCCTCAAGATAATTTGCACCTATTCCAGCCATTGAAGTAATGCGATATGGCCCTTACCAGTTAGGCCCTAACTTTCCCCAGGCTGGGTTCTTTGCAGTATCTAAAACCTTTCTTAACACCAGGTCCCCAGGTGCTAACGGCCTTAGCTTCATGTTGGCATCATACCCTTATTTGAGCTTGTGCTGATAATATGCCAGTTAGACCATGACATTTTCTCTTTGCTCTTCAATTAAGTCTAGGCTCTTTCCTAGCAACCCATCATTGTTGCTTGGAGTGAAAGAACTCGTTCTCAGTGTTGGGAATCCAATCTCTAGAGGAATAACAGCCTCGGCTCCATAAGTCATTGAAAATGTTGTCTCTCATGTTGATCTACGAGGTGTGGTTTGATATATCCAAAGGACGTGTGGCAGCTCTTCCACCTATTTTCCCTTCGCGTCATCCAACCTCTTCTTGAGTCCACCCACTATGACTTTATTAACAGTCTCGGCCTGTCCATTCCCCTGTGGGTAAGCCGGGGTGGAATACCTATTCGTAATTCCCAAGTCACAACAATACCTCCTGAAGGCTTTGCTATTAAACTGAAGTCCATTTTCCGAGATTAGTGTACGAGGGATCCCAAACTGAGTGACAATGTTTTTCCAGAAAAATCTCTTGGCATCTACGTCTCTAACATTTGCCAATGGTTCCACTTCAACTCACTTGGTGAAGTAATCTATGCCGACTAGTAAATATCTCTTATTCCCTATTGCCTTAAGGAAATGTCGAACAATATCCAAGCCCCATTGAGCAAAGGGCCAAGGACTGGACAGAGGATTAAAGACCCCTCCTGGTTGATGGATATTTGGGGCAAATATTTGGCACTGGTCACACTTCTTCATATATTCTTGTGCTTCCTTCTGCATGTTCGGCCACCAATATCCCTAGGTAAGGGCTCTGTGAGACAGAGATCTACCTCCTATATGGCTTCCACAAACCCCTTCATGTAACTCCTCTAGAAATAGCTTTGATGTCTCAAGGTGTATGCACAGCAAGTATGGCCTAGAGAAAAAGCGTTTGTACAATTTTTGGTCCACAGACAGCCAAAACCGAGGAGCCTTTCTTCGCACCTTGTCAACTTCTAACTTCTCCTAGGGCAAAATATCTTCCTTTAAGAATAGCACTATAAGGTCCATCCAGCTAGGCCCCACCCTAATTTGATGGATATGGACCATCTCTCTCGTCACCTCCGTAGGCTTGTACAAGTCTTCAACAAGGATGACCCGGAGTAAACCCTATGCCGAGGAAGTTGCAAGAGTGGTCAGAGAGTCAGCATGCGTGTTTCCACCCCTACAGATATGCAACAAGCTGAAAGACTCAAATCTTGACTGCAGGTGCCTGACCTGATTCAAATATTCTTGCATCTTCACGTCCCTAGCTTCTAACTCCCCTCTCACTTGGCCTATAACCAACCTTGAATTTGAGAATATCTCTACTGCCTTTCCGCCTATTTTTTGAACCATGGCCATCCCCACTAGTAGAGCCTCATATTTAGCCTCGTTATTCGTGGCTGAGAAACCCAATCTCAAGGATTTCTCAATAGTGATTTTCTCAGGAGATATTAGAACTAACCCTACTCCGGATCCCCTTTGATTTGCTGCACCATCAATGTGTACCCTCCAAGATAATGGCTCCTGCAGTGAGACCATGCCAACTAATTTTCCATCCACGTTCTATCTCTTAATTTTTTCTTAGAATGGGGTTTCAGTAAACTCGGCCACCAGATTAGCGAGGACTTGACCCTTGACAGAGGTGCGAGGCATGTACTTGATATCAAAAGCCCCTGGTCTCATACCCCACTTGGCAATCCTCCCTGTGTAATCAGCACTCCGAATAAGAGATCTGAGCGGGAGTTAGGTGAGGATAACAACTATGTGTGATTGGAAGTAGTGGAGGAGTTTACGTATAGCATGCACCACTACCAAAATGGCCTTCTCCAATGGTAAGTAACGGACTTCAGTCTCATGTAATGACTTACTCACATAATAAACTGGCCTCTATACACCACTATCAACCCATACAAACACCAGGCTCACTACATGGGAAGCCACAGCAATGTAAGCAAACAAAAGCTCGTCTACCTTGGGCCTAGACATGATGGGTGGCTGAGAAAGGTATTCCTTTAACTGTTGGAAGGCCAGGACGCACTCCTCGATCCATTCAAATCTCTTCCACTTATTTAACAACTGAAAGAAATGCCTACACCTGTCTTCTGACCGAGAGATGAATCGGTTTATGGCAGCAGTCATTCTTGTCAATTTCTGGACCTCTTTAGGATTCCGAGATGGCTGTAAGCTATTGATTGCCCTAATTTGGTCGGGATTGACTTCAATTCCGCGGTGGGTAACCATGTATCCCAAGAACTTCCCTGATCTGACACCAAAAGAGCACTTAGAAGCATTAAGTCGCAGCTTGTGCCACCTCAGGATCCCAAAGATATTCCCAAGATCGTTAATATGCTCTGATTCCTGCTTACTCTTAACCACCATGTCATCTATATAAATCTCAATGTTCTTTCCTAATTGCGGTTCGAACATCCTAGTCATCATCCTCTGATAAGTAGACCTTGCATTTTTTAGACCAAAGGGCATCACCTTGTAGTGGTAATTCCCGATGGAGATGACAAAAGTTGCCTTCTCCTGATCATCCAGAGCTAAAAGTATTTGGTGGTATCCTTAAAAGGCATCCAAGAAGCTCATCTAAGGATGGCCTACAATGGCATCCACTAACTAGTCTATTGAGGCATGGGAAAAGGGTCTTTGGGGCAAGCTTTATTCAGATTTGTGAGGTCCACACATACCCGCCACTTCCCGTTCTTCTTCTTCACTACCACTGTATTGGCCAAAGTCATTGATTACTATAAGCTCCTCTTAGCAGAGGTCGAGGACTCCACTCCCAACCAGCTCCTAATTTGATCTCCAAACAGATATTTCACCTTTAAATGCAAAATGGAGGAAACGGCCCCCAGGGCGTGAAGCTAGGGTCTTGCCATAATGGTCGTGTAGGGAGAATAGGCATCCACTACAATGAAATTCACCTCCACCACCTCTAATCCTGCTTGTATGGGCAATCAAATCTGGCCCTTAGGAATGACAACTTTCCCGTCGAAGCTTACCAAAGGTGAATCATAAGCTGTCAAGTCCATAGGTTTCAAGCCCAGCCCGTTATATAAATCGGGGTACATAATTTCTGCCCCACTACCTTGATCCACCATAACCCTCTTAATATCATACTCCCCTATCCTGAGGGTAACCACCAGGGCATCATCATGTGGTTGTATGGTTCCCACCTTATCCTCCTCAGAGAAACTCATTGCTGGCCGATTCTCCACCCTGACCCCCTTTGGCTTAGGTTTTAAGTCCTTGGCAGGTAGTCGGGCTACAGACATCATACTGGAGGGGCGAGAACTGGTTCTCCCCGGGGCCACAAAGATGACATTGATGATGCCTAAAGGGGGTCTTAAAGAAGCATTCCCCTGAGCCCCTAACCCTGCATAGTCTCCTTGCCCATTGGGCCAATACAAAAACTATTTTAGCCTTCCATCTCTGACCAACTACTCTAGATGATTACATAAAGTTCTACACTCCTCAGTGGTATGTCCTCGTTCCTGGTGGCTTTGGTTGCGCCTCATGGGGTCTCCTCCCATCTTGTTTGACCATTTGAAGTATAGCTCATTCTTGATCTTCTCTAAGACATGACGTACTGGTTCTCGGAACACCATGTTAACCATCTGAGGAGCCATGGGCCCAAAATCGGTCCGACCTAAAGTCCCTCCTCTCTTGAGGGACAACCTTAGCCTTTCTGTTCCCTTGTTATTGGTCTTCCTCGACCTTCTTGTACTTATCAATTTGGTCCATGAGCTGGCGTACACTGGTAGCCGGTTTCTCAGTCAAAAACTTCCTCAAACCATGCTTGGCAAGTAGGCCGACCTTGAAAGTTCTGATGGCCACATCGTCAAAGTCACTATCTACCTCGTTGAACATCTCCCAGTATCTATTCGAGTACGTTTTCAGGGTCTCTCCTTCTCACATGACCATAGACAGTAGAGAATGTAAGGGCCAAGGAACCCTACTGCATGTAATGAAGCGGGATCCAAAGGTCTGAGTGAGCTCTTTAAAGGAGTCAATGGAACCTGCACCTAGTCCATCAAACCACCTCATTGCCACAGGCCCTAAACTGGAGGGGAACACCTTGCACATCAAGGCTTCATTCTTGGAGTGCACAGCCATTCTCTGGTTGAAATGGCTTACATGCTCCACAGGTTTTGTTCAACCATTGTACATGGTGAATGTGGGCTGGGTGAACCACCAAGGAAGTATCCCTCCCTCAATTCTGCGCGTGAAGGGTGATCTAGAAATTTGGTTAACTGCACTGCTCATCGCATCTGATAGTTTTTAGACCCCGTAAAACAATTGATTTAACCTAGATAAATAGCCAAGTTGTTACTTAGTCCAATTAAACAAGTCTAGGTTATACAATAACAAAGATCAAATCATGCAAAGCGGCGGAAAATAAATAACACAAGATATGATCACCCAGAAAACCAAACCGATAAAAACTTGGGGAGGATTTGACCTAGCTATCCTCAAGGTAAACTTGAATCCACTATCTTGAAAGAATCGAAGTTCCTACAATAAGACTTACAAGCCCCCACGCTCGACTTCTTATTGCTACCAACCAGTAGAACTTACTGACACAACCACATGCAAGCTCTGAATCCACGGACTCCTTCTTTCTTGAATTCACCACCAGATACAAGCACACCCGCTTTTGTTTTCTTTAAACTTCAATGGCAGCAACTGAATTAATCATCAAGGCATAGATAAATCTTCTCCTTGAAAACCCTAAGTTTGTATAAAGGAAAACTCCTCTAGATCTCACAAGAGATTTACACAAGCCGCAATTATGAGCAACACTAAAACGTGGCTAGGGTTTGCTTTTTATACTTAGGACAAATAAGAAACCCTAAAAACGTTTTAAAACACTTAGGGCTGAGTTGGAAAAATCTACAGAAAATCATTCTACTCGAGCTTTGATCGATCGAGCCTGTCTTTCGATTGATCGAGCCAGGCTGAAAGGCACAATGCTTCCGCTTTAACTCGATTCCAACTTTACATAAAAGCATAACTTTGAGCTAGACTAAAACACTTCTAAACACATTGTTTTGATCATGGTTTGCCAACAATACAAATTAGAGTTCTAAATACATAAAATCCTAAGACTTTAGAACCTAACAGCATCATGTCCCAAGCCTTTGGAAGATGAATTCTTGTTTCTGCACTCATGGTGGTAGTCCTCTACATACGAGAAAGTCTCACTAGGAGGAGTTCTTGATTTGTGTCTATAACTACCATCCTTTTCACCGTCAGAAGAGAAGTCCGAATTGGAGGGAGTTCGCTTTCGCCATTCTTGGCGTAGCTTTCTCT
Organism: Quercus robur; assembly: GCF_932294415.1. Classification (NCBI taxonomy): domain Eukaryota; kingdom Viridiplantae; phylum Streptophyta; class Magnoliopsida; order Fagales; family Fagaceae; genus Quercus; species Quercus robur. The sequence goes on from NC_065545.1 coordinate 32,711,140, forward strand.
TTAAACAATCAATCTCCAGTTGCAAGGCTTTGGTATCCTCTTTATGAGAAATGTGGCTCCCATTTCGAGACTGGCTCCTACTAGTATGGGTGGTGTGCATGCTAACCTCCCGGTCCTTTCCTCGCTCAAGGTTGACAAAATGATCTTCATGTTGGGACCCCATAAATTCTGCTTGTTTTGGACCTGAACCAACCATAATTAAACTTCAAACTCATTAAAACACTTGAAATTTCCCACAGACGGCGCCAATTATAAGGACACAATTTGAGTCTCTAGCCTAAACAATAAATGAACTTAGGCCCAAAAAGCCCAATACAATAAATTTGTAAAGAGTGGGTTGGAAAACTGGGTTTCAATGAATCAGTCAACAATTAAAATGGATTCAGATAACAAGAAAATGTAGATAAAGTAGTTTAATCTAAAGAAAACTGTCCTTGGCATAGTCTGAGGAAATTAGTTCTTATATATATTTCTCTCAAAGTTGGTTACAAGTTCAATTCTTGATTGCTACAGTCTTTCTCTCTTAATTTCTTGCCCCTTCTACATCAGGAGTCTCTTACATTATATATCTCCCTTTGAATGATCATGACCTTCCACATAAATGCGGCCATAGAGTTAATTGTAGAGCATTTAATGCGGTGGTAGCAGTTTTTTCTTAGATATTTCTCAACTTCCATTTTGTCCCATACGTTCACAGTGTATATCCTTATCAACAGAACTTCCTAGAAAGTCACTCTAAATAATAGAACTCACCTTCTGACCCCTTCTTTGTTTAGCTGAGGAAATACTCCTCCTCAGCCTACCTCTCCCAGCTTTTACAGCCATAGCTTGCTCATGAACTTCTTGGACTTACTTCTCCCTCACTGTTGATTTGTTCTCAGACCACTGTGCCTCCTCGGACAAAGCCCAAGGCCCAATATATATTTGGGCCTGCGTCCCCACAAGACCAATTCAATAAAAACATTATTATCTTTTGCAACTTGCAAAAATATTTAAATTCAACAATTTGATTTATTGTCTTCTAAAAAAAGCATATGATTTATTGGGTAATATTACTCAGAATAAAAAACCTATGTTCAACTTTTGGTATTCAATTTATGTTCATATGTTTGATTATTTTTCATTTTCAAATTTGGTTAGTTTGTAAGGAAATAAAGTGTGCTAGATTGTAATTGGAGAATATTTGGAACATTCACATTCCATTTGTTTCGATAGAAAACCTTGTGTGAAAATAATTTTTCTTGTATTCTAGTATCATAAAAAATGAGTTAAAGGAAAACTATTTTTGGTCAATAGAAAAAGTATAGCTTATTTTTAAATATTATTTTCCACAAATTTTTTTTGGGAAACAACACTATCTCCCTACAAACTAAATAAAGGAAGTTATAAGACTATTTTCCAACTCATTTAATATTACTATCAAATATAGGAAAATGTGATAGTTTTATAGAAAATATTTTTTGAAAAATGACTCATTTTCTAAAAAACATTACTGCCGAAACAAACCTAACGTCATTATAGGATAAAAGATTTTTTTACAAACAACTCTCTAATTGATTTTAGACTAAAATACACTTTTAACCCTTCAAGTTTGAATTTTCATTTTTGTGGTGCCCAAACCCAATGGTGCTTCTTTTAGGGACGAAGAATTTGGTCTCCCAATTTATTTGTTGGTAGGTTTCCTTGCGTTCCTACTAGTTGTTGCCTCAAACGCTGCCTTGACAGCCCATCCCCCTCACATTTGGTGTCATAGGCCCAGTTTTAACCTTCACTCTGATTTCCCCTCTCACACACACACACTCTCTCTCTCTCTCTCTCTCTATTTGCAAACCACCTCTCCATTTGTCCCATCTACTTTTTTACAATCTCCCTTTAGCGGGGATCCAAATTATTACTTTTGCATCAGTTCCCACGCAATTCCACTTCTGCCTAGAATCCCAAGGAAACTGATACCTTTTGAGAATTCTCTTGAAACTTGATCCTAACGCCAAATAGCGTTCGTTAGCAAACTTCCCAAAGGCACTAACTGTGCTTGGGGAACCGACCTGAATTTCATCGTCGCTACCCCCCCCCCCTAGCCTGTTAAGTCGGTATTGGACCTAACTCGACCTAGATATGGTAGGTTTCCCCAAGTGCCGATCTTACACCCTTGCACTTTTGTCATTGGGCTAGGCTTATCCCTACAATGTTGGCCCAGTTTTAGTTAACTAGGATAGCCTTGGTTACCTGGGTCAGCCTTCGGCCCTGGTTACTTGGGCCAATCTTGGTCATTTGTGAGAATCCTACTCAATAGGAGACTTTGAGCTAGCCTAATGTTGTCCAAATATGGAAGGCCCGCATGTTGAAGAAGGGTCGGTTGGGGGAACTCATTCAAGGGCCTCGGCTCGAGGCCAAAGGAGGTTGGCAAATAGAAAGAGAGAGAGAGAGAGAGAGAGGTGAAAGATAGTGAAAAACTTCGAGTGAGAAGGGAAATCAGAGTGAAAGTTAAAACTGAGCATATGACAACAAAGGTGAGGGGTTTGGGCTGTTAAGGTAGCGTTTGAGGTAACAACTAGTAGGAACGGAAGGAAACCCACCAACAAATAAATTGAGAGCCCAAATTTTTCGTCCTTGAAAGAAGCACCATTGGGTTTGGGCACCACAATTTTAATTAACTAAATTGAATTCTTATGTCAAAATGATGTTTTTGTTTATTTCCATTACTAATATGGCCCCTAAGAGATATAAAAATAAAATAAATAAAAGCACGGCATCATTCATTTTGGTGATATATAATGGTAAAATTTATTACATAGATAAATAAGACTATTTTAAAAACTAGTATTATGCCCGTGCGATGCACCGCTTAATAAAAAATATTTTGATAATATAATTAAATTTAATAACAAATCAAATAAAAAAGAATTAATTCAAAATTTAAGATTAAAAAATAAATTGTACTTGTACACTTAAAAGAATTTTTTTTTTTTTAATTTTGATATTTAAATCATTTGTTTTAGTGTTGATTTCATTCAAAGGGTTATAAGTTATATCAACCCTAAACCAGCATATGTATCCATATGTAACATTCTAAATTAATAATAAATAAAAATAAAAATACTTTAACTTAATGTAACATTCTAATTTACTAATAAATAAATATAACACCCTAACTTAAAGTAATGTTTGTAATTGTATTGTATTTTAGCCTTTAAAAACACATATATTATTTTTATCATTAAAAAAAAAAAACAATTACATGTTTGACAGCAAATTTTGATTTTAATTAAAGAATATAGATTACATGGAACAAAGCACCAAACAAAAGTCATAACAAATTAAATCCATAATAAAATATTAATGTCAACAACAAATAATCATGTAATAAGAAATTAAAAAATACATGTAAGGACTCAATTTGTTACGACCCCAAATTGGTTTATTGGGTTCGGACATTAAAGGCTCAAACAATAAATTTATAGAGAGTGGGCTAAAAGGCTAGGTATTGGTCACCGGACAGTGGTTAGTCATGGTGTTTATGATAATCGCACAAGGGTGAACCGTGCTTGCCCAAGAAGGCTTTCTCCTCGGCACGGCCTGGGAGGCTTAAGTTCTTGGCCCTCGTCCGATGAGCTTAATGTTCTCATTGTTCCTTTCAGTTTTGGTTACCATTGTTCAAGAGTTTTCCCTCCACCTTTTTTGACGCATGAGTTCTTACATTATATAGCCCCTCTCAATTGATCCTGACCTTCCATCTGTAGATCAGGCAGGTAACTACTCAAGTGCCTGTCCCATCAGCCGCCTCCCCCCACTTTCTGTTAGTTGCAATAATCGTAACCACACTGTTTAGGGGTCTTTTCCCATCAATGTGGCTAGGACGTTTGTTGGTGCATTCAATGCGGAGGTGACGTCTTTTCCTTGAACCACTCCCACACTGTACCCCCGTGCGAGTCCCATTCTACTCGCCTTTTCTTCTGGGAGCACTTTGGGGGATGCCTTTGATGACGTGTCGTTCTTCCTTTCTAGGCCTTGGGATGCCGAGGACAGGGTCATCCTCGGCTGCATCTCTAGGCCATTTGGACTTTCGTTGCATGTCCTCGACAACGACCCTCCTCGGCGCGGGCCTTGGGCCATAATGGAAAGTGGGCCGGGACCACAAATTCTCTAGCCCCACAATACAAATATATTGCTTGCTATATTGACTTCTAAAAAAACATTAAAAGGTGTGATCAGACATAGAATTTTAGCCTATCTATAAAACTTGTTGATAAAAATCATATTATATATAATAAAAATGCAACAAATACACAAAATCTGTTTAATTTGATAAAAGAAAAAAAATTACCTGCAAGGTTGTAGGTAGGGTAGTAAAGAGAAAGGAAGAATATAGCAAATAATTGTAAAATACGTCGTAGAAATAATGAAACACCAAAAAACTGTGTGTATATAGTGGGAATTTTAGGGTGTGAAGAAGATGATATGAACAAAAAAAAAAGTAGTTTAGGTGAAACTCAAATACTTTTTTTTTTTTTTACTTTATTATTAGGAAAAAGATGACATAAGATGCAAATTTATCCACAAAAAAAAAAAAAAAAAAAAAACGTAGGGAAAAAAAAAATGCAAGTTCTATCTTTTATTCCTTCTACGTTTTTTAAAGAAACGTAGGGAAAAAAAATGCAAGTTCTATCTTTTTTCTTTTTCTTTTTCTTTTTTTTTTACGTTTTTTTATCTCTCTTTTTAATTTAAATTCTATCCTAAGGTAATTCTGTTTTATTGATTTTAGGGTTTGTGGGGCCCAATAATTTGTGGCCCTGGCCCATTTATTCATTGGGGCCCAAGGCCCGAGTCGAGGAAGGTTATAGCCCGGGATCGGTAATACAAGTACAAAATAGTTTTGGGACACAGCCGAGGACAGTTCAGTCCTCGGCATGTCCGAGGTCCCCCTGGAAGGAAGGGTAAAAACGGTATAGGAATAGTTTGGGAAAAAATCTAAAATATCTAGGTCAATAGAGAAGGGTACGCTGGATAGTATAACGACCAAAGGACAAAGGAAAAAGCTGCCCTTACTGTCATTCAATACTCTACACCTGACAGAGCCATACTCTTTAGCTTTTACAACCACCCCCAACCACTCTGGGTATAGGCTGATGGGACAAGTATCAGTCCCGGAAAGTCAAACCCACACGTGGACGTTGGATAAGGGATGCAGGCCAATATAAAAGGAAAAAAAGGAACCCAAAGAGGGGGCTGGGAAAAATGGCCAAAAACTAGAGCCTCCCAGCCCGCTTCCAAGAGAAAGACTCCTAGGGCGAATACGATTTAACTATGTATGACCGCCACGAAAAAACCACCGTCTGGTGACCGGGGCCTAGCCTTTCAAACCCACGCTCTATAAATGATATTGTTTGGGCCTTTTTACGTGCGAACCTAACGTTATTACGGGTCGTTACAAATCGTGTCCTTACAATATATATTTCAGGCACCTAATCTGAAATTTTTTTGATAAAAAGGTGTCATCCGTATCAATTAACGTAGGCCTGGGCCTTATGTGTATCAATTAGTTTGAATTCTACATTAACGTTAATCATAATTCTATATTAAATTTTAGTGTTTATCCAAAGAATAAAAAAGTGAAGGAAGGGATTGGATAAAGAGTTTGGATTGTAATCAAATTAAAATTTTTAATCAATTTAGAAATTATAGGAGAAGAAAATAACATCAAAAAGAATTTATATTTATTAGTTAGATTGATATTATATTTTTTTTATGTTAAAATTAATATATAAAAAAATATTCTTACTTGAAGCAGTATTTTTTTTAGAGATAAAAATGAATTAGAGTCCTGATTTTTTGAATTAGAGATAAGAATGAATTAGAATCCTGATTAATCTAATATTAAATTGTAATTTTTTTTTTAGACAAGAATTAGAGTTCTGGTAGTATACTATTCTTTTTTAGTTCTTTAAAAATCTAAAAAATTAATAAAATTTCTATAATTTGGTGAAGTCACGTAGCGTAATCACGACTTCTAAACCCAACTTTTATTATATGTAATATGATATAATATGATGTAATCAAATTTAGTAGATTAAAAGAAAAACAAATCCCAAATTTAATAGATCAAAAATGAAAATAACTTAAAAGCTATATTTTTCTTTAAAAATTGTAATAATTTAGTTAGTGTTTATTTTAATTGAAAAATCTTATTTGTCCCTTATCCGTAAGATTATCTATTCCCAAAAATAAAAATGGTTTAAGTTTTAACTACAAGGAAAGTGTACGAAGCGTCTTTCTCAAAAAAAGAAAAAATAAAAAAAAGAAAAGGAAAGTGTGAAGCGAGCCCACACGTGCAGCAGTGGCTTCATGAAGAATAAGAAACGTGGAGTAGCACACGTATGGCGACAGCTAGCTGTGTTCTGTGTCTTCACTCCTAGACACGCATTGGTTCTACGGAAATTGTAAAATCACTATTATGTGACGTCATGTTCACAAAAAGTTCCTGGCGGCGCTCTTGTCAATAAGCCAGGTGTCAGATGTGGTAGTATGGCTTCCTCTAATTTTGACTACCCTTAACCAATAGCTTTGATTATTCTTTAACCTTTGATGCACAGATCTCGGAAGAATCAGACCCTGTAGGATTTATTGGCAAAAGTTTTTTTTTTTTTTTTGGGCAGGCAGATATTAAATTACTTTTAGATTCATAATAAAAGTGAATTTCTATTTAAGTGGTTAGGTACTGAATTTTGAGAGAGAAATTTAAAAATAGTATCTAAAATATTGTATTTACTTTTTTTTTATAATTTAATAATTGAGAAGATAGGAATACGAATTTTTAAATGTTTTAAACATCAAAATGTGTTAATTGATTGAACTACAAAATTCTTGACAAATTATTAGTAAAATGATAATAATTTTAGAATATCTTTAAATAATTTGGAGTAATGTTTTTACAATATATAAATTTTATAATTGTTAAATTGATTGATTATTATTGATTCCCCCTATGGCTTATTATTATTATTTTTTTAAACTTAATTATCCTATCAATAATAATTTAAACACTTTTAAATAACAGTAATTTTATTGTAAATTATATTGTGATTCTTTAGCTATTGAATAATTGGATGAATCTTTGGCTAGAGTAGCAGAGGTGGCCAATTTGGTTAGTAATGGGAATCAATCCACAATTAGAAACAAAATCTAGGTGAGGTGGCTGAATCCCCCGAGTAATTGGTTCAAGTTAAATTTTGATGGTTCGACAAGGGGAAATCTAGGCTTGGCTAGCGGTGGAGAGCTTATTCGTAATGAGAAAGGTGAGTGGGTAAAAGGGTAAGTGTTGCTGCTGAGTTTTGGGCTTTACAGGATGGTATTCGCCTTTGCATTGCTCTCAAGCTTCCAGCTGTGGAGATCGAGTTGGATGCCAAGGTGGTTATTGATTTAGTGAGGAAAGAGTCCAACAACTTGAACGGCCTTGATGCGCTTGTGGCTAATTGCAAAAAGGGGCTGAAGAAGATTTCGAATGTTAGATTTCTGCACTGCTTCAGAGAAGCTAATAACTGTGCCAACAACTTAGCTAGGCGAGGTGCTATGTAGGACCAAGATTTTACTATTTTTATCCACCCTCCTTCAGAGGTGGATCTGCTTATTAGATTAGATGCCATGGGCACTCTGTATGACCGGTTTGTAACCTCCGTTGAGGCTTTTTAATTTGTTAATGAATTTCCTTTTTATCAAAAAAATAATAATAATAATAATAATTTTTTTGTTGTCTCTACCCAAAGAAGTATATGACATACGTTTGCAATGTCAATGAAAAAGAAAGAAGCGAAAAAGAAAAGGAAAATATAAGGACCGGTTTATTGTAAATAAAATACTCCCACCTAATACAATGGTATGATTGGGGAGAATAAAGTGACAAAGAAACAATGACGCACGCCAGAGCAGATAAAGTGACATTACTAAAGGGTACGATCAGTGACAGAAAAGTTGGGTCTACCTGTAGAAGACGCAGCCAATGGCATTGCCTGGTCCATGTCCCCTCAGAATCCACTTGTGTACAGCTGGTTTGCACGAGTGAATTTCACAAAGTACTGTCAGCTTTGGAAGTCGCAAGCATCTCTTTACCCAATGCATTTAGTAGCCAAAATCCAAAACTATATTAAAAATAAGGACTAAAAATAAAGCTATTTTAAATTTTCTGTCGTTTTCTCAAAAAATAATAATAAATAAAAACTTTTTTTCCATAGGTTAAAAAAAAAAAAAAAAAAAAGATGGGCTATTTATTTTCATCCGTAAGCTCATAATTTATCATTATTCTTTTCCTTATATTATAAAGTGTTATGCGTTGTGGTTAAGTGCATATTTGAATACTCGCAATTTTCAGTAAATAATATTTATTGAAAGATATGGAGTAATTTTTATATTAAAAAAATAACAAAAAATTAAAGGTTAGATTATTTTTTTAAAAATTGAGACAAAAAAAAATAATAATAATAACGTTTAACCAAACATTCTTAAATTTACAGTAAAAGTGATATTATTATTAAATTTAGGTGAAAAATAATGTTATATGAATTATTATATAATAGATGTTAAAAAAAAGTTATGAAGTTTTATTTGTTTTAAAAACTTTCACCATTCCAGAAATAAGTAAATTTTGGGAGACCTATTTGTGAAATTGCGTAACAAATTGTCATTGACAAGTTTAGGGAACTTCCGATTAGAATAATTTATTTTTCGTTTGAAAATAAAAACGAATAAATAAAGTTTCGAATAAATTTGTAGAAAAATGAAAAATGGAAAAATTTTCTTTAAGAATAAAAAAGGTCTTAAGCGGTCGTGCTCAACAAGTCTTTATACAGGATCACGGATTGTAATGACTATTTATAGAAGCAAGAGTGGGTTGAAAAGTTGTTCATAAAATGTCCAAAGTTTAAATTTCTATATTCTCCATTATCACTATCAAATTATAAAATTAAATTAAAAAAAATATATATTATAAGAACACAATGAGTGAACATCTAGGATCAAGCTTCAATGGACATGAAAAATGTATTGTGAATTTGGAGTTTTGAAGTTCCATTCACTACAGATCGGTCTGTAGAATATTTTCCAAGTGTCCCATGGATAAAAAAGGAAATAGCATGGAAAAAAATAAAACATTTTTTTTTTATATCAAACGAAAAAATATATATGAGCATTAAATAAAAATAAGAATGTTTTCTCCAAAAAAAAATAATAATAATAAAATAAGAATGAAATATAAGTGAAATATCTCATTTATAGTGAATATGTATCAATTTTTTTTTTTTTTTTTTTTTTTTTGTGTGAGAAGGAAATTGAATATGTTAGGTTCTAAATATTTAGGATTAAATGTTTAGATTTTTAATTTATGTATGTTGACAAACTGAGAACAAAAACATGTCTAGATTAGATGTTAGACATTGCTCAAGATTATTCAAGTCAATATTCAAGAACTATCAAGCTGTAGAAAGAAGAAGCAAGTTAGTGTGAAGCTCGACCGATCGAAAGATAGGTTTGACTGATCGAAAACGTGTTTAGCAGATTTTAAATTAGGCCTAAGCCCGAAATAATGTTTAGGGTTTCAGTCCAACACTACTAGGTATAAAATAAAAACCCTAATTACATTTTAGTAACTCTTGGAAGTCTTGTGAGTTACTCTTGTGAGATTTATGAGGTTTTTATAACCTTCTAACTCTACAAGCATCTACCGGAATGAGATCTACAACCAAGAATTGGTGGAAACAAGTTGCTGCATAAAGATCTGTTGCATAAAGATCTACTACTAATGGTGATCTGAAACCTTTGAGTGAGATCTCAAAGTCAAAAACGTGGAAATTTGTGTTCAGCAAATTCAAGATAGAAGATTCTGTGGAATTAGAGCTACATATGGTTGCATTAGTAAGTTCTACCATAGGTAACTTTAGATTTAGGGTTTAAATTAATTGTAAGCTTTTATTCTATCATAGTAGATTTGTTTACTTTGAGGATAGTTGGATTAAATTCTCCTCAAGTTTTTTACTTTTAAACTGTTGGTTTTATTGGTTTTCTTAAGTCATCATATTACTATCTTCTTTACTTTTCTGCACTAAGTAATATGATTGCATGAATTTAACTTAGATCTGAATAATTAATCTAAGTACCTACTTGACTAATTAATTAGGTTTAACGAATTTGATTTATAGAATTCTATACAGAACAAACAAAATATCGTTTATTCTATGATTGGATTACATCATATACAAATTAGTTTACCACTAGTATTTAGTTATAGATAATTTATTAATTACTTGACTTCTATATAAGTTAATTGCAAAATAGTACATGTCAAAATATGTGTTCATAACCTTTTCTTCTCGATATGCAACCTTGGCCAGGCAAGGTACATTGGATTTCATATGATCAAATTGAAAGTTGGGCTCTCTTTTTAATATAGATAGAATATAACCTATTTGACTTGTCCAAAAATAAAAATAAAAGTAGTGAGCGTCAAAGTTGAACTAATTAATTAAGCTTGACATGATATGACTGAGTGAGACAGGTCGTTGACCTTTGAAAGAAGAAGGTGCTGTGCATGGACTTAGACCACGTAAGCCCATAAATAAGGCGTGGGCAGGTAAAACGTAAATCAAAATCCATTCGAGTATTGTTGTCGTTTGTCAGTTATCAGATTCAGATCCCATTTTTCCATCTGGCTATTGATCACGATCATCACTTTTATTCATTAATTACTTGGCTTATGGTGTACGCAATTCCGCATGCTCTTTAATGTAGCTTTGGTTGTGAAAGTTCATATCCATGAGCTCTAACAAGTTTCTTCTTTATTTTTCAATTAATTATTGTCTTAAAATCCATGTGTATTCTTATCCAGATTAGTTTGGAGGTTCTCCAAATTTATGTGATTTCCTAAAAAAAAAAAAAAAAATTGAAGCAATATATCAATAAATTTTAAGCCTACAAAATAACATACATATTTGTATAATTTAGACTTAAAACATGTATTTAACATTTATTATATATTTATTTTTTTGTATATAAGAAAATTTTATAGAATCGATAGATATTATAGGGGTATTGAGTCCAGGAGCTCACTATCTATGTATATATTGGGCCTGAGGCCTAATCCAAGGACGAAAAGTCATCTAAGGAGGAGTAAACATTGTCAAAGGAGTCCGTGTTAGTAAAAGAGAAAGTTAGTTTTGGTCATAAGGGCCTAGGAGGGTGGGCCAAGGATGAATGCCTTCTTGGCTGACCAAAGCCGAGACTTGAAGAGATGGTTTGCTATCTAGAGGAACGTTCTAGGAAATTCTGTTGGTACGGATAAGCATTACAGAAAAATAGGACAGGGAGGAGTCCTAAAATATCTAAGAAGAAACCTACTACCACCGCATTAAATGCTCTGCAGCTAACCCTCTAACCACATTAACGTGGAGGTGATACTTGAACAGTGGTTTTCAGCCTTATAACTACTACATAAAGATTTTAGGAAGGTACTAATGGGACAAGTATCAACACCAACTGTCTGGCCTGCACGTGGAGGGTAAAGATTAAAGGAGAAGGGAGTATAAAAGGGGAGAGAAGTAATGAGAGAGGGGAATCGAGAAACTAAGAGAAAAAAAACTGTAGCAATCAAGAACTAAATTTGTAATCAAACTTGAGATATATATATATATATATATGAATTGATCTCATCAAACTTTGTCGAGGACGATTTTTTTTAGTTTAAATCAGTCTATCTTCCTTTTCTTATCATCTGAATCCATTTTACTTGTTGTCCAACTTATTAAAACCTAGTTTTCCAACCCACTCTCTACAAATTCATTGTTTTGGGTTTTTTGGGCCTTAGTCCATCCACCTTTTGGGCTGGAAACTCAAATCTAGTCCTTACAATTGGCGCTGTCTGTGGGAAATTATTGATGTTATAGTGAGTCTAACGTTTAACGATGGTAGGTTCAGGTCCAAACCAGGCAGAACCAATGGGGTTTTAGCGTCAAGATCACTTTCGTGATCTCGAACAAAGAAGGGATCGGGAGGGGAGTGTGCACACAACTCATACTACTAAGAGCCAATCTCGGGGTGGGAGCTGCATCTCTCATGAGAAAGATGCTAAGGACATGTAGTTGGAAATTGATCATTTAAAGAAGAGCTTACGCCACGAACGGTGAAAGCGAGCTCTTTCCAACTCTGACTTCTTTTCTGACGATGAAGAGGATGATAACTATAGGTGCAAATCAAGGACACCTCTTAATGAATCTTTCTTGTATGATGAGGAATACCATCATGAGTGCAGAAACAGAAATTTATCTTCAAGTGGCATGGGAAATGATGCTATGAGTAGAGCACTTAACCAAATTTCCAGATCACATTTCACATGCAGAATTGAAGGAGGGAGACTTCCTCGGCGGTTCACTCAGCCCACGTTCACCATGTACAATGGTCTTACAGACCCTGTGGAGCACGTAAGTCACTTCAACCAGAGAATGGTTGTACACTTCAAGAATGAGACCTTGATGTGCAAGGTATTTCCGTCCAGCTTAGAGACTGTGGCGGTGAGGTGGTTTGATGGTCTGGGTGCAAGTTCTATTGACTCTTTGAAGGAGCTCACTCGAGCATTTGGGTCTCATTTCATAACGTGTAGTAGGGTTCCTCGGCCCTTAGATTCTCTATTGTCTATGTCAATGCAAGAAGGTGAGACCTTAAAAACGTACTCGGATAGGTACTGAAAGATGTTTAATGAGATTGATGAGGATTTTGATGACGTGGCTATAAGGACCATCAAGGTCGGCCTGCCCACCGAACATGATTTGAGAAAATCTCTGACCAAGAAGCTGGTGAGGAGTGTTCGTCGGCTTATGGATCGCATTGATGAGTACAAACGGGTCGAGAAAGACCAACAGTAAGGCAAGGGGAAGGGTAAGGTTTTCCCTCAGGAGATGAGGGATTTCAAGTCGGATAGATACAACAACAATAGACCCCGAAGGGATTTTGCTGGACAATTTGGATTTACGACTCCTCAGGTGGTTAACACTGTGTTCCGAGAACTAGTGCATCAAGTCTTGGAGAAGATCAAGAACGAGCCATAATTCAAATGGTCAAAGAAAATGGGAGGAGATCTTTTGAGGCACAACCAGAGCCTCCATTGCTAATACCACTAGGAGTGGGGGCATATCATCGAGGACTGCAGAACTCTATCGAACTATGTGGAGCAACTAGTCAAAAAGGGAAGGTTACAGCAGTTTTTGTATCGGCCCAACGGACAAGGAGACCAATCAAGGTCAGGAGCTCAGGGGAATGCTTCTTCAAGGTCCACGTTAGGCATAATTAATGTCATCTTTGCTGCACCTGGGACGACCGTTCTCATCCTTCCAGGGTGACGTTTGTAGCTCGGCTACCAGTTGAGGACCCTAATTTTGAGCCGAAAAGGGCTAGAGTGGAGATCTAACCGGTGCTGAGTTTTTCGGATGAGAACAAGATGGGAACCATCCAGCCACACGATGATGCTTTGGTGGTTGCCCTCAGAATAGGAGGGTATGATGTGAAGAGGGTGATGGTAGACTAGGGCATTTGTGCAGAGATTATGTACCCTGACTTGCACATAGAGTTTTTCAGGTTGGAGCTCAGCTACCTCCTCAGGAGAAGTAAGAGCTGATAGAATTTCTCAGGAGGAACGTTAATGTGTTTGCGTGGAGTGCTTACGAAGCTCCGGGGGTGGATTCGAGCTACATCTACCATCATTTGAATGTCAATCCATCTATCACCCCTAAAAAACAACCACCTCGGCGCTCATCTAAAGATCATTCTGATTCTGTTAAAGATGAGGTGATGAAGCTCAAGTAGGCCGGGACTATTAAGGAGGTTTTTTACCTTGAGTAGTTGGCCAATACCATAGTGGTGAAGAAGAAAAGTGGGAAGTGGCGAATGTGTATAGATTTCACAGATTTAAATAAGGCTTGTCTAAGAGACCCTTTTCCTATGCCTCGAATATACCAACTAGTGGATGCGATTGTAGGTTATCCTCGGACGAGCTTTTTAGATTCCTTTCAGAGGTACCATTATATACCACTAGCCTTCAGTGATTTGGAAAAGATAGTTTTTGTTACTCCTATTGGAAACTACCATTACAAGATGATGCCCTTTGGATTGAAAAATGCAGGGTCTACTTATCAGAGGATGATGACTAGGATGTTTGAGCCACAATTGGGCAAGAATATTGAAGTTTATATAGACGATATGGTGGTAAAAAGTAAGGTGGTTTCCGAGCATGTGGGAGATCCCAGGAATATTTTTAAGATACTAAGGAAACACAAGCTGCGCCTTAATGCTTCCAAGTACTCTTTTGACGTGGGATCAGGAAAATTCCTGGGCTACATGGTCACTCATTGGGGAATTGAGGTCAACCCTGATCAGGTTAAGGCAATTAACAGTCTGTAATCACCTCGGAATCCTAAAAAGGTCCAAAAGTTAACAGGAATGATTGCTGCCTTAAACCGGTTCATCTCTCGATCAGCCGATAGATGCAAACCTTTCTTCCAGTTGTTGAATAAATGGAAGAGATTTGAGTGGACCGAGGAGTGTGCCTCGACCTTTCAACAGCTTAAGGAATACCTTTCTCGGTCACCCATCATGTCTAGGCCTAAGGTGGACGAGGTATTATTTGCTTACATTGCCATGGCTCCTCATGCTGTAAGTTTAGTGTTGGTGTGAGTTGATAGCAGTGTGCAAATGCTAGTTTATTATGTGAGCAAATCACTGCATAAGGCCGAGGTTCGTTACCTACCCCTGGAAAAGGCCATTTTGGCAGTTGTGCATGCTATGCGCAAGCTCCTCCACTACTTCCAATCATACACAATTGTTGTCCTGACCCAGCTTTCGCTTAGATCTCTACTTCGGAGTGTTGATTACACAAGAAGAATTGCCAAGTGGGGTACAATCCTAAAGGCTTTCGATATCAAGTACATGCCTCGCACCTCTGTCAAGGGTCAGGTCCTCGTTGATCTGGTGGCCGAGTTTGCTGAAACCCCATTAGAAGAGAAAGTGGAGAAGCAAAACATGGATGAAAAATCGGTTGGTGCAATCTCCTTACAAGAGCCTTTGTCCTGGAAGGTATACGTTGATGGTGTTGCGAACCACAGAGGATCAAGAGTGGGCCTAGTTCTGATATCTCTCTAGAGGATTATAATTGAGAAATCCTTGAGATTGGGCTTTTTGGCCACAAACAATTGAGGCTGAATATGAAGCTTTATTGGTAGGGATGGCCATGGTTCAGAAAATGGGTGGAAAAGTAGTGGAGATTTTCTCTGATTCAAGGCTGGTGGTGGGCCAAGTTCGGGAAGAGCTAGAAGTCAGAGATCTTAGAATGCAAGAGTATTTGAACCAGGTTAGACACTTGCAATCAAGATTTGAGTCTTTTAATTTATCGCAAATCTCTAGAAGTAGAAATACACATGCCGACTCTTTTGCCACGCTAGCAACCTCCTCAGCACAAAGTTTACCTCGGGTGATCCTTGTAGAAGACTTGTGTAAGCCTACTGAAGTAGGGAGAAACGTGGCTTATATTCATCAGATTTGGGTGGGACCTAACTAGATGGATTCCATAGTATTGTTCCTAAAGAAAGGCTCCACTGTTTTAGTTGTCCAAGGACCAAAAATTGTACTAGAGATCTTTTTCCGATCCATATCTACTATGCATACATCCTGAAGTAGTTGAGCTACTCTTGGAAGAGTTACATGAAGGAATTTGTGGAAGCCACACAAGGGGCAGATCTTTGTCTCACAGGGCCCTCACTCAAGGCTATTGGTGGCCAAACATGCAGAGGGAAGCACAAGAGTATGTGAAAAAGTCTGACCAATGCCAAAAATTTGCACCAAACATTCATCAACCGGGAGGAGTCCTTAATCCTTTGTCCAGCCCTTGGCCTTTTGCTCAATGGAGCTTGGACATTGTAGGTTCTTTCCCTAAAGTAACAGGAATAAGAGATATTTGTTGATTAGCATGGATTACTTCACCAAGTGGGTTGAGGTACTACATAAGGCCGAGGTCCGTTACCTACCCCTGGAAAAGGCCATTTTGGCAGTTGTGCATGCTACGCGCAAGCTCCCCCACTACTTCCAATTACACACAGTTGTTGTCCTGACCCAGCTTTCGCCAGATCTCTACTTCGAAGTGCTGATTACACAAGAAGAATTACCAAGTGGGGTACGATCCTAGAGGCTTTCGATATTAGGTACATGCCTCGCACCTCTGTCAAGGGTCAGGTCCTCGCCGATCTGGTGGCCGAGTTTGCTGAAACCCCATTAGAAGAGAAAGTGGAGAAGCAAAACATGGATGAAAAATCAGTTGGTGCAATCTCCTTACAAGAGCCTTTGTCCTGGAAGGTATACGTTGATGGTGTTGCGAACCACAGAGGATCAGGAGTGGCCCTAATTCTGATATCTTCCGAGAGGATTATAATTGAGAAATCCTTGAGTTTGGTCTTCTTGGCCACAAACAATTGAGGCTGAATATGAAGCTTTATTGGTAGGGATGTCCATGGTTCAGAAAATGGGTGGAAAAGTAGTGGATATTTTCTTTGATTCAAGGCTGGTGGTGGGCCAAGTTCGAGAAGAGCTAGAAGTCAGAGATCTTAGAATGCAAGAGTATTTGAACCAAGTTAGACACTTGCAATCAACATTTGAGTCTTTTAATTTATCGCAAATCTCTAGAAGTAGAAATACACATGCCGACTTTTTTGCCACGCTAGCAACCTCCTCAGCACAAAGTTTATCTCAGGTGATCCTTGTAGAAGACTTGTGTAAGCCTACTGAAGTAGGGAGAAACGTGGCTTATATTCATCAGATTTGGGTGGGACCTAACTAGATGGATTCCATAGTATTGTTCCTAAAGAAAGACTCCACTGTTTTAGCTGTCCGAGAACCAAAAATTGTATTAGAGATCTTTTTCCAATCCATACCTGCTCCGCATACACCCTGCAGCAGTTGAGCTACTCTTGGAAGAGTTACATGAAGGAATTTGTGGAAGCCACACAGGGGGCAGATCTTTGTCTCACAGGGCCCTCACTCAAGGCTATTAGTGGCCAAACATGCAGAGAGAAGTACAAGAGTATGTGAAAAAGTCTGACCAATGCTAAAGATTTGCACTAAACATTCATTAACCGGGAGGAGTCCTTAATCCTTTGTCCATCCCTTGGCCTTTTGCTCAATGGGGCTTGGACATTGTAGGTCCTTTCCCTAAAGCAGCAGGAAATAAGATATATTTGTTGATTAGCATGGATTACTTCACTAAGTGAGTTGAAGTTGAACTATTGGCGAATATCAAGGACATGGATACCAAGAGATTTTTTTGGAAAAATATTGTCACTCGATTTGGAATCCCTTGTACCCTCATCTTGGACAATGGTTTTAAGTTTGATAGCAAAGCTTTCAGGAGATATTGCTGTGATCTGGGCATAACGAATAGATATTCTACTCCGGCATATCCACAGGGGAATGGACAGGCTGAAACTGTCAATAAGGTCATACTGAGTGGGCTTAAAAAGAGGTTGGATGACACAAAGGGAAAATGGGTAGACGAGTTGCCACACGTCCTTTGGACATACTAGACTACGCCTCATAGGTCCACTAGGGAAACCCCCTTTTTAATGACTTAGGGAGCCAAGACTGTTATTCCTCTAGAGATTGGATTTCCAACACTGAGAACGAGTTCTTTCACTCTGAGTAATAATGATGAGTTGTTAGGAAAAAGCTTAGACTTAATTGCAGAGCAAAGAGAAAATGACATTGTCCAATTGGCCTATTATCAACACAAGCTCAAGTAAGAGTATGATGCTAACATGAAGCTAAGGCCACTGGCACCTAGAGACTTGGTGTTAAGAAAGGTTCTAGGTACTGCAAAGAACCCAGCATGTGGAAAGTTTGCAGGTTCAGTGTATGTGCGCTAAAACAAAATGAATGCTAAAGTGAGATGAGTGATTGATTTGAGTGGTATTTATATCAAGGAGGAAGTTAGAAGCGGGAAAATTCCCGCTCGGTTCCTAGCAAAATCCCCAGCCATTGGATCCGCATCGCACCATAGAATGTAGGGAGCAGATAGCCTTAAAAATTTAATGAAGGTGTGTCTCATATGCCGAAGCGTCAGGAGCATGCCTTAGGCAATTAAAAAGGCACCTACGCAATCAAAGGTGATGTATAATGAGTAAGTGGTAAGTGTAGTGACATCGAAGTTCTCCTTTCTTCTCGAGAAGCCAAAAAGAAGAATCTTAAGGGGCTCTTGTAGGAGTATTGGCCCCAAGAGCTCATTATCTATGTATATATTGGGCTTGAGGTCCAATCCGAGGACGAAAGGTTGTTCGAGGAGGAGTAAACATTGTCAACGGAGTTCGTGTTAGTAAAAGAGAAAGTTAGTTTTGGTCATAAGGGCCCAGGAGGGTGGACCGAGGATGAATGCCTCCTTGGCTGACCAAAGTCGAGATCTGAAGAGATGGTCTGCCATCCAGGGGAACGTTCCAGGAAATTTTGTTGGTACGAATAAGCATTATAGAAACATAAGATATGGGGGAGTCCTAAAATATCTAAGGAAAAAGCTGCTACCATCGCATTAAATACTCTGCAGCTAACCCTCTGGCCGCATTAATGTAGAGGTGATACCTGAACAGTGGTTTTCAGCCTTACAGCTACTACATAAGGACTTCAAGAAGGTACTGATGGGACAAGTATTAACACTAACCATCTGGCCTGCACGTGGAGAGTAAAGATGAAAGGAGAAGTGAATATAAAAAGGGAGAGAGGGAATCGAGAAACTAAAAGAAAAACACTGTAACAATCAAAAACTGAATTTGTAATCAAACTTGAGAGAGAGAGAGAGAGATATATATATGAACTGATATCCTCGGACTTTGCTGAGGACGATTTTCTTTAGTTCAAATCAGTCCATCTTCCTTTTCTTGTCATCTGAATCCATTTTACTTGTTGTCCAACTCATTAAAGCCTAATTTTCCAACCCACTCTCTACAAATTCATTGATTTGGGCTTTTTGGACCTTAGTCCATCCACCTTTTGGGCTGGGAACTCAAATCTGGTACTTACAGATATAATTCAACACAAATATTCCTTTCAATAAAATATGTATAATTATTCTTTAAATTATATTAATCACAACTAATATATATATATATATGTGTGTGTGTGTGTGTGTGTGTACACAAAAGTCCTTGACACCAATAATTTGCTCCATGATAATTGTTTTGCACCATCAAGACATGACACCAATTTGTTTGCTTGTTTTGTTTTGTTTTGTTTTTTTCTTTTTTCTTTTTTTTCTTTTTTTTTTTGGTTGATTGGATTTGAGTATAGGCACTTAATGTCCTTTCTTTGGCAACAAGCAACTTTATTTGTGGAGCTAATTGGAACTTACATTTTTTGAACATATTAAACAAATATTTTTTTTTTATCAAATATATTAAAGATTGCATATTAGAGTATAATAATAGCTTTAGAAAACATAAAATATTTAGAAATAAATAAAGTTTAGATAAATTCAAGAATAAAATTTTCTTTTTTATGCCTTGACATATACAATATAATACAAGAGGAATTTATTAATAACAATACTAAATAATTTTTATAAATTTTTATGGATGACTAAGTATGACATGCCCTACATTTTTAGTCATAAAATTCATAGCATCTTTTCTTCAAGTGGGAAAAACATCCATCCACTTTTTGTATCATTAACTCTCTAAATACAAAATAAAAAGAGTTTTTACTTGTGAGCAAATCTAGAGTCACAACAATTTCATAACATCTTATTTGCCTACCACCTCACACATGAGTCAATAAAAAAAAAAAATACTGAATTCGACGGACCTAGGTGTGAGATGAAAGGCAAATTATAAAAAATATCCGATAACAAAATTCTTAATTTAAAGCACCATTACAATGTGTAACAAATAAGTATATTAAATTTCATGACATTTTAAGAAAAAAATACAATATTGTAGCTGTCCACACTTCATTTGTTGTTCCAAGCATCCCAATCCCATAGGCAAAAATTGAAGTGCAAAACTCTTTCGTAGTCCAACGGATGTGGTCAAACCTCCAATACCAAAAGTCCAAGACCCTCCCCAAAAAGTCAACCAAGTTTTGTAAAATAGATCACAGCCGTTCATCAAACATTAAGATTAGCTTCATCCAGTTATTTTATTTTACTTTATCCAAAAGTGCTTTGCACGGTTGCTTCCCAAATCCAATTCTCTTATTAGCCAAATCATAAACAACCTCAAACCCTAGTTGCATAAAATACCCAAAAACAGCCCCGAACCCACCAATCTTATCCCCACCGTTTTTGAGTGTCAAACACAGACTGTGCCTCTGGTTAGGATCGTTTTTTTCTGCGTAAATTTCAACCAAATAATTACCCCTAGGTATCGTAACACTGGAACTGGATCCATTACCATTCCCAACGAAGTGTAAAACCACGGCAGGAAGATTCATATTCATCATATCGCCATCGAAATAATAACACCTCTCGAATCCCGACTTGTCCTCGACCACTTTCGCTCGCTCGTTATTAAACCGATCCAACTCGGCCACCACCGAGTCATGTAGACTCTTCGGCAACGTCGTCATCGTTGATCCCGAGTCCACGATTGTCCCGCCATCCCCATTCTGGTCAACCCGTTTCACAAGCTCCGGTGCCGCGATATACTTCTTTCCCACAGAGATTCCCTCCAGTCCAACCGTGTAATAGTAAGGGTGACTCGGGTTGTCAAGAATGGGCGTGTACGAAAACTCAGTTGAGGAGTTACCCGACTCGTCTTTGAGGCCGAGAAAGAGTGCACTCGAACTAGGAATTTCGGAGTTATTAAACGAGGAATCGCCCAAGCAATAAGAGAACCCTTTACTGACTTGAGGATAGACAGTAGCGAGTTGTGATGGCAAAGAAAGCAAACCAGGACCAAACCCAGCGACCCCAACTTCCTCATTGATAGATTTGTGGGCACACCCAAAAGTGAAATTTGGAATGAGAGAAGGAACTGAGGAGGTGGGTACGGATGCACTATCTTTGTGAAGGCGAGCTATTATGCTTCCATCACCGTAGGCAAGGTAGAAAGGTGGGCAAGAATAAGAGTCGCAATCAGAGTTGTCGATAAGCTTTATAGGGCAACCAGCAACGGCGCAGATATCACTGGGGTCGGGAGATCTCGAACGGTGTGCGGCGGGGCAAGCTGGGGAGCTGCATGAAACCGAGGCATTTTTGGGAGGTTTTAGAAGTGTGGGTGGGGTTTTGCAGCGAAAGCATTTGTAAGGGGAGCAAGGGTACCAGACGATATGAGAGCCAGTGTCCATGACGAGAGAAATGGATTTTGAAGGGTTTGAGCCGGTTGTGATGGAAAGGAAGTAGCCACCGACTTCTGATAGTGGGATAGAGATTTGTTGGCTTTGGTTTTGTTTTTTTTGCTGGTGTTGCTGGAAGCGAATGGAGGAGTGAATGGAGAGCGATTTGAAGAGAAGTTGGGTACTGTTGAATTTGGGGAGGGAGTGAGTTAGAGGTAAAACCACAACCTCTGATAAAGAAACAGAGAGGCTTGAGAAACAGAGTATGAAACAGAGCAACATGGAAGCCATAATTTTAGAACCAAGAGTCAAGAGAAGGTTCATTTTGCAACTTTTTTGAACTTTGATTTGATATTACTGTCGAAAAGTTTAAAATTTCTTTTTATAAGGGAGGAGGGGAAGGCAATAGGACGAAGGTTCTGGCGGGAGTGTGTGGCTCTGAGATTTTGGTGCGTTGGCGCTTGTTACTTGTTAGGCGTATTTGGGCAGAGGTGTGAGTTTTCAATCTTGGGTTTGGAATTTGGATGATCCTGCTAAGAAAGTAGTTTAGAGCATTCGCATTAAACTAACTAAATGCTATTTTAACAAAAATTAAATTTAAGAATAAACAGTACCTCAATACTTTTAGAACATTCACATCGTGCTCCGCACATTCTTAACTAAACTAAACCAAAAATATTTAACTTCTTTTGGGGTTTGAAATTCGGATGATCTTGCTAAGAAAGTAGTATAGAAAATTCCAACAAAATTAACCAAATGTTGTTTTTAACTAAAAAAAAAAATTATATAACCAACCAAAACACACCTTGGCTCAACAAAAATAACAATACTAAATGATTATTATTATATTTTAAAAAAATTTATGGATGACAAAGTAGGACATGTCCTATATTTTTAGCCGTAAAATCCATAGCATCTTTTCTTCTAAAAATCCACATTTTTGTACATTAATGGTCCGCTTGGGATCCGCTTATTTTATTGAAACGAAATTTTTTTTGCTGAAAGTACTATAGATAAAGGTAAATGTTAGTTGGAATAGTACAATAAGACTCATAAATAGTAGCAAAAATAAGTTGAATAGTAAAATAAATTGGCAAAAAATAAGCTAGCCAACCAAATATGAAGTCTCTAAATACAAAAGGGTTCTCATTAAAGACATATTTACTTATGTGTAAATCCAGAATCACAAAAAAAAAAAAAAAAAAGAAAGAAAAAGAAACGGTAATTTCACATTTAATTTGCCTACCACCTCACACCATGAGTCAATAATAATAATAATAATAAAAGTGCAGGAATTTGATGGACCTAGGTGTGGGATGGTAGGTAAATTGGGGAATGTTATGAAATTGTTATGTATATTTTTTGTAACCCTAGTTTTTTTCGTTTAAAAAAAATATATATATATATATATATGTAGGGTCTCGTTTCGGGGCCCAGGCCCAACAATTATGTGGTTCCGGCCTAAGGAACCCTAGACAATGAATTTGTAGAGGGTGGATTACAGAACTGGACCCTAACGAAGTGCGTGCTAGTTAACTTTGGGCCATACAACAATCGAAAATAGGAAAATCTCCTTCAAGTCCATTGAATATACGGTCCAAGTAGACGTATGGGGAGTATCTCTGTCTCTGGTCCAGAGCTGTGTTTCTTCTCCTCTTCTTCTGTTCTCAGTTCCTCCTTTTTTCGGTCCCCTTCTTCATGAGGACTCCCTTCTCTTATAGCCCCCTTGAAGTCATCAGAACCTTACACCTGTTGATCATCTGGACCTTCACTTGAGTGCCTGTCCCATCGGACATCTCCCTCATCTTTCTGTGAGTTGTAGTAGCCAAGATAACACTGTTCTCCAGTCTTCTCCACATTAATGCGGCCTGAAAAGTAGCTATCATGCATTTAATGTGGCAGCTGTAGTCTCTCCCTTGACATCCTATACTCTCTTCCTTCTCATAGGCTTGTGGGACTCATCCCTGCTACTAATACTCGTTGGAATGATTCTTTATTGCTAGTAGGGTGCATGTTTGAGCCATACTTGGTACGTCCGATGAGACATTTCTCCTCAGATCGCCTTTTAAACAAGTTTGGACCCATAAGAATTGGGCCGGGAGCCCTTTTGGCACCCACACCTTCTCCTCGGACGTGGTCGAATTCTATATGAGGCCCATGACCCATTGTTTGATTTGGGGACTTTACCCCTACAATATATATATTTAAAAGCATACGTTTTAAATGTTATAAAGTTTAACCGGTTATATATAGCAAAAAAAGTGAATATTAAGAGCAAGACGAGCCATTAGTACTTTAAATGAGTGTTTATAAATTTGTAGAATTTTGTTTTAAATATCAAGAGGACCATTAAGCAAAAAGTGCACCTAATTTTAAATTTTTTGTAATGAAAAATTCTAAGGGAAGCCTTGGCCTCCCCTCCCTACATTAGTGTATAGAATCCAATTGTGGGATTTTCAAAATATTAATATGGTAAAAATTAACATTTTATTTTATTAATATTCAAACAATTATATAGTTAAAATACTTTTGTTGTTCGTATAGTAAGATTGTAGCCACAAAAGGTTTTACAAACAATTGAGGCGACATGCTATGAATGATGTGTAATAAAAGTGATGTTAGTGGTGGTGCTATGTAAAAATTATGTTGTACTAGTCACAATTTACTACTCCAATAGTTGTGAAATTTTTTGTGTCAACAGTAGTATTATTCTTATTGCATAGACTCCAATATTTATGTTAATCAGAAAATATTTAATTTAATATCCAACAGGATCTTAATCTTATGTATTACTGTAAGGTCTCGATTTACAGTCCAAGTCCAAAACGTATGAGATATTGGCCCAATGAGCCTAATACAATAAATTTGTAGAGAGTAGGTCGAAGAACTAGGCCCTAATAAGTTGAACAACGGCTAGTATTGAATTGAGTGGCAATCAAACACGAAATAAGAGATTCTGATATCAATAGACTTTCAGTCTGAGGAGGTTACACTTGTATATATTGATCACAATTAAATACAAAGACAATTTAGATTACTACAGTCTTGTTTCTCTCTTTTTCCTCCTCTTTTTTCAGGGAGGGTCTCTCCCATTACATAGCTTCCTTTGGAACATTTTGATTCTACACTTGTTGATTATCTAAGCCTCTACTTGAGTACCTATCCCATCAGACACCTTATCTGGCTTTCTGTGAGTTGTGGAAGTCAGAGGTCTCTCAAGGTAACACTGTTCAGAGGTTTTTTCCACATAAATGTGGCCAGAAAAGTAGTTACCATACATTTAATGCGGTGGCAACAGCTTTCTCCAAGATATTTTTTGGGCTTCCCTCCTACTTGTATGTTCATGAAGCACGTTCCTATCATTGCAGCTTCTTGGAGGGTCATTCTACTTGCTGGAATACATATTTGAGCTGCACACGCCACATCCGAGGAGTAATTCCTCCTCAGACTACCTTTCATTCGTTCCTTACTCATGAGACTTTAAATTGGGACCCTAAATGACTATTTGCCCCTTCTCGGACCATTCAGCGTCCTCGGACAAAAGTCCAAGGCCCAACATATTATCCTGGGCCTTTATCCCTACAATTACATTCCAATTATAGATCATCCTATTAATTAAAGCACAAAAACAAATTGAGCACCTAAATACATAGTTGTTAGTATTATAAGCTACATATTAATATATTATATTGTAGCAAAAAAGTATCATATGTACGTATCCATAATGCTTATGAATCCATACGATATATAGGTGTGTATCGTATTGTATAAAAAAAAAATTTATGCATCAGATGATACATACATATATGTGCTTAAATTGGGTTTTGATTTGAGCCTAAAAGTTGTTTTGCTTGTTTTTAAACAAAATTATTGGACTACCATGATTTAATAAAGTAATGTTACTTATGAAAAATTAGTTTAACATAACTAAATATGTGTATTTTTTCATATTTATATTGTGATGCTTAGAAATTTGTTTTCATTTGTTTGATTACACAAATGAGCTTTCCTATTTTTTCTAGGTACATAAAAAATAGTTGATTAATTATACAAATTCATGTGTTTGTATGTGTTTTTAGGTACATAAAACATGGGATCACTGTATCCATATTATTTTTTATTTTATTTTATTTTATTGCTTTGGGAAGACCTCAAGAGTCAAGGCCATGAATTTTATCAAGAATGAAAAGCGAAAATTACATAATGGAGAAGAGCTTATTCTAAGAAACAATGATGCTTTTCAATTCAAATAGAAATATTATTAACTGCTTAAGACATGTTTAGCTAACAAATGAGCAAGTCTATTATCTTACCTACAACCATGGGAAATATCAATTCAACAAAAGCCATAGATAACTAACATCATACCATAGATAATCGGGGCCACTAAAGACCCGGGGGGGGGGGGGGGGGGGTAGATTGTTCGCTTAAAGCCTAAGATATAATCAAAGAATCACCATTGATTATGAGCTCATGCATACCCACGTCTCTTGCAAATTAAAAGCTAACTTCAAACCCCCGACATCGTGGTTTGTAGCCACGTGCCCTAATCCTCTGAGCTACAGGCCCCCACCCCATCTTCACTGGATCTGTTCCCAAGAGTACCCTAAAAAAAAAAATTTCCTCTCCCCAGTCGTTTCGGGTTAAAAGCACTAAGTGGGGCTTTGATCTTTTTACTCAACACAACTACCAACCTACCTTCTTTGTCTCTTATAAGAATGCCCACACCCACTTCCTTCTATGTACTAAAAACAACCTAATCGACGTTGATCTTGAAAAAGGTGTCATAGGAGGTTGTGGGCAAATGGAATTCGCCGAAAACTCACAACAAAAATTCAAGTAATTTACATGACACCGTTTCAACCAAATGAAAAACATAGCTCACAAGACCACAACATCATTTCACCAAAATTGAATGTATTCCCAAATCTCTAACCCACGATCCTATGAGTTCTTGTTGTGATCCGTTGCAACTGGGTAATACTGAACCCAACGTGGGGGCTAAATCCCTAGCCAAGTGGAAACAACATAGTGGTAATGGCACCATTAATGGTGAGATAATCAAACACCAATCCCAAGCCACCAAAGGGTCCAAGAAAGGTTAAATAAAAGGGAAAGGTGGACCTAAGACCTTAAATAAGTGGGCCTTTTAAATTCACTAGCCTAACGGTGTTAAAAGGCTTTAGTTTGGTTCTTTCCTATGAAGCAAGGGTGCGTTTTCGGATTCAGGTGTAGGTGCGGGTGTGTCAATTAAAAAATTATTATTTATATTTTCTATATGTTTTTACTATTAAAATATTCTTAAAAAACACATTACTATGCCATGATTCACAAAACAAAGAAAGAAGAAAGCAAGAAACACAAAACAAAACACAAAACAAAAAAAAAAAACACAAAAGAAGTAACAAATATTCAGTATAAAATTGAGGAAGGACAGATTTAGGATGATTGGGCCTCATTCAAAGCCGATTTCAACCTGTTTCAGCCGTTTCGGTCGCCGGCCGATATGACCAGATTCGATCGATACAGCATGATTCTGGCTGAATCATCCTAGTTCGATGCGAATAAAAGCCGAGTCGGTGTGAATCGAGCGGTGTCGATTCAAATCCAAAAATAAAAAAATAAAAAAGCTCAGACGCAGCATCGACACGCGAGCAGCCGCGTTGGACGCCGCACTCTGTGTCAGGTCGCGTTGGACTCCGCACCCTACATCAGGTCGTGTCGGACTCTAGTGCGGCACCCTCCCAGTCGCATCCGTGCTTCATAGGTTCTTTTGCTAATGTCGTCGATGCTACCCTTACCTATGACGGAGCTGCCATGGACATGTTGGAACTCTGTGGGTGTGTGTTTTTAGTGAAGTTTATTTCCAATAGAGAAGCAAAAGAATTTAAATAACACACACCTAGCTAGAGAGTTCCAATAGTCAAAATCGATAAAAAGAGACAGAGATAAAAACGCGAAAGAGAGAGACGGTTGCAAAGAAAGAGAAGATGAACTCACCTTTGGCGTTGCCACCACCTTCGCTGCTGGTTGACCTAATGGGTTCGAGATCAGCTTTTAGCATGATGGGTTCGTGGGATCTACTATTAGGTTTGGGGTTCACAGGTTAGAGATTTGGGAATACGTTCAATTTGGGTGAAATGGTGTCGTGGGTTTGTGAGCTGTGTTTTCCATTTGATTGAAACGGCGTCGTGTAAATTACTGGAATTTGTGTTGAGTTTTGGGTGAAACAACGTCGGGCTGAGTTGCCAAAAAAAAAAAATTTGGGGAAATTAAACTTAAACCACATGTGATTTGCTCAAAAATACATTGCCTACCTACAGTTTAAAAATTGGCACTTTACCCACCTGAAGTTAGCTCCATTTATCTCCTCTTACCCACCTCTATTAAAAATATGAGTAAATTTGTATTTTTATTACCATTTTATGCCTCCCTCCTCTCAAAACATAAAAAACTAAAAAATCAAGAGAAAAGAAGATCTAAAAGCTAGGTTTTGTAAAAATTAAAGCCTAACTTTTACATCTTCTTTTCATGTATCAACTTTTAAATCTTCTATTTTAACACATTAAAAATTAAAATTACGTGTTTCCTCACTTGAACCAAAGAATGGAAAAAAAAGAAAAAAGAAAGCAAAATAGATAATGCACAAAAAGGATCACATGTTTTAGCAATATAATACACTTCTTTTTCATTCTTAAATTTTTTATGCTTCTTTAATAAGCAAAAAATGTGTTCACTTCTGTTTGTTCTTTGTTCTCCCTGATCCTTTTTTTTTTTCTTAAATATTGACTGCAGCAAGTTTGTGTTAATGGTAAATTAATTGTTGTTTCAACTTTTGTTAATCATCCTGCTACTATAGATGTTTTGCTATCTTCTATTCACTGGATTTCCCTTCTTTAAATTCCTCTTGATATCATTAGTCTCCGTAAAATAAATTATATTTGGTTCAAAATGCCAGTTTTTGACAATATAAGCTCTGGTAAGAGTTTTCTAGAAGCTAAGTTCATTTTCACTAGTCAAATATAGAGACCTATGGAAGCAAAGCAAAAGCACCTTTGGAGGGAAAACAAAAATTGATATACATACCAAGCTTATGAAGAAGTATAAAAAAGTTCCTATGCGATGGCCCTGGTGGGGTGTACTTCTAGCTTGGTCTTATAATGTTTGTGTGTGAGTATTACAATGAGTCACTTCAATTGCCTTGGTGGGGTGTACTTCTAGCTTGTGCCATTGTCGTTTTCTTCACTCTCCCAATTGGTATTACTAGTGCCACCACAAACCAGGTAGATATATTAAACTTTGCTGATGATTTTAGCTTTTTGTTTTACTATTTTATATATATATATATATATATATATATATATATATATAACTACTGAATTTTTAATCTCTGGTAAAACAGACACAAGGTTTGAACATTATAACAGACACCATCTTTCCATTCTCTGGTTCGAAATGCACAATTTCAATTTTTAATGTGTTAAAATAGAATATTTAAAATTTGATATATGAAAAGTAGATGTAAAAGTTAGGTTTTGAATTTTACAAAACTTAGTTTTTAGATATTCTTTTCTTTTGATTTTTTAGTTTTTTATGTTTTGAAAGGAGAGAGGCATAAAAGGGTGTAAGGTTGAATTTATTCAATCATGTGTTGACTTTATTCCGTACCAAATTTACTTGTAATTTAGCAATTAGATACCTTATATTTAGGTGGGATTTATGTAAGGGTAGTGTGTGTGAGAGTTTCGCGACTGGCAAGTCGCTAGAATGGCACACGTGTGAAGCATGCAGGGGAGCTGAAGGGTCATGACAACTGGAGCACTACAGGACAAAACTTCCAATTTGGCCAGACAATTAGCTCACAACTCAGACTCGCGACTCGTTCTAGTCGCTAGGTTGAGTTGCTAGAATGCCCTATTTGATGAAAACTGACTTTTCACATTCCTCATATACATTACTATAAATACCCTTACACCCACGAAATGTAGAGAGCTTCCAAAGAGAATCTTGAGAGAGAAACTCTAGAGAAAACAAGATTGACTCATCCACAATATTCATCATTTGATTCTCCAAATTCCTATATTCTCACCCTCTCCATTGACATATCCTTGAGAGGTACATTTGCCAAATCCTTATCTCACCATACCCATATCAATGAGGAGGTGTTTTGGTGTTTAGGAAGCAGTTCAGAGAGGACTAATTCATTTGGTTGATGCAATGGGCTTATTGCAGGATTCGGCAAGCTAGAGAAGATAAAGTTCGGCGTAACCCTGTTAGAGCAAGAAGCTTGAAGGGGCTTGGGTGCACTGGGTAGATTAGGTTTGGAGAGTCTTCTACTATTCATGTATCCAATCTTTATTCTCTAGTGGATTATTGACCGCTTGGAAGGTAGCAGAGAGGTTTTTCACCGAGTACTTTGGTTTCCTCTTCGATAACACATCGCCGTGTTATCTTTGTGTTTGCATCTCTCTTTCCTTTCTCTTTACCTTTTAATTGATGCTTCGTTTGTAATTAATTATGGTTTGGAGTGTATTACCAATTTGGATATAACTTATATTTTATATTCCACACATATATTGTTTGATTATAAGCTTGTGTTAGTAATTTTGTTTTTGGGGATCTAAACGTTTATTGGTGTTTTATACTCTATTTGAACTTTCAAAGGGTAACAAAAATAAAAATTTACTCCTTTTTTAACAGAGGTGGGTAACTAAAGACAAATGAAGCTACTATTCGGTGGGTAAAATGTCAATTTTTAAACTATAGGTAGGTAAAGTGTTTTTCGGGCAAACCACAATTGGGTAAAGTGTAATTTCCAAAAAAAAATGTCATGTGCCACTTAACACCCAAAACTAATCGAGGGTCTGTTTTTGCTAATAGAATCAAACTTCAGGATGTAAAATAAAAAATCTTAAACTTTAGGGTGTAAAATTCAAACAATTTCAAACTTCAAGAATGTACTTTGAATATTCTAACTCTTACAGCTGTTGTGGAAGTTAACCCTGAACCTTTTAACTTCCTCAAATATAGGGGAAGTTACGAGATAAGTAACTGCTTCAAGAGCATACTACATAAACAGTCATTCACATAAAATGAAGGTAAGTTTTAGACAACTCCTAAAAAGCTTGAACTCTAGAATTTAAGAGAGAAACTAACTTAAGCATCGGAGGGTTCTTAGCCGGTCCACCTCTGTCACCTTTGATCATGTGTTTTCCTTTTCAGGCCTTCCAAGCAATTACTAGTCCATTGAAGCCCGGAGCATTCAGCCTACTGATTTTCTTTCCATCATCAGTTGGCACCGTCTTTGGGAAACGATTAATTTTGTGTTTCACAATTTATCTTCCTGCGACAAAAAAAGGTTGCATGGTTTGGACAAGATCAATGGCCACTAGTCCAGGCCACCAAGAGAATAGGAATGCTTCTAGCAATCCTCATCGAGATCGTCAGTCAACACTTGTCATGCAACCGCTTTCCATCTAGCACATACAGTCCATGGCAGCTACCATGGCGGAGTTAACCCGTTAGAATCAAGAGTTGACTAGGGAGATCAATCTAAGGAGGCAACGCTATGAAAGATACACGAAAGGACAAGCTCAGAGTCAAGAAGTTAGAGAAGGAGAAAATCCTGAACCCGAGAACCAGTCAAGGGGTATCGTTTCACGAAGGATGCCACACTTGGAGAGGGAAATGGATCAAATGAGGAAGGCCATGGACAAAATGAAGGAGAAAATGAAAAGGGAGAATCCTTATATGATTTAGTTCATCGAATAGACTCCCCTTTCATGGCTTCCATCAATAGTCATCCCTTGCCTCTTAAGTTCAAGATGCCTTCTTTGAACTCATATGATGGAACACGCGACCCTTTTGATCATATAACTACTTTTGAGACTACGATGCACCTTCAAGGGGTTTCAGACTAGATTATGTGCAGGGCTTTCCTTACCACTCTCAAAGGGCTAACACAAGTGTGGTTCAGTAAGATACCTCTGAATACTATGGGTTCTTTCGAAAAATTGAGTAAGTTATTTGTCAACAATTTTATCGGAGGACAAAGGCATAAACATTCCTCGTCTAGCCTATTAACCATAAACAAGGGGAAAATGAAAGCTTGCTATCCTTCATTACTTGTTTCAATAGGGAAGCCCTTATGGTGGACGAGATGGACGACAAGTTGTTATTAGCAGCCTTTCATAATGGAGTTAACTTTGATTTATTCATCCATAAACTTTATGAGCAAGAGCCTTAAACCATGGTTGAACTCGTCTATTCGACCCAAAACTTCATGAATGCAAAGGACGCAATTATAGCTAAGAAAAGGAAGAGAGCCGAGTGAATGGAAGCAAATCTCCCATGCCATTCTGAGCAAGGTCCTTGTCCAAAGAAGGCTCGGACGAGAGAGAAGAAAGATCGAGACAACAGGAAGGTAAGTTCTTCAGCACGGAGTCAGCAATATACGCCTTTGAACATGCCGCTTAAACAAGTATTTATGCAAATCAAGGATGATCCATCCTTAAAGTGGCCAGAAAAAATGAAAGAAAATCCCAACAAGTGCAATAGGAACAAGTATTGCCGCTTCTATAGAGATCATGGACATGACAAGGACGAGTGTTTTGATTTGAAGCAGCAGATAGAGAATCTCATCAGGCAAGGAAAATTGAGAAATTTCCTTGGACGAGATCACAAGGACAAGAAGTTGAAGGGAAAGTTAGAAGAGTCGTCACGACCCCCACTTGGAGAAATAAGAGTTATCATAGGAGGGACCTCGATGGGACAATCTTCCAAGTCAAGGAAGACGTACCTAAAGGTAATGTAAAACGTCCAACTTTCTAGACGATCCCCAAGGATGAGGGTAATGGACGAGCAAGCCATTATGTTCACGGACGAGGATGTTGAAAGGGTTCACCACTCACTTAACGACGCGATCGTCATCACTTTGCTCATTGCTAATTATACAACCAGAAGGGTGTTGGTAGACAATGGAAGTTCGACGGACATCTTATATTACCCTGCCTTCCAACAAATGAGGTTTGGATGAGATCAACTTCGTCCAGTAAATTCACCCTTGGTAAGATTTGAAGGGATGAAAATGTAGCCCGTGAGTATCATTACGTTACTTGTGGTGGTAGGAGTGTATCCACAATAGATAACCAAAGAAGTAAACTTTCTTGTCGTGGACCGTTCATCGTCATACAATGCTATCATTGGAAAACCAACTTTAAACAGTTGGAAGGCAGTCACATTTACTTACCATTTGTCTATTAAGTTCCCAACAGATTACAGAGTAGGTCAAGTGCAAGGAAACCAATTAGCCGCCAGAGAATGCTATCTAGCCATGTTGGCCATGGACGAGCACGTATAGACGATGAGCATAGATGAGAGATGGGTTACCACAGAGCCCACGGAAGCGCTGGAAGACGTTCCTTTGGACAAGAGTAACCCCGAGAAGTTTGCAAGGATTGGAACAAGCATGGAAATTAAGACAAAGCAAGACCTTGTCCATTTTTTAAAGAAGAGCATGGATGTGTTTGCATGGAGTCACAAGGACATGCCGGGTATTGACCCAAGTGTAATCACCCACCGTCTGAACGTGTATCCTTCCTCCAAACCCATGCGTCAAAACAAGAGAGTTTTTTCTCCCGAACAAGATAATGCTATTAAAAAGGAAGTCTAGAAGATGGCAAAATTTATCTGGGAAGTTTATTACCCGGACTAGTTGGCCAATGTGGTGATGGTCAAGAAAGCTAATGGCAAGTGAAGGATGTGCATGGACTTCACCGATTTGAACAAAGCTTGCCCAAAGGATAGCTATTTGTTGCCACGCATTGACCAGCTAGTGGACTCAACTGAGGGTCATAAATTACTAAGTTTTATGGACGCCTTCTCAGGTTATAATCAAATAAGAATGGACGAGGTGGACCAAGAGAAGACGTCTTTTATTACCAGCCAAAGTTTGTTTTGCTACAAGGTGATGCCATTCGGTTTGAAGAACGCGGGGGCAACTTATCAAAGGCTGGTTAACCATATGTTTCGTCTACAGATTGGATGGAATGTGGAAGTTTATATAGATGATATGCCGGTAAAGAGTTTGGACAAGGAAAAGCATTTGGACGACCTTCAAGAGACCTTGGATACACTTAAACGATATAACATGAAGTTGAATCCAAGCAAGTGTGCCTTTGGAGTTTCGTTAGGAAAGTTTCTTGGGTTCATGGTTTCACATAGGGGAATTGAAGCAACTCTCGATAAAATTCAAGCGATACTGAATATGGAGCCACCAAGGAATATCAAAGAAGTCCAATCTCTCACTGGACGAGTTGTCACCCTTAACAGATTTGTCTCAAAAGCTACTGACAAGTGTTTACCATTCTTTAAAGTTCTTAAGAAGGCATTCGAATGGACGGACGAGTGTTAGAAGGCCTTTCAAGACCTCAAGACCTACCTCACCACAGCCCCTCTACTAAGCCTGTCCATACCAAGTGAAGAATTATATTGTATTTAGCAGTGTCCCCACATGCACTGAGCTCAGCGCTGATTAGAGAAGAAGGAAAGATACAGAAGCCGGTTTATTATACAAGCCGAGCGTTAAGAGGGGCAGAAGGACGATATCCCATGATGGAAAAGCTAACCTTTGCCTTAGTCACGGCTTCTAGGAAGTTAAGACATTACTTTCAAGCTCATGTCATAAATGTCTTGACAGATCATCCACTAAAGAAGGCGATGAACTAGTTGGAAGCTGTAGGACGACTAATCCAATGGGTCATAGAACTTAGCGAGTTTGATGTCAGGTACCAACCAAGAAGCGTGATAAAAGCATAGGTATTGACGGATTTCATTGCAGAGTGAAATGTATTTGAATAACTTCAAATGGTTCAAAACAAAGGGCCTCATATATATATATATATATATATATATATATAAAAGGAGAGAGAAAGGGAAACTAAGACGCCAGAATTTCACATCTTCACTATTGGGGGTCCTCTCCAATGTTAGGCTCGTCGTGGGCAGGCTGAATGGTGGCATCGTCTTCAATATTAATATCTTCAGAACTCATATGGAGAAAAGAGCTTGCAGCTAAAAATAAAACTGCCCCCTAACTCCAACTCCTGAATCTGCCCCTGTTGACAAATACGCATAAATATATCATGACAAGCTGGTGAAAAAAAAAAGGGTTTTCTCAAACATTTATGATGCTTATTTACACCCCATCTTAATTCCTCCCACCATCAGGCCTTTCTGCCATTTCACCATCTTCTTTTACTCTTTTCTTTTTTCTCCTGGGCCATACCTGGAGACCACATTATGGTTGGGTTTCAATGTCCTCGGAGATGCTATGCATAAATTCAGGCCAAACGCTAACAGGTCACTGGTCAATCAACACATGAACTTTTAAAACAACACTGCTCCACATTAATTTAAAGCACCGTTAACTGTGTGACTTACAAATAAACACATTAAATGTCATTATGACAAAATTTTCAAAAAAAGATTTACAGATCTTTTAGCTGTCCACACTTCATTTGTTGCTTCAAGCATCCCAATCCCATAGGCATAGCTTTTTATGAACAAATTTATACAATCTTAATTGACAAGCAAGAAGCAAAAAATGAAGTGCAAAACTCTTAAAACCCCCCGCATTTATTACCTACCCCAGTGCATTTACAAAGTCCTCAGCTGTGGTCAAACCTTCAAATTCAAAATACCAAATCCAGGCTCCTCAGACTTTCCTCAAAAAAGTCAACCAAGTCTTGCAGTAGATCACAGCCGTTCATCAAAACCTTGCCATGTACGTTAGCTTTGGTTCTGGTTCAGCCTATCCCAAAGCGATGAGCACTGTCTCCTCGCAAACCCAACTCTCTTTTTTTCCAAATCATAAACAATTTCGAACCCTTGTTGCTGATAATTTCCAAGAATAGCCCCGGGCCCACCACTCAACTCCTCGTCATCTCCACCGTCCATCAACATCAAACACCCAACGTTCTTCTTCTTATCACCGTCCAAAAACTCGTAGAAATAGTTTCTCCTAGGTAGCGCCACACTGGATCCGTCCCCAACGAAGTGTAAAACCACGGCAGGCACATTCACAACCTTGCCATCGTAATAATAACACGGCGCAAGTCCCGTCTTGTCCTCCACCTCACTCGCTCGCTTGTGAACTCGCCCGACTCGTCGGTCGAACTCAGCCACCACCGAGTTGTAAAGACTCGCCGGCAACATCGTGAACGTTGTCCCCGAGTCCACCACCGTCCCGCCGTTCCCTCTCCGGTCAAGCCGTTTCACAATCTCCGGTGCCGCAATATTTCTCTTCCCCACAGAGATTCCCTTGAGTCCAACGCTGTAAAAGTAAGGGTGACTCGGGTTGTCGAGCATGGAGGTGTACACAAACTCAGCTGAGTCAGACCCATCAACACCCGAGCTGTCCTTCCTTTCCTTGTCGTCGTAGCGGCCGAGAATGAGTGGACTCGGACGATGAACTCGGTACTGATTAAAGGAGTGAGAGACCAAGCAATAAGAGAATCGGTTACCGAGTTGAGGAGAGACAGTAGCGATTTGGGCTGGCAAAGAAAGCAAGCCAGGGCCGAACCCAGCCACGCCAATTGGCTCACCGAGAGTTGTGTGGGCACACCCAAAAGTGAAATTTGGAAGAAGCATAGAAGGAACAGAGGAGGTGGGTACAGATAAACTGTCTTTGTAAAGGCGAGCTATTAAGCTTCCATCACCGTAGGCGTAGTAGAAAGGTGGGCAAGAGAAAGAGGAACAATCAGAGGTTTCGATATAGTCTAAAGGGCAACGAGAAATGGCACAGAGATCAGAGGAGGAGAGAGAAGTGTGCGCGGCGGAGCAAGCTGGGGACTTGCATGAAACGGTGGCGTTTTTGGAGAGTTTTGGTGGTGGGGTTGTGGTGGTGGATTTTCCTTCGCAGAGAATGCATTCAAAAGGGGAACAAGGAAACCAGACGAGGTCGGAGCCAGTGTCCATGTAGAGAGAGATGGGTTGTGGAGGGTTGGAGCCGATTGTGAAGGAAAGGGTGTAGTCACTGCCTGGTGAGAGTGGAAGAGAGACTTGTTGTTGTTGTTTGTTGAGTTTTTTGTGGTGGTGGTGGTGGAAGCGCATGGAGGAGCGAGTGGAAGTGGATTTGAGGAGGTGGTGTGTACTGTTGAATTGGTTTTTGGAAAGGGAGTGAGTTAGAGGTAATAGCAGAAGCTGCTCTGATAAGGTAACAGATAAGCTTGAAAAACAGAGTATGAAACAGAGCAACAAGGAAGCCATAATTTTAGAACCAAAAGAGCAGAAATTTTGCAACTTCTTTGAACCTTGATTTTATATCACTGTTGAAGTGTTTAGAGTGAGAGTTTAAATTTGTTTGTAGAAAAAGAGAGTGGTGAGGGGGAGTTATATGGGACTTTGGCAATGCAAGAGGACGAAGGTTCTGGTGTGGCTCTGCGTTTTGGTGCGTCGGCCCTTGTTACTTACGGATCGTTAGGTGCTTTTTGGGTCGTTTAGAGCTTAGACCCATTTACATCATTTGTACAAAATTTTCTATTTATTTATTTTAGAATAAAAACATTTATTTATTTGTTTATATTATATATTCAACAAAAGATAAACTTTATCTTATTAAAATATTATTTTCTTATTTTTTTAATTTTTTTCCACTCACAGCAACCACTCTCTATCCTTTTTTTTTTTAATCATTGAAATACATAAAAAAAAAAAATTTTAATTAAATACAAAATGCATAATGCTTTTGTAAATTTAGATGATTATTATAGTAACTTTGCAAATTTACATATCTTTAATTTGATTGATGTGAGGAATTTTGGGACTTAAGCTGTAAAATCGAAATGTTTTTCTATTTTTTATTGTTTGGTGCAAATGCATCATATGCAATAGTGAAATTCTAATATCAATTGTTGTGATTTTGTCTATTCGGAGCTAATAAAGAGCACTGATACGAAGTAGAAAATAAATATCCATACAATACAATAATATTTAATATGATTTGACCAACTTCATACCTACATCCATATATAACACTAATTAAAATCCACTATCAAACATATGGATTATAACCAAGCGGTCCAAGCTTAACCAAATATCACAACACTC
Organism: Quercus robur; assembly: GCF_932294415.1. Classification (NCBI taxonomy): domain Eukaryota; kingdom Viridiplantae; phylum Streptophyta; class Magnoliopsida; order Fagales; family Fagaceae; genus Quercus; species Quercus robur. The sequence continues at coordinate 32,748,577 of NC_065545.1, forward strand.
ACTACTCACAAACAAATTTCCCCAACAAAAAAATCTCTCACTAATTTCACACACACAAACTTACAATTCTAAAGTCGTTATACATCCAATAACTTTCTCACACTCACAAAACAAACAATCTCTCAATGCATATCCATGAGCATCTCTCAACTCTAAGAGTCTAACAAACTACTCTTTGAAGAAATTCACTTATGTTCTTTTAGGAGTCTTCTCCTCTCCCCATGTGGGAGGACCCTTCGGTAAAAGCCACTAAACTCTTTTCAACAGCACCTATCTATGAGGCTTAAATTCTATTCATTGATGGACAAATAATACCTAATTAAAATATAATCTCACCAGCTCTAATTTAAAACTTCTTTTCTTTTCATTTTTTATTTGGGGGAACACTTTTGATTGATGGGTTTGGTGAGTTTTTGTAAATGTTTAGGCTTACATATGCTTGTTGTTTAATTTTTTTTTTCTAGGCTACTGTTTTTTGGAAAATTTCTTGTTGTCGACAAAAATACATTTTTGGTCTCTATATTTTGGTCATGTTTTTTATCTGGTACTAAAATTTAATAACTTCATTTTGATTCTTATTTTTTTAAATTTGCTGTCATTTTAATTCTTGTCGTTATCTTACTATTAGAAAACGCAATTTTAAGCTAGCTGTGTAATCTATTAATCACATACATACTCTCTCTCTCTAAGTGAGATGATAGCTTGGATCAAAATAACAGCAAGTATAAAAATATATAGATAAAAAAAGGTATTTATGTTTTGTTTAAGGTGGCCAAGAATGTTGTTAGTGAAGGGAATTTCACCAAAATCCCAACCTATGAGAAACAAAAAAAATAGAGAAAACACACGCCAAAGAAAACAATCACATGCACAAGACAATATTTACGTGATTCGGCAATTTGCCTACGTCTACGGAGTTGCAGGGATTTTACTATTATCAAGGAAAAGTATAAAGTATGGCTACAAATATTCTCACACACAAAAAATACGGCAACCGGATCAAGTCGAGTCGTCGAACCGGATCAAACAAAACTTGGCTCCACAAAACCCAACAGTTAGGGGCCAAGTTCAATTTAATGGAGCTAAATTCTAAAATAAGCCTAGTGTTAAGGATGTTTTTGAAAAGTTAGGAGGGCCAAACATGGCCCCCCTGCAGCAGCAGTTTTGATCAGTCTCTGAAAATCAAGAAAAATCCTATCTTCTGCATTAAGAAAAATTATTGTCTTCTCTGACGAGAAAAACCAAATCATAACTAATTGGAATTAGAAATTATTCAGAAAAAAAAAAGAAATAGAATTAGAAATTTGAGGTAATATAATTCAACATGGGTTAATCGTTCTGATGCACTGTGCTTATCACAGCAATGATAATCATTTTAGTTTCAAAGTTAATTGTGTAATTAATGATTGAGACAGTTGATGTGATGTTGATTAATCCCAGGGGCGGCACATTATATACTTGTGAATTGTGAGAAGTTGTGACTTCTCCGCTTGGTAAAGTGTCCTTTCCTTTTTGAACCTTGGGTTTGGAATTTGGATGACCATGAGAAAGTAGTATTACACTATTGGGTTTTCTCACCAACTCCAATTCCCTTTTTCTTGACCTTAAATTTTTTGGATATTAATATTAGTTTGGAGTTATCCATAACTTATTAAACTTAAATAATGTTAGTTCCTCTACCAATCATCTTAGGAGATACCATCCAAAGCTCAAGCAATTAAGTGGAGCCAATCAACAAATATGGGGCCGTGGCTTAGAGTAATTATTAGATACTCTACATTAATATATATATATATATATATATAAAAAAAAAAAAAAAAAAAAAAAAAAACAATGAATCTAATTAAAAAAGACATCAGCTCGTAATATGTCGGAAAAAAAAAAAAAACATGCTTTTCTTAAAGAGTTTCTTAAGAGTACTTGTTAATGTGTATTTAATACTTTTTAAATGACCATCGCATACTCTTGGTGTATGATTACTTCATAAGTATAAGTGTTTGTGGGGTGTGGAGACAAGAGCCAGGATTCAAGTCTCTAGAAGGGAGCTTCACACATATATACACTTAGATTGTGCTAGAGTAGAATTCCTATCTTGTATAAAAATAAAAAATAAAAATTTTTTAAAAAGTGAACATATAACTCAAGTAAATAATAATTTATTATTCCTTATCTTGGGCACTTGGGCGACTCAATAAAAAAGTTCACATTTTTTATTACGTGACTTGCTTTTGGGTTTGGAGTAGCAATACATCTTTACTCTTGAAATACCAAGTAGTTTTTGAAATGTGATATTTCATTCTTTAAACACCGAACAATGAAAATGAGTTTTCATTTTAATAGTATCACTTCTTCATTTTTTATGCATTTTCATTAATCTTTTCTAATTGCTTTTGATGAAGACAAAACTTACATATAGTGACACTTAGTTTTTTTTTGTTGAGAATAATGACTTAGTTTACTGTACTTCCATTAGTTTAATTATTTTTCTTAGAGTACTTCCAACATTTTATGGGTGACTCAGTTTTCCACTTTTCCTACATTTTAAAGAGACCTGGAGAGGAGACTTGTTAGATTATATCGGCTGAGCAGTCAGCAGTGATAAATTGATTATAATTTCGATTTCAACATTGAATGTGACTTCTCCCATGAGTTAAAGTACATATACCTTACCTTGGGTTAGAATGATCGAAGTAAAGTTTTAAAGTAAAGGACTTTCTTGAGATGCAGTAATGGTTTTCTTCTTGCAAAGGTTTGGAATGTCACACTGCATTCTTCAATAATGCAAAGAGGGATATAAATCTTCAATTAGACTTGGTAAAGTTTAAACGAATCTTTGAAATTAATTTCAAAAAGATGGTAATTGTGATTTGAAGAAAAAGATTTTATGAATCTCGATCAGCATTTATTTTTTCAAATCTACAACCTCATGTTTTTTGAAAACTGTTCATTATTATCACATCGCAATGTAATTTTCATGTCTTGCCCAATCGTTTTCAGCAAATAATGCGAATATTTTTAACATTTATGGGGAACAAAATTTTTGTAAATCTTATGCCAACAAGTAAGCTTTGAAGGAAGAGAGAGAGAGGGACTATTTTTATACAGTTGTAAAGGAGTGTGACTTCCAGGCCGCACTTTGATGCATTATCCATTTGACAGTTTTATTTATCAATATGAGGTTTAATACAATGTTAATACAACTTATGCTTTACAGTTCGAGGTCTAAAGTTAAGTCGAGCTTAAGCACTAAGCTAACAAAATTTAGTGGGCATGTTGGACTAAGAAGTAAGACATAGTATAAAATTATTCATCGAGAGAAGGAAGACTTTCTAAATCTTTTTAATCTTTTTTTTGACTTAACCATAAGCACCTAGGTTCGCCTCACTTCGTATAACAGCCCCACACACAGGCACAGCGTTTATGCTGTCCAAAAGGGGACCAACAATTTGTTCATTTCCAAGACCAAGAGCCATCAATTCATCTATATATTGCTTCAAATTCGACTGCTCTTTCAATTATTATAACACCTTGCTCGGAAAATTCTTGGTCTCATAACCGAATTCATTCTTGTTTTTCATTTTCTTCATTAAAGGGGCATACAGAGGAGGGAATTATTTTCTTTACCAAATTCAATGGGTCCCTATGTACCATATTTATGGAACTATTGTCCAGTAAATCAACAGTAATAATGCATGCACCTTGTTCAACAGGCTTGGTCCATTGAATCCATGCATCTTATGGGCCTTGATGTAAATAAAAAAAAAAAAAAAAAAATCATCCTAAATTTGTACATCGATTGCCGGTAAAGTAATTGGAAATCGACACATGCATAGATCTTTTTTTTTTTGGGTGTGTTTCTACAATAGTAAGTTTAATCATGTGATTTTTTACAAAAAAAAAAAAAAAAAAAAGTTTAATCATGTGATTTAATATAATAGATCTACTACTGGAAACTACCTTGCCTATTAAACCTTAAATAACTTAAATACTTCTCTCCATAAAACATAGACGACATCGCAATGAAGCAATAAGTGGTCTACTGTTTCTCCATTACAAACACAGATGGCATCAGCCAACTATAAAGAGCCCCTTTTAAGAAGATTGTCATTAGTGAAAATCTTACCTCTAGGTCCTAGCTACTATCTACACAAAGGAGACCCCTTTGGGGGCTTAACACGCAAGATACTCTTCCAAGAGAACGAATTAACTGCTGCACCAAGATTGACCTTATAATACGAGCGAATATCAAACTTTTAACTCTCATTCAAATGCCATCTTAACCTATCATTCCCCATTTAAATTTTTTGACGGATGTACAAATACCCTACCCTACGCATATGGGAGTAGATTAGGTCTAGGAAGAAATTCACTAAACCCAACTCCTAATCATAAAAGTCTCTAAGAAAACATACATTCCAACTCTTGCCTCTCTTTTTCTTACATAGCAATTCATAAGACCATCCATATATATTAAACACATGATTAATTCATTAAATTATTAAAACAAGTCATAAACTATTAAATAGGTCATGTGATTAAAATAAAAATGGAAAGTTTTTTTTATAGGAAAAAAAAAGGAAAAAAAAGAAAAGAAAAAAGAGTAATCATGTGGGCTAGAGGAATTTTCATACAAATTAGTTTGAAGTAAAATTCTATCAATTCTAATATAATTAATTTTTTTCATATAAATGATAGTTGTAGGGACACGATTATTCACGGCCCAAGAATGACATTGGGCTCGTGTGTAAAGGACCCGAACAACATAATTTGTAGAGTGTGAGCTTGAAAAGCTTGACCTTGGTCATTGGATAGCGGTCTAGTTGTGGTTTTTATGGGAGTTCATACGAGAGTAGACCTGGCGTGACTGACAAAACCTTTCTTTAGTGCGACTTATGGGGTTTTTGTCCTCGGATCCCGTCCGAGGAGCTTAGTGTTCTTCTTGTTCTCCCTTTTTTAGGACCCCCCCCCCCTCCCCCTTGGTTCTTCTTCCCTTTTATACTAGTAGTTACTTTCCTTTCAATGTCCACGTGTCAGTTTCACTTTCTAGGATGGAGACTTGTTCTATTAGCCCATACTTAGAGTGGTTAGGAGTAGACGTAAAAGTTGAATAGCGTGGGGAAGAACATGGGCCTGTTAGACGCAGAGTTCTTTATTACAGTATTGGTAGCTTTTTCACTTGTTCTGCCCCCGTACTAAATTCGTCCTTTTCTTTAGGTGTTCTGTGAGGCGCCAAGCATAAAATCGTCCTCGGCAATATTCTTAGGCCTTTTTTGGACTTTCACTACGCGTCCTCGGAAGTTATTCTCCTCGGCTTGGGTCTTGGACCCTACTATGAAGTGGGCTGAGACCACAAATTCTCCGACCCCACAATAGTATTACTATAATAAATTTTATTAAATAAGTATTATAAATTACACTTTTTAATGTTTCTAGCTGAGACAATGTTTAGAATTCATATAATCCAACCTCATCGTAAGTATTTAATTATTACAAAAATGCTAAAAAGTTGGTGTGTCATCTTTTAATCATATAAAATATAAAAGAGTATTCAAAAATATATTCATCAAATATGAAAAAATTATTATATAATTGATGTGAAAATAATCAGATTATTCATTGTTTATTTTTTTTTTTCTTTTTTTTTTTTTTTTTTTTTTGATAAGCAATCATTGTCAGTTTGTTATAAAATAAAATTGAAACAACTTTAGTATTATTTTTGTTTAAAAAATGAAAGGCTAGATTGTTCTTAAAAAAAAAAAGAAAAAGAAAGGCTAGAGAGAGATTGGGGGGGGGGGGGGGGGGGGGGTTGTGAGCTGGCTTAGAAGTTAGACCAATGTACTTGGGGACAAAGTGGGAGTTCTTTGTGGGCCCCAAGGGATTAGGTGTCTCATATTTTGAGTCTCTCCAACTTTATTTTGGATTCGGATTCTCGTGAGCCCGCACTGCACCGCCAACCAATTTAGAACTGAGGCCCCACCCACAGCCATTTCACCCCAAAACAAAACCCACTGCCTCTTTTCGCCTCCCACAATTCCTAGAAAATTTTAAAAAATTAGTGAGGACTATTTTATGATTGATTCAGACTTTAATCCTAGATCAAAAGAAATCCCAATTCGCAATTTGCATGGTTTCTGTTTTTTTACTTGATATTTGAGTAAAGTTATTAAATTGAAGATTATAGACCAATTTGTCATCCCACCTTTATGTAACAATTAATATTTATTTATAGAAAACTATATTTACTTGATTTTTACTATAAAATTTCATTGACCAAAATGAAATTTGTTTTTCAATGTCCAAATCGGGGGAAAGAGATGCAATTGGCATTTAAAAGATGTTGGGATGTGCTGCTTTGGCCTTCATTCAAGAAAAAATGTTGCTTTGAAAAATTGCTTTTCTCATTAAAAAGTATGTTAATAAAACGTATAAATTTGAGCTCCTTAACTGATGAAAATAACCTGAAAGCCAGGTGTATTGAAAATGAAACCTAGCCAGATAGGCCATGGAGGAAAAAGATTCGAGAGTACATTTAACATTTTCCCATGATTTAGGAGTGAGAAAATGTAGGACAATGGCACAATAGGGAAGTGAAAATATTCTGACATTGTCCTATATAAATCAATCCAATTTACAAAATATTCTCTTCCTGTGTAGGAAAACTAAAGTAACCAATTTAAGCCATGTATGATGACAGTCTTAATAAAATGTACAATAAGTTTAGTGACACAAAAAAATTTATTAATTTTTTTTCACAACAATTGAAATGGTATATTGTGATTAGTGTATGATTAATGAGGTACCAATAATCTCATATAAAAATAATCATATAGTCCCTACAAGGGGTCTGTGCCAAGGTGATCTACTCTCCCCCTATCTCTTCTTGTTATGTTCTGAGGGCCTTTCGGCCTTGATCAAAAGTGCAGTGTCCAAAGGCAGTGTGAAGGGTTTTTTGGTGTGTAGAAGAGGCCCTAGCATTTCTCATCTGTTTTTTTGCAGACGATAGTATTATTTTCTGCAAAGCATCATTGGAGGAATGCGAAGCTCTTCACCGTATTCTAGAGGTGTATGAGTTGGCTTCTGGGCAACAACTGAATAGGGCAAAAACATCTTTGTTCTTTAGCCCTAACACAAAACCAGAAATCAAAAATGAAATTCAGGCTAGATTTGGGGCACAGGTGATAAAGCAGCACGAAAAGTACCTAGGGTTGCCCTCCTTGGTGGGCAAGAACAAAAAGAACACTTTTAAAGAAATCAAGGAGAAGTTGGCCAAGAAATTAGCGGGGTGGAAGGAAAAGTTTTTGTCAAAAGAGGGGAAGGAAATTTTGATAAAGGCAGTAGCCCAAGCGATCCCAACTTACTCCATGAGCTGCTTCAAGATTCCTGATACTCTTTGTAACGAGATGACAAGCTTGATTCGAAATTTCTGGTGGGGCCAGTGCAAGAATGAAAGGAAGATGGCGTGGACTAGTTGGGAAAAACTATGCACTCCAAAAGCCCAAGGGGGGATGGGTTTTAAACAGCTCAAGCAATTTAATCTAGCTCTTTTGGCCAAACAAGGATGGCGGCTGCAAACTGGCAGCAAATCGCTCTTGTTTTTGGTCTTTAAGGCAAAATATTTTCCCAACAGTGATTTTGTCCAAGCTACTGTGGAGAGCAAACCATCCTTTGCATGGCGAAGCATAATGGCAGCACAAGACATTGTCAGGAGGGGTTTGAGGTGGCAAGTGGGAAATGGAAAGAGTATTCACATATGGCAAGATAGATGTTTACCCACTCCTTCCCAATACAAAGTGATTTCCCCTCCCTCTCTATTACATCCTGTTGTTCGGGTTGAGGAGCTGATTGATCCTGTGACTAGGGAATGGAAAATGGAGCTAATCCATAGGATTTTCCTCCCTCAAGAAGTAGATATCATTGGGGGTATTACTTTAAGCTCTAATCTCCCTGAGGATATGCAGATTTGGGTAGCCATGACAAATGGTAGGTTTAATGTCAGGAGTGCATACATGCTGGCTATGGAACTAGCTCCAGGGAATGGAGCTACTTCGACCTCAAATAATAGCAATATGAGGAAGTTTTGGAAGTACCTATGGAGTATCAACATTCCCCACAAGGTAAAACACTTCGCCTGGGGCGCATGCAAGGAAATTCTTCCCACCAAAGAAAACTTGAAGAGAAGGAAAGTAATTAAGAATAGCGAATGTGATAACTGCTTGACTCATGAGGAGTCCACGGGCCACCTCTTTTGGAGTTGTAGCCGGTCCCAAGAAATTTGGGCTATTTCGAAACTCTTCCCCAAAATCTATGATTGGCATGTATTATCCTTTTTGGACTTACTGTGGTTCATTGTTGTGGTAGAACAATGGGATCAATATCAAGTGGAGAAGGTGGTCATGGTGGCCTGGGCCATATGGCAGAATAGAAATGAACAGAGAGTGGGTGGGAAGGTAAAGAATGGCAGCGCTGTGGTTCATGGAGCAATGGATTACTTGCAAGAGTATCAAGCCTGCTGCATGAAGATGGAAGAGCACAGACCAAGTTTGGTTGAGAATTGGACCCCTCCACCCCTTCAGCATTACAAAATAAATGTTGACGGAGCGGTTTTTGGGGCTCAAAAAGCTGCTGGGATTGGGATTCTGGTCCGTGATGCAGAGGGCAGAGTGATTGGAGCTTGTAGTAAAAAAATAAAGGCTCCTCTTAGAGTTGTGGAGGTGGAAGCCAAAGCTTTGGAGGCAGGCGTTCAGTTTGCAAAAGACTTACTTATCCATGACATTCTCCTTGAAAGTGATTCACTGAACTTGATCAATGCTTTAAAGGAACTGGCCCCTCCCCCTACATCTGTTGCTGCTGTAATGTATGTCCTTGCTTCCCTTCATGATTTTCGAAGTGTGGAGTTGTCTCATGTCCGTAGGCTTGGCAATAGGCCAGCCCACCTACTAGAAAAGCATGCCTTAGGCATTGCGGATTTTTCTACTTGGATAGAGGAGAACCCTTGTTTTATTGAACAAACTCTTCTATATGATGTTCTTGTTCCCCGTCTTTGAGCAATATTAATTCTCAGTCTTCCCATCAAAAAAATAAATAAATAAATAATCGTGACACCAATTACAATCTATCACCCTAACAAAATTAGGAAAAAAAAAAAGGTTCTATAGATGCTTGGAATTAAACCTAGAAGAAGCTATAGTGGAGCTAGATTGGACAGAAGAAAAGTCCATACATTCAACCAAACAAAATTAAAATAGTACAAACAATAGTTTCTTTTTTAAGTTGCTCATCATATTTAATTTGTTCGTGCATAATAAAAGTATGAAAGCCAATAAGGGATGGTTCAGTTGGTAAGGTTCTGACACTTCGTTTAACCCACTTAAATTCGATTCCCGCTGCCAACAATTTTTCATTAGTGGGCATCCATAAGGGTTAGCCCGCAAATTTTAACTTAAACGCCCTACCCAGAAATTGGCATAACTTAGCTAATCCCATTTTTATTTTATCAAAAAATAATAATAATAATAAATAAAAGTATGAAACACAGCTGTGAATCTACTACAATCATAAGAACCATGCTTGAAAAAGACGTCATCTAGATCTCCCTGCCATGCTGATCGATATGTTATTCAATCATGGCTATCATACCTAGACGATGAAAAAGTCCACACTTGTTAATGTCCTACTTCAAGTCATTTTCCTGTTATTATAGGTGCCAGCTATTAAGGTCTTAGGCTCACCAAACTTTTGGCACTAAATATACAACAAAGATATTTCATATTTCCTTTCCCTTCATAAACAACCATATGCCTGATTCCACTGATCTTATTTTTTTCACAAACAATCATATGCCTTCCCTTTCCTTCATAAACAATATTTCCACTAATATTGTTTATGCCTATAAAGTTTATTCTTTTCCCCTCTCTTAAGCTGAATTTGCTTTACATATTTGTGCAAATTAAGGAACTTTTTCTGTGGTCAACCAATCCACAAACACTTTAAAATTAATATCTCAAACAGACCATAATGGAAGGTCTAATTTGTTATATATATGTTTGTCTAATGAGTGTTTACCTAATGGATGGTATACCAATCTTATCTTAAGCACATTAATGTTAGTATTGTCTCTTTCTGTCTGGTAGAACTTTAGCAGCATAAATACATTGTATCAATTTAATACCCAGCCATCAAAGATTAAATTCAGCCACAAAAAAATTGAAGCCATCAATGATTAGCAATAAAGCCAGTGAGTCGTAATTTAAACGAATATACTTCGAATTGAAAGGACACATTATAATTAATAACTGTGTGGACGTTTTTTTTTTTTTTTTTTTTTTTTTAATATAGAAAAAATTGTGTGGACCTAATACGTAAAAGTTATCGCTTGCATTGTAGTGCAGCGGTAAGCTTCTTTGTTGAAAGGGAAGTATTTTGAAGTCCAGCACACTGTTTGGGGGATTAATGGAGCTGGATACATTTATTGTTTGTTTTGAAAGAAAGTCTGTAAAGTATCTGCTTACGGATGACAACAAAATAGGTTGGGTCCGGTCATGGATGACCTATCCCTATCTCATCTCCTCTTTAATATAGGGAAAACTTGCATTACACAAAAAATGTAAGAGGGGTGGGATGGCTTAGGCTTAGGAATATATTGCCATCCCTAACAAGGCAATTTTAACTTTCAAAATTAGTAAGGTCCAAATAAAAGAGAAAAAGAGAAGGGCAATAGTGAGAGTGCTAAAAGAGAGAGAAAGAGAAGTGTTTTAAGATGATAATAGAATATATATAAAAAAATTAAATCATTTAAATATATATATATATATATATATATATATATATTAAATAAAAGATATATAAATACACATTCAAGATGGGGTGGGATGAGACAGGATGAGATAGGACACAGCAAGCAAAACTTGTCCGCACCTTGTCACCTCTTTCAAAGAAGAGGGATGCAATTCATATGGGTTAAAGTGAGAAATGGCAAGTTAGGCAGAACATAGTTTATACTTTTTATCAATATGAAAGTTAAAAAATGATAGCTACATTTCATTGTATATACCAAAATTCTTATTAATTTATCAATTGCTGGATGATTAACCTTGAAATTTGTCATTGGGAGGTTTTGTTTTTTGTTTTTCCTCGTGATCTTAGTCTCAATGAGTTCAGTGAAAATTAGGAAAATCTTGTTCTTACTCCCATATTATTTGATTTTCTTAATCCTAGGATCAATAAAATATTTGAAATAAATAATAACAATATCATCATTTTGCTTGTAGAATGAACGAAATGAGAAAATGGTTCATTTTGTTCCATTTCTTAGGTGTTTCACCTGCTCCTCTATTTGCTTTGAAATTTTGGAAGCAGGGCCAACGGGAGTTGGAACAGATTTATTGATCATCTTGGTTTGAATTTAGAGACCAAGAAAATATATTAAAAATGGTTTCTTGCCAACAACAATTCCATATCAGATCATATCAATTCAATACATATCTTTATCTACCATCCCTTTAAATTAAATTTTCTCTTGCCATGCCAGTCTGGATTTTGAGTGCAAATTCCAGCAATCAGTTACCCTGATGCATGGGCATTTAGCAGTATTGAAGAGACATCCAACAACACAACACCAAGTCCAAAAAGACTCGTGAGAAAATCAATTTCCCTAAAGCAGCTATTTAGGTGGCAAGTGGCACGGGTTAAATGACACTTTGTAAATTTACAAAAAAACAAATTTTAATGAGTTTGGAAATTGGTGGATATATTGTTATGCTCTGTTGTTTGATATGATTTTAATTTTGTCTTTATCGGTCTGAATGAAGGCATATTAATGGCCTAACTCAGGGTCTTATTTTGATAATTTGACTTCGTCTCTTAACGGACTTAAGAGGATTGTGGTTCGATGCTGCCTCAATTAAGAGGACTTTCTATCTATCCATGTGAATTGTCATATTTCGACCGTTAGAAAGAATGCTAGTAACAATCATCGATGGAAAGAAAATAACTAATATCTAAGTACACAATGAGATTATTTAATTGTAGGAGAGTTAAGTACACAATGAGATTATCTAAATAACTAATGTCTAGATTACTTGTAATTGTAGAAAATAACTAATATCTACTTACTTGCATGAACACTTTATAAAGATCATATGAATTATTAGAACATACAATAACAAAAGATAATTCTTTGTTTAAGTTGTTTGTGAGTGAAGAGTTGTGCTTTTTCTTGGAAAATGAATCCTCTATTTATACTTAACGTTTCTAGCGATTGATTATCAACAATTATTTTTTTCACGTGGCACTCTTTCATCATACCTCAATGCCACTTGTCATCCTTCCATGCACTACTTGAAACTCATATAAATAACTACGAAGCCACTTTTAGGTGTTCTTCATGTTTTTTTTTTTCTCTCTCTCTCTCTCTTTTTTTTTTTTTTTTTGCTTTGTATGTGTCGCGACCTTATTGCACCACTTGTCACATTGTTGATAATTAAGATCTCAAATATTATAACCAAAATTTGTATTATGTTTATTTAGTAGTGAAGCCATTAGGGAGTCAGGTGAGCCATGGCCTCCTCAATGCCCATGAATTTTTTCAACAATATAGGTATATTCTGAATTTTTAAAAATATATGTGTCTACTGTAGTACTGTGTGAAGATTATTTTTTGTATTTGAAATTCACGGTCTTCTAAAAGTTGTATCACTAAATTTTCTTTTATAATGGTTCATGACCCACAATCTTATTCCAATCTTAACTTACTAATCAAATAGAATATTAAAATTAATTAAGACTAAAATGACCTAGTTCTCTCATGATTCAACCAAAAAGTCAAATAAATCCACATTTTTCTTATAAACTATGATCAGAAGATTAAGACAAGATAGATCAATTTTTATTATATAATCACTTTTAATCAAAGGTAGGTAAAAAGTGTAATTTTTTTTCTTAATTTTAATACATATTTATTAAGTTTGATTGATACCTTTTGTTATACATCTATTAGTTGTAAAGTACTTCATTTGCATGTTAAAAATGTTTATAATTTTTTAAAAAAATTGTTAACATTAACATGGGTATTCAAAGCTATTTGAGAGCCTAACTATTTTCCTAGATATATATAATCTTCTATTGCACACACATCAAGTAATTACATAGGGGAATCCTTTAGACTTCAAGATGTTGGTAGGAAGTTTGAACTTAATTAAGATTTCATAGATCTTATGAGATCTTGAGAACCGCTAGACAAATCCTCTGCAATTTTTTACAATACTACATGTTATGAATCACATTTTAATTTGACTTTAAAGATAAATTCCTGAGTTTATTTTTTCTTATGAATTATTTCCATAGTATATACTAATTTCATTCTATATATATTTATTTTACTTATATTTTAATAAATTTGGGATGTACCAATATATATATAGATAAATATTTATCAAATGCTAAATGCGTGAAGGTGATATTTGGGCTTTGATTATTAAGACTTAAGAATTAATATTCCTATTAATTTTTCAGTTTGGATGTGGCTTGCTATTAATTACTTGCTTCAGTGATTGTTTGATTGATTATAGCCTTTTTTTTAAGGATTTTTTTTTTTTTTTTTTTTTTTTTTTTTTTTTTTTTTTTTTTTTTTGATGATCTGATTGATTATAGCCAAGCTAGATATTTCGTAGCACGATTAATATTTTATAGGTCCCGTATTGTGCAGTGAAATATATACCTTGGCTCTAACATCTGAATCATATTGAACAACCCAAGTCTAGGATTTTTAGCTTTCTCATCATTAATATATATATATATATATATATATATAGACCTAAAAGTATTAGTATTGGTGGTACTAAAAAGCTGTGTTGCTATTTTTAGCACCATCAAATGCAAAAGTGAAGCTCCATTGGTGGAGCTATAGCCAAAAATTTTGGCTTCTTTGATTGTACACTACAACTCAAAGGTAAAAAAAAAGAACACTTTTATTTTCTTTTTCTTTTTCTTGTTAAGGGGAAATACAAATAACAGACTAATTCACAGTAGAGTTAGGATCAAGTTCAAATACCCTATTAACAAACATGCCAATATTATCCATATTGACTAAATACACAACATCAGAACTTCTTTATTCCTGCATTCACACTACTTTAATTATTTTATTGATTTCTTTTCTTTCTTTTTATACTATTTTTTTCTCTTCATTTTTTTCATCCGTCTCTCTCATACTCTCTCATTTTCTCTACTCTCTCATTTTCTTGCTCTTTTCTTTTCTCAAAACTCTCTCTCTTTCTTCTCAAATTTTTTCACTCAAATTCTTTCTCTTCTCAAATTTTCTCTCTTTCTTCTCAATTTTTTCTTTGCTATGAGAGGGTCTCTTCTTTTGTCATGTGGGTGTGGTGGGTCATCAATGTCATGGTCATGTCATGGGTATGGTGAGTCATCGGTTTTGGGTCATGTCGTGGGTGTGGGTTTGTGCCGTGGTGTTCGTGGGTCTTACTATGGTGGGTCATCGGTTTCATGGTTTCGTGGGTCATGCCGTGGGGTTTGTGTGGTGGGTCATTGGCGTTGTGGTCATGCCATGGCTGTGGTGGGTCATCGGTTTTGGGTCATGCCGTGAGAGTGTGGGTTGCCGTGGTTTTTATTTTTGTGGTTGTGGGCCGATTTTCTTGGGTAGTTGTGGGCTGATTTTAGTGGTTGTGGTGGTGGGTTGTGTGAAGTGGTGGTTGACCAATAGTTGTGATTGCTATTTATTGTTGTAGATATGTTATATTATTGTAGTGGGTATATTATTTTAATGTAATGTTTATGTTATTTTATTGTGTTGAAAGCTAAAATAAAACTACTAATGTTGTATGTTTTATAAAATGAGAAAGTAAAATAAATAAAGTAGCTTTTGGTGGAGTCAAATAGCTAAAATTATGGCTCCACCAATGTAGATGTTCTAATCGGTAGCATTACCAACTTGATTACCAAGTCTAACTAGGCTAGACATGGTTGATGGGTGGATTTGCCCACCAAACTCATCTTTCCTCTAATGAGAAGTGGGTCCCATGAGAGAAGGGAGGAATTTGTTAAGCGAACATAGTAATTTTTAGTAAGGCAAAACTTAAGTATTGTACCTTAGATTTTACAATTAATTTTAACTATATTGTTATATTGATCAATAAGACACATGTTGAATATTTTGAAAAAGATAAAACGATATTTATATTTTGTTGGTCAATGCATTCAAATGATTGAAGCTAATTTAAAAAAAAAAAAAAAAACTCTTTTTTTTTTAGAAACTTAAAAAACATAAAATACAATATTTAAAGAATTGCATATAAAATTTGTCATTGGTCGTAATATTGGGCTATGATCGACCCCCTACTATCGACAAAAACAATTCCTCATAGGGGTGGGCCCTATGAGAGAAGGGAGGACTTTGCCACGTGGACATAGTAATTTTTTTTTTTTTTTTTTGGGAACTGGACATAGTAATTTCCAATAAAACAAAAGTTAAGTACAATTTTTTAAGTGTTGTAAGTTAGATTTTACAATTAAATTTATTTTTCTAATCTTTTTTTTTTAATTTTTTATTTTATCATCAACATCACGAAAGATTGGTGTTTTGGTCTAATAATAAAGAGCTATCATCAGAAGTGAACGCCATAAATTGAAACTCTCTCAAAAAAAAAAAAAAATCACGACAGATTTTATTGTAGATAGGCAGGAAAATTCCAATTTACATAAGACTTTCACCTCTTAACTGGGCTTGGTCTTTCCGAATTACATTAACAAAAGCAAAAGGGGCAGAGCCCAATACAAAACATCCAAAGAGATTATTCTCCAGCGACCATTTCGATAGGGCATGGGCTACTTTATTTTAGCTTTTGGGTGTTTGAATTCAGCACTGCTATTCTCTAGGGGTCCGAAACGCTAGGCTTTATCAGAGCATCTATACAAGATTTTGCATCACTTTCCAGAATCACAATCGCCTTGTTATTGTTAATATTGTGATCACTCAACACCTTTGTAGCCCAGTTAATTGCCTTCGCTTCAGAGAACTTAAAATACAACACTAATGAATTGGCAAAACATTGGGCTATGATCGGCCCAAATTCTGACATTGACGAAAACAATTGTAAACAATAGTGGATCATTGCCAAATTAGATGTTAGCTTTAGCCTTTAGGAGAAGTGGGATAAATTGCCCCAATGGCAGCTCTAGCGTCTAGCACGGGAAACTTTGAGCTGGTTACAATTACAAAGACAATAAATTGTTGTTAGAGCTGGATACAAACTTTAGCCACAGATGGACTTACAATATTAGGGCCAGGGAGTTTCCAATTTAATTTTTTAAAATATTTTGTTGGTCACTTTTTACAAACTATTGATGTGGTGAGTGATTATTGGTAAGTAAAAAAGTGATGTTAGTAGTAAGCCTATATGAAAACCAACAAAAATTTGTCACATCAGTAGTTTGTAAAAATATGTAAAATAGTTTTTGCTTATAGCATAATTCTTTTTTAATAACATATCTCATCACTAAAGTTGGGTAACTAATAATTACATTGATCCCAAGTAGGGGTATGCATGGATCAAATTGGATTGGATTGGATAGAAAGGTTTTTTAACCCAACCTGTGTTTGTCTGGTTGAGAAATTCTCAATCCAACCCAACCCATCACATGGGTAGAAACTAACCCAACCTAACTCAAGTGGCTTAGATTGGGCCAATGGGTTGTAATTACATGTTTCATGCTTTGTTAAAAATTAGACTTTCCTTAATTATTTATTACATTTTTTATAAATTATTACAATTCCCCTTATATACCTAATTTATATTATAAAGTTCCACATCTATTAATACTAATTCTTAAGTACCAAGATATATCAAACTAGAAAATTAAAATCAAGATAATAAAATAAAATTGTATAAATGATGGGCCAGGTTGGGTCTGATGAGTTCAAACTATTAACCCAAATAGCCAAACCCAAGAATTCAATTAGCCCCAAGGAGACCGCCCCAAAAAAAAAAAAAAAAATAATAATAATAATAATAATAATAAAAATGGTTGACTTGTCCAAGACATGTGATTTCAACATAAATAATTTCTTAATTTTTGTTCTAACTTTTATTTTGGGGGGGGGGGGAGGGGGGTGTGGTTATATAGCCGAAATCTTTTAGTGGAAAAAAAAAATTCCTCATCACCTGGAAATAAAGATTAACCGAGAACTATTCCAAGGCAATTTCTTGTTTATTTATCAATATTTCTGTGGGGCCCAAAATCTGAGGTCCCAGCCCACTTTGTGTTAAGGGCCCAAAGCCCAGGCCGAGGAGCCCTATTGCTGAGGACGCGCGATGAAAGCCCCTTGAAGGCCCAAGGATGTGGCCAAGGACGATCTCACGCTCAACACCTCACAAAACGCCTGAAGAAAAGGACAAACTCAGTACAAGAGCAGTACAAGGGAGAAAGCTGCCAACACCGTAATGTGGAGCCCTACGTCTGACAAGCCCATACTCCAGACCATGCTATTTAACTTTTCCCAACCACCCCCAACCACTCTGACGTATGGATTGATAGGACGAGTCATTACCCCAAAAAGGAAAAACTGACACATAGACGAAAACGGGAAGTAAACACTGGTATAAAAGGGGAAGGGAGCCAGGGAAGAAATGGGGAAAAAAGATCCTACAAAAAGGAAGAATGGAGAGAAGGTGATGCTTCTCGGACTAAGTCCGAGGACTCAAATCCACCGAGTTACACCGATGTAAAGCCTAACTATTCTAGCCAAACCTACCTTCGTATGAACTTCCATGAAAATCATGACTAAACCGCCGTCTAACGACCAAGGTCCTGCCTTTCAAACCCACGCTCTACAAATGATATTGTTTGGGCCTTTTTACGAACGAACCCAACACTGTTACGGGTCGTTATAAATTGTGTCCTTACAATTAGCGCCGTCTGTGGGGAGGCTTGTGCGTTGGCACGGGTGGCGGTGGAGTTGAGCCTCTGTCAAGCAAAGGTCTGCGAAGGTTCCTCCATTTCCAGCGACATGTTGTTGTTGTTCCGACATAACTCTCCGCTAGGGGCTTCTAACCTCAAGCTAACTCCCCCCACCTTGGTCGAGGGGCTAACCTTCGAAAAATAAATAAATAAATAAATAAAAACACACACAAGTTTTGGATAGAACCAAGGCCTTGTATGGTCCTCGGACTCAAGCCTATGGGGAAACCAACTACTTACAAGAAAAAATACAAGTTTTGGACAGAACCAATGCCTTGTATGGTCCTCGGACTCAAGCCTATGGGGAAACCAACTACTTAGAAGAAAAACTACAAGTTTTGGACAGAACCAAGACCTTGTATGGTCCTCGGACTCAAGCCTATGGGGAAACCAACTACTTAGAAGAAAAAATACAAGTTTTGGACAGAACCAAGGCCTTGTATGGTCCTCGGACTCAAGCCTATGGGGAAACCAACTACTTACAAGAAAAACTACAAGTTTTGGACAGAACCAAGGCCTTGTATGGTCCTCGGACTCAAGCCTATGGGGAAACCAACTACTTAGAAGAAAAACTACAAGTTTTGGACAGAACCAAGGCCTTATATGGTCCTCGGACTCAAGCCTATGGGGAAACCAACTACTTAGAAGAAAAACTACAAGTTTTGGACAGAACCAAGGCCTTGTATGGTCCTCGGACTCAAGCCTATGGGGAAACCAACTACTTAAAAGAAAAACTACAAGTTTTGGACAGAACCAAAGCCTTGTATGGTCCTCGGACTCAAGCCTATGGGGAAACCAACTACTTAGAAGAAAAACTATAAGTTTTGGACAGAACCAAGGCCTTGTATGGTCCTCGGACTCAAGCCTATGGGGAAACCAACTACTTAAAAGAAAAACTACAAGTTTTGGACAGAACCAAGGCCTTGTATGGTCCTCGGACTCAAGCCTATGGGGAAACCAACTACTTATAAGAAAAACTACAAATTTTGGACAGAACCAAGGCCTTGTAGGGTCCTCGGACTTAAGCCTATGGGGAAACCAACTACTTAAAAGAAGAAATACAAGTTTTGGGCACAACCTGGACGTTATATGGCACTTAGAATCTGCCCTCGGATCCTCAATACCAAGGGAACTGATGCGACTGTCATAGGGTCAGGTATTATCAAAAACACGGCCAATGTCCCTCACTGCTCGGCAACCCTCTCGAATGGTTTATTTAGAGTTTATTGTTCTCGGACGATCGCCTTGCACACATTGCAGAGTGCTCAGCTGTTATCTCGGTTAGTTTCATGAGTTTAATCTACTGTGAGTTAGCATTATTATACTTGATAATGTCGATAAGTTCGAATTAATAGGATTCTGTTTCAAGGTTTCCTGCTCTAAGTATCATTAAAGGAAAATATAAATGTAGTATCCCATTCACAAAGTAGTTGTTGCAGAAAAAGAAAAATATTTAAAAGGAAACAAATCCATTTCTTATTAAGACAAAGAAACAGTATAGCGTACAATGAAAGAGCTTAAATAAGCTCGTACTGAAACTAACTACATAAGCAGAAAGAAAAGATACAGGGAAATGAGACAAAAACAGAGGAAGAGGCGCAGAAAAGAGAGATATAGCAACTCCAGCATGTTGTCTAAGGAAACCATTCCTCAATACTTTTACATGCCTCTAACTCAGGAAGCAAAAGAGCCCAGCTTGGGACTTGCACCGTTGAAGAAAAGGTGCAAAGAGCCCAACTTCGGACTAGCACCGTTGAAGAAAAGGTGCAGGGAGCCCAACTTGAGGCTAGCACCGTTGAAGAAAAGGTGCAGGGAGCCGGAAGTTGATGAGCCTCCACGTAACCACGCCTGCGATAGAGCAGACGGCGCTGATGGCGGAAAACCTTACTTCTGACGCACCAAGAATCTGATGCGACCAGTACCTGCTTCGGATTTTGACTGAAAGAGGGAGAAATACCATTTCCCCCTTGTCAACACGGAAGATTATCCTGAATCTGTGCCTCCCCTGTCCAGACCACACCACCTTGAGTCTGGGAAGGACCCGGCGCTTCTGTGGCAGATGTAGTTCCTTTACCCCTGCCTGTGTCTCAAACATATTGCCCTAAAGGTGGATAGCACTGGATATGGAGGCTGTGATTATAGCTAAAGGGTTATGATTTTGAAAAGAGCCGAAGGGTTTGTATGTAAGGAGAATAACCTTCTATCCTACTTATATAAAGGGTAAGGTGGTGGCATTCAATTTGTGCAGCTTTCCAAGGAATGCTACGGACAAGGCAGATTTGGCTCAATTTCCAACACCATCCGCAGCCATAGGATCTGAAGATTCTCGTGAAGGCGCGCCTCGAGTACTGAAACGTCAAAGGACTCCGCGTGAGTGAATAAAGGAATGTCTCTTAATTTGGCACGTCTCACATGTAAATGGAAAAACACAAATATTAGTAGAGTACAGAATTTGAGTGAGCCATGATGTGGGCCCAACATCACCAAAACCCTCCTCCCCAACTAAAAATCGGCCAGCAGGATTTTGAGGGGCTATTGTGGGGCCCGAAATCTGAGGTCCCAGCCCACTTTGTGTTAAGGGCCCAAAGCCCAGGCCGAGGAGCCCTATTGCCGAGGACGCGCGATGAAAGCCCCTTGAAAGCCCAAGGATGTGGCCGAGGACGATCTCACACTCAACACCTCACAAAACACCTGAAGAAAAGGACAAACTCAGTACAAGAGCAGTACAAGGGAGAAAGCTGCCAACACCGTAATGTGGAGCCCTGCGTCTGACAAGCCCATACTCCAGACCATGCTATTTAACTTTTCCCAACCACCCCAAATCACTCTGACGTATAGATTGATAGGACGAGTCATTACCCCAAAAAGGAAAAACTGACACGTAGACGAAAACGGGAAGTAAACACTGGTATAAAAAGGGAAGGGAGCCAGGGAAGAAAGGGGGAAAAAAGATCCTACAAAAAGGAAGAATGGAGAGAAGGTGATGCTTCTCGGACTAAGTCCGAGGACTCAAATCCATCGAGTTACACCGATGTAAAGCCTAACTATTCTAGCCAAACCTACCTTCGTATGAACTTCCATGAAAATCATGACTAAACCGCCGTCTAACGACCAAGGTCCTGCCTTTCAAACTCACGCTCTACAAATGATATTGTTTGGGCCTTTTTACGAACGAACCCAACATTGTTACGGGTCGTTATAAATCGTGTCCTTACAATTTCATATTAATGTTTTTTACTCAAATTTTTTTTTGAAGAGATGATAGTGGACTCAAATATAAATTTATCATTTTTCTAATTGTGCTAAAGCTTGGTAAGAACTAGAAGATTAATAGTCTACCAACCTGTTTATAGATTGATTGTATTTGTGCTTACTTTTATAATTTCTAATACAACCATAGAACATGCATTTTTTGCCACATATATTGTCAAAATTGTTGGGAATATTTTTAGAGACTGCACAAAATTTTTAACAAAGAGACAAGTTTAAATAATAAAAAAATCAATAACAAGACTAGAAACTTAAATCAAATTTAGGAACAATCTTACAAAGATATAGAATCATCATTAAAAGTTGATTTGTGTCACCTATAACATGGTATGTGTATCATAAATAAGGCTCTGAAGTCTAGGTTAGGCCCTCATATCTAAAGATTCCTACTAAAGTCTACATTAGAATATAAACTCACATAGAAGCACTCACCTAATCAAAGCAGGACTCGAAGAAAGGCCAAGTAAATGTGAAAGTTTTGTATGCGGTTGACATATGAGATACCGTCTCTAAGTGAACACACAAAGGCATAATTTTTTTAATATTATTATTATTATTTTAAAAAATTGTTTTCTTTCAAGGTTTAAGCAATAACCTAGTGCCAGTGGTTTTGATAACCTTGATGTCTCAGATATATGGTTCCAGCCCCATCTCCCTCCCCCTACATTGTATAAAAATGGTTTCTTCCTGTTTAGTGTTTTATAGCTAAAAACTTCATTTGGCTTCAAAAAGAATTTATCAAATGCTTTAACTGCCGAGTGATTGGTCGATCCAAACGATTTCATATAGTTACACAGGGGCCCAATCTCTCTTGGATAAGACTAACCCAATTAGTAATTATTTTTATATGTTTAATATTTTTTTTTGGTCTCCCTTTGCTCAAGGGACAACCAAAGCCAATACAGGAACTTAAATCTCGAAGTAATTACTCAAATCTCTCAAAAAGCCATGCAATCTTAGAATATACTACTCGGCTTTCTCTCAAATAGTCAATGGGTTCTAGCTTTAAATTGCTCTAGGCGTTTGAATTCTTTGGAATGGCTCTTGCTACCATGATGAGGTGGAGTTCGTGGATTTTGATCCTGTAGTGGCATTGCAAATGGATTTGTGCAGATAAAAAGGTATAGAGATACTGAGATACTCATAATATACCCTAGATCCAATTGTAGGGTGAAAATAGAAAACCTTTTATTTTGATAAATATTAAAAACAGAGATATGATGGACAAGACAATTTATTACATTACATATTCAATCGCTAGAGTGATGTGCCGCCTTAAGGGTATGATTTGCTGCTACGCGTTGGGGTTGTTGTTACACTTTCCGTTGACACAAATCACCTAGCTCTCGAAGTTGTTGACAGTTTTGCACGGGTCATTGCAGTCGTTGCTCTTGCTATTGATGTAAATCACCTAGCCCTCGCAGTTGTTGATGGTTTTGCATGGGCCATTGTATTCGTTGTTGTTGATGCAAATCACATGGCCCTCACAGTTGTTGATGGTTTTGCACGGGCAATTGTAATCGTTGCACTTGTTGTTGATGCAAATCACCTAGCCCTCGCAATTGTTGATGGTTTTGCACAGGTCATTGTAGTCGTTGCACTTGTTATTGATGCAAATCACCTAGCCCTCACAGTTGTTGACAGTTTTGCACGAGCCATTGCCAGGGGCGTAATCAGGAATTTTTACATGGGGGGTCGATTCGAAGTATTGATTTAAAAAACATAAATCATAAGTCTATTGAATATGAAATTTCAATTTTGATATATCTTAAACATTAATGAACATTCAAAAACTATCTAGTTCACTATAGACATATACAAAAATATCCACACAAAAAAAAAAAAAAAAAAAAACAACAACAACAACAACATTTCACATCAAAATCATGCTTGGCGATGATTTTTCATGAAATAGAATTCATCCATAATCATTTCCATGGTGAAATTCCCAGCAATTTCCTTTTCTATATAAACTATCATATTATCTACTAAAAGTTCATCCTCCATTCTATTGTGAAGTCTTGTTTTTAATAGTTTCATTGCTAAAAAAGCTCATTTTGTAATTGCTGTAGAAACTGGAAGAGTCAACACAAGACAAATCGGTCTATCAATTAAATGATTGAATTTAGACTTCCCTGAAATTTTTAATCCCCTACATAACTTAGATATTATACCCATATTCTGAAAATCTAGATGCTTTGTCACATCAAGCTCATAATATTGCAATTGACACTTCAAAAGACAAATTTCCTGCTCAGTAAAATCTTGAGAATAATAATTTTCAGCCAAATTGCAAATATCACCAATTTTGAATGATCTAAAAGCATCCTTAAGATTTAATGCTAAACTAAGAGTGAGAAGATCTGCTGTTAACTCATAAAATCTACTATTCAATTCTTGCAATCGAAAATCTATTGCAATTGTAAATATGTCAATTCTTAAATGATGTTCTATTGTTGTCAAAGCTTCATCTTGATGACAGTATCTACCTCGAGCTTTAGTGTAACGAGCATTTAAATTAGGAATATCAATTTCATGTTGTCCACAAAATGATGTAACACTAGCAAGTAAAGGCTCCCATCCATCATCTCTCAACTTTTGAATAAGTGATTTTATAGTTGAAACTAAATGCATGGCATTTAAAAGATCTTGAAAATGTTGTTGCAAAGCTTGGTAAAGAATATTAGTAATTCCCATAATTTCTTTCATCATATGCAAAATTAAAACAAATTCAAATGATGTTAATACCTGATAAGCTCCCTCAGCATCATCACGTTGTTTATAATTAGCCCTTTCCTCAGAAATAGTATTGATAACTTTGCAAGTTGCATAAAATTTTTTTATCAAACTACAAATAGATTGCAAATGAGATCCCCAACGTGTATCTCCAACCCGTTGCAAAGTACCAATTTGGTTTGCTCCTCTTCCAGTCCCAATTTCATTAGAAGCAATCATATTCTCAATTTGTTTCCCTTGAGCATATAGCAATTCATCATTATGCTTACTAGAACCAACAACAATATTGATAATATTAGTCAAATGATCAAAGAATTAATGAACAACTTTTACTTCTCTAGATGCTGCAACTAAAACCAATTGCAACCTATGAGCCATGCAATGTACATAATAAGCATATAGACATTCTTTAAGAAATAGAGCTTGTAATCCATTCTATTCACCATGCATATTACTAGCTCCATCATACCCTTGACCTCGAATATTCTCAATGTGAAGGTTGTAATGAGAAATGACAACACATATCTCCTTCTTTGGGGTCAACGCAGTAGTATCTCTAACATGCATAACATAAAAGAAACACTCTTCACGAGAATGCAAAATTTTGCATCCCCAATTTCTTCACGAATAGCATTTCGCACATTACTAGCAAGAATATGCAAAATCTCCTTTTGAATTGTGGGTGATGTATATTTGGCATTTCGTGGAGCATTTTCCAAGACAACACTAGCTACTTTGTCATAGAAAGTTGATGTGAATTTTATCAATTCAATAAAATTACCTTTATTTTTTGAATAAAGACTTTCATCATGACCTCTAAAAGCACAAGCTTGGAATGCTAGCCATCGAGCACACTCTATTGAGGTTTTGAGCTGCAACTAATTATTCTCTAATTCTTTTGACGTTTGTTTCTCAATTAGATTGTCAATATGTCATGAATAATTCTTTAAATCCTCACAACATTTCACAGCAATTTTATGTGAGGAGTTTTGATCTTTCCCTACATGACGAATTAAAGGAAAATTCATTCCATCATTCACCTTTTTCCAATTATTAAAACCTATTGAAATGAATGCATATGATCCAGGACGGCCTATTGGTTTCTTACCAAAAAGGTAGCAAGGTAGACAATATATCGCATTCATTGAAGGTGAGTATTCCAACCAATCCCTATGTGATTCAAACCATGAAACTTGAAATCAACGACGATAAGTATCATCGTTGTATGGATAGTCTATATTTTTAGGTTAATATGGACCTTCTTTGAGATAAGCTCGTCAGATTTCATATTATTTGTTGATAGAGAATTCATATATTTGTTTATGTGATCATGGATCACGATCTATCTCTTCAGATTGAATTCTTGAACATTTGGAAGGGTGTTCATCAGGCATTGAAGTATCAATATTTGATTCTACAGCCACAGGTGTTCTAATTTCTGAATTGCTAACATCTTTTTTTTCTTAAAGAATACATCAATTGTTTTTCGTTTGCTCAAAATTCTTTTAGCTTTAAGAATATGACTCAAAAATTAACATGAAAAGAAATTTAAAAAATAAAATTTTAATTAGAAATTTTTACTTAGTTATATGGATGTTATTCATACTCAAGAAAAAACAAAATTTCCACTATAATTTAAACAGTCAACCCATCAATCCTCATCATTCTTATTATTAAATTTTTCCTATATTTTAATTTTTTTTTAATACAACTTTAATTAATAATAACCCCTCAAACAAAAACAAAAATTAAACACACAACTATTGGTACACAACATAAACCAAACAATTTAACAACACCCACAACCACATGATATCTAACTAATCAAAAATAGGTAATAAATCAAAACAATTTTACCTTAGAACTTTGTTTTCACAAAGTGCAACAATGGGTGTGGGCTATGTGGCAATGCCTACAACTGTAGATCTTCCCTTCAAGACTCATCACAAACAATCTCTCCATGCCTTCAATCATATATTTCTCTAAAAATCTATGAAAATATAAAGAGCATGTGAATATTTAGGTGTAGATAGTTAAGAAAATAAAAATAAAAAACACTAAAAAGAGATGAAGGTTTAGTGCTTAAGAAAGAGAGGAAAACTCACTAGGTAGTCACCAAGTTCCAAATCTTGAAATTTGAAAATAAAATATGCTAAGTGATTTGTTTTAGAAAGCAAGAAGAAAGAAAAAATTGGTTATTTTTTTTTTTTTTTTCTTCTTCTCGAACTATAAGGACTGATGCTGAGTTTTGGGGCTTAGTAGCGGTACTAGTGGAAAGTGAAAGTGTACCATAGAAGACAAAAAAAAAAGAATAAGAAGTAAAGGGATTCCGTGGGGTGGGTTTTTTGAGATTGAGAATGGGTTCCACGGTGGGTTTTTTAAGATTAATAAAGTGAAATTTTGTTGTGAAGTATTTGGACTTTTGAGTATTTAAATGTAAAGTGGGCTAGGTTTTTGTTTTATTTGGAGTACAAAAAGGCCTAAAACTAAAGCTAGGAGAATAATGGAGATATGGGGGGAGACGGATGTTTATCATTGGGGGGCCCAATTAATTTTCCTATATACTCTAATGGATTTTTTTTTTTTTTTTTACGAGGACCATGCCCCCCCCCCCCAATGGACTACGTGGCTCCACCCTGGCCATTGCAATTGTTGCACTTGCTATTGATGCAAATCACTTGACCCTCGCAGTTGTTAATGGTTTTGCACGAGCCATTGCAGTCGCCTGGTCCTCGCAGTTGTTGATGGTTTTGCACGGGTCATTATAGTCATTGTACTTGATTTTAATGCAAATCACCTAGCCCTCGCAGTTGTTGATGGTGTTGCACGGGCCATTGTAGTCATTGCACTTGCTGTTGATGCAAATCACCTGACCCTCATAGTTGTTAACAATTTTGCAAATGCCATTGCAGTCGTTGCACTTGCTATGTATGCAAATCACTTGGCCCTTGTAGTTGTTAATGGTTTTGCATAGGCCATTGTAGTCATTACACTTGATGTTAATGCAAATCACCTGGCTTTTGTAGTTGTTGACAGTTTTGCATAGGCCATTGCATTCGTTGCACTTGTTGTTGATGCAAATCACTGGGCCCTCGTAATTGTTGATGTTGTTGCACGGGCCATTGCAATCGTTGCACTTGCTGTTGATGAAAATCACCTGGCCTTCGCAATTGTTGACGGTTTTGCATAAGCTATTGTAATTGTTGCACTTGTTGTTGATCCAAATTACCTGGCCCTCACAGTTGTTGATGGTTTTGCATGGGTCATTGTAGTTGTTGCACTTGTTGTTGATGTAAATCAACTGGCCCTTATAGTTATTGACGGTTTTGCATAAGCCATTGCAGTTATTGCACTTGATGTTGATGCAAATCAGCTTGCCCTTGCAGTTGCTAACAATTTTGCATGTGTCATCACAGTCGTTGCACTTGCCGTTGATACAAATCAGCTGGCCCTTGTAGTTGTTGACAGTTTTGCATGTGCCCTTGTAGTTGTTGACGGTTTTGCACGTGCCATCGTAGTTATTGCACTTGTCATTGGTGCAAATCAGCAAGCCCTTGCAATTATTGACAGTTTTGCATAGACGATTGTAGTCGTTGCACTTGCCATTGATGCAAATCAACTGGGCTTGATAGTTGTTGACGGTTTTACACGTGTTATTGCAGTCGTAGCACTTTTCGTTGATGTAAATCAATTGGCTTTTGCAGTTGTTAATGGTTTTGCACTTGCCATCGCAGTCGTTACACTTGTTGTTGATGCAAATCAGTTGATCCTTGCAGTTGTTAAGGGTTTTGCACGGGCCATCGCAAACGTTGCACTTGCCATTGATGCAAATCTGTTGGCCCTCACAGTTGTTGATGATTTTGCACATGCTATCATAGTCGATGCATTTGCACTTGCACATGCCATTGTAGGAGGATGAGGAAAGTGCAAGGAGAGGGAGGGAGATGATATTAAAGATTAGGAAAAGGGAAACCAACATTGATACTATGTTTTCCATTTGGGTGAAATATACAAGACTTATAAGTTGTGTTAGGTGTAGATATGGTTGAAAGTTTACATGTATTTATGTAGGCAGCACATTAAATCTCGAAAGAGAAATATGAGGTAGAATAGTGAAAAGAGGAGAGAGAATCCGATAACAAATTTAGAGAATTTTGGGGCCTACAAAAGTAGGAGAGAGAATTAGGTAGGGAGATGATATTAAAGAATAGGAAAAGAGAAACCGACACATAGTTAAATGCATGGTTTTCAAACTTAGATCGTTCAAAGAACCGGTAAAGGGAGAGGTTTAAGGTTTTAAAAGTTCAATCGAGGTCAAATCGTGATGATGTCATAACTAATTTAGTAATTAATAAAAATAAAAATAAAGGTTTAAATTTGTAAATATTATCAAAATTGACTAAAATATCTTTAAAAATTGAAACAAACTTTCAAATAAAAGATTATTACTTATTCTCATTATACCTAAATTATATAAATTAATGAATTACCTATAATGTTTTTTAAAAAATCCAAATAATCTCATTTGAAAGTAAAAACTCAAATATGGACTTTTAGTAAATAAAGTAGCATGTTAGAGTGTTTGACTATTTACGTTTTTTAAAATAGGAACATGGGAAGAAGGTTCATTTTCAATTTTAAACTCATTATTCCATTTTAACTCTCACCTAACCACCCACGTAATTTTTTATTTGCATTTATTACTTTCCTTGTGATGCTTTATTTCTTACACAAGGCATTTGTGTAGTACTCTCCCTCTCCTTCCATCTCAACAAATCTTACTATTATAGGAAACTCTTTCCCCCTATTCCCACCTACATATATGGGATATTTTAAAAAGTGACCAAAATCTTCTTCCACAAGGGTACAAAACAATTGTCATAGATCATAAGCTTATTTTTACTAAAATTGGTAAAAGATTATCTAACATTTTCCCAACCTATTTCTCTTCTTATCATTTGTGAACCCGGTGGATTCTTGCCATAAATGTAGATAAGTTTTTTTTTTTTTTAAATATATATATATTTTTTAATGTTTTATAAATATGATTATAGATAGAAACTTTTGGAAACTTTATCCATGTGCTAACACGGAGGACTTGGAGTTGAAATTTCATAGCCCAGACATTGGGTGAAGTTGCGTAAGTTTGTATCTCTTAGTGTCTTATTTGCAACTTCTATTCTAGATAGAAATTGAGGAAGCTTACCTTGTGCTAATATGGAGGAATCAAAAATTTGATGATAACAACCTAGAAGTTCTTGATCTAGCAACTTGAAATTCAAATACGTACAATTTGATGCAGTCTATGATGGTGAATTTGAAATTATGAGTTGTTTAGAGTAACCTACAGGTGGATAACAAGTTTTCGAAATAGCACTAAAGGCCGGTATTTCATTCAATTGCAAAAATTGATTACAATGAGAACAAACCTGCTTCTTAAACAACCCATTTAGTATTTACACTATAAACAACTGGATTGGCACGAATTTTGACTAAATTTAAACCGATCAGCTAATACATTAACTATGTAAGTACAAGTGCATATGCATTCAATTGGCTGCTAGCAAACTGACTGCAACCAGTTTTTTGGTTACAAGTATATCTGTTTTGCAGAACCTACTAACTAACTATAACAATAGGGGTTTCTAGGCATCAAAACTCCCTCCTATTGCTTCTAATTGACCCAGCAATGGCCTAAGATCTTAGCTAAGACTATTAACTCAAATCTGAATCAATTGGACTTTGATGATGCTGGAAATCGTCAGTAAGTCACATAGTCCTCATGTGCTCGAGACAACGAATGCGAAACAAAAACAAAGAAGACCTTAGGAGAGTACCGGTGTGGTACCGGCCAAAAACCCTCTGAAAGTTAAGTTAAAGAACTTTCACAACTTTAGAGTGCCAGAGTTGGGGAAATTATGCATACCTTGGTTTGTGAGGGTCTTGGAGTTTTTATAGTAGCATGGGGTTGACATTCGTTCCTTGGCTTAAAAGATCTTTCCTTGTGGGAGAGATCTTCTTTAATTCACGTATCGTACTGGATCCTCTCCTTATAGGACTCTCTTGATTAGAGTTAAACGTGGGGTACAAGATATTTCCTTATATGCTTATGTGTGGAGGCCAAATGAGGCCATGTCAGCTTCATCAAAGGTTCACTTATCCTCTTCAGCTTCCCTTCATCAACTTCATATCCCGTCTATATATTCTAGTCGTCTTGTTCAAGTGTTTATTGTCCTCAAGGTGCAGTCATCAGCTTTTAAATGGAACCGTTGACTTTATTCTATCGTTGTTAGGTCATGAATCGTGCAAGTGAGGCTGACGAGTTCATTAGGACTGTCGCTTTTGCCTAATATGGACGACTTTATTAAAACCAAAAAATTACCCTTATCATCTGCCCCTACTCCATAGCCCCGTCGGCTTTAACCAACGGGTTATGGAGTTCAATTCGTAGCTCTTTTTTACTATTTATTATTATTTTTTGTTTATCTGAAAAAAGAGATGGCATTTATGGGTGATTTCTCAAGCAGCCTTTATTAATTGCTTGAACACGTGGCTTAAGCGGATTGGCCTCGTTTTTGGACGAGTGTTGCTTCGTCTTCCGTGCACTTTTCACCTTATATATATCTCACTTCCTTCCTCATTTTCTCCTATTTCATCATCATTAATCTTCAGAGAGAGAGCTCGTCATTCCGAGAACTTCGCTCATGTCATCTTGCTGACCTCATTGCCTTTGTTACCATTCTTTTGCTGAGATCGTCACCTCTTAAGAAACCGTCTACTTTACTTGGTAAGTCAACTTTTCTTTTATTTTATCCTATCTTTCATCTTTATTTTTCTAGTTTATCGTTTAACTCTTTTAGAGAGACCGTCAACTTAGGTTCTTAGAATACCTCCATCGCTTATAGGTAAATAGATGTTTAGAGAAGCAACGAGTGAGCAGTCGTTAGTCCGTGAGGGAGCAGGCTACAACAAGGTCTTCCAAATAGGTTATGAGCCCGATGAGGGCTTTTCCTAGTTGTCAAAGAGGGAAACGTCAGCCCATTCTCCTGACGAGGAAGTGGAAAGTTATGTTGGAGAGGGAGGTGAGGAAGAGGAGATAGATGAGGGTGAGGACGAAGGTGATAAGGGAGAAAAGGATGACGGGGACGAGGGCGATGCTAACGAGAGAACCCTCGAAGGTGGAAGTTCAAGAAGCCTTGGGGATGGGCATACCCATCCATTTATCCTCCCCAAAATATAGACCATCAATGGCTTCTTGCCAATGATGATGGCCAACATTTTTAAGAATCTGAGGGATCGTTACCAAATTCCTGATCACATCCTAATCCATCTCCTTGGGAAATTCGAGAAGTGCTACTCAAGGAAGACTGCGGATGTCAGCATGTACGACACTATGTTTGCAGCGGGACTAAGGTTGCCACTGACGATGTTGTACCGTCAGTTGGCTAATTTTCTTGGATTATCCGTCAGCCAGATTGCTCCAAATGCTTGGAGGATCTTTATAAGGGCTGAGATTTTGTGGGGTCGTTTGAGTGGTGGGAACCGTTAGCTTTCATTGGATGAGTTCTTTTATTACTACAGACCTCAGCACATCGTTTCGTCCGAAGGAATATACCACTTTGCTGCACGGAAAAAAGGGTTAAGGCTCGTGTCAAACTTGCTCGACTTTATCAGGAACTGATTGGGTAGATACTTCTTCATTCAGGGGATGGATTGGGTATGCCGTCTAGAAGAGTGGGCTACAATGCCCCATGGTTTTGACAATACTTGGGGTATTGTCAAAGATTCAGGTTTAGCACCTTCAATTTTTGCTTTAACTTTTTCCATTTACTTGTTAAGTGTTTTAATGTCGTCGTTTTCCTTTTTCAATCAGTGTTCGTCCGAACATAACTGATGAACAGGAGGCCTTCATCTGTCGAGTCCTTGAAATTCCATTTGAGCAACGAAAGTGTAGGGATTTAATCACCCTCGATACGTTGCACGCATATTGTAGAGGTTCAGAGCGGACGCCTGTAGCTCGTAGATTAAATACTTATTCTCGTTGATGTAAGTTATTACTTATTTTCTCCTATCGTTTTTCTTTTTGTTGTCTCTTGGTCTAATGCTCGTCACTTGTCCTTTGCAGAAATGGAGGTAGCCAGGCAAAAGGCATAGGTGAGGGTAGCTGCTACACGTAGGAAAGAGGAAGAGAAGAAAGTGAAGGGGAAGGAAGGGGCGTCCTCGTCAGCCCCTAAAGCCGTCAGAAAGGGGGCGCCTAAGGGGAAGGCTAACGGGAAGGACAACCATCCTTCCAAGAAAGTAACTGTCACCCCTGGGGATAAACTCCCTAAGAAACCATCGCCTCCTAAGCCGAGCCACGGGGCAGGTAAAGGATTATTGACGACGTCAAGCCCCATCAGTTAGGGACCTGACCGTCGTCTTCTCACTCACAAGGATTACGCCGTTAAGATGATTGAGTCAATCATCAAAGATATGGATGTGGATCCTTACACTGAGCAAATGAAGGAGGAGCAGGGGGTGTCAGACCTCTTTGACCTTGGTCGGGTATGTTTCTTCCTTTCTTTCTTTTTTATTTATTTACTGCTTAATAGCTGACAGTTGTTCTGTTTTTAGGCGCTAGTCCACATGGAGGCGCTGTAAGATAGGAGCGTCGCCCAAGAAGGGGTGATTACCTGTCTTCGCAAGCGCAACGGGATTCTGACCGACGAGCAGGAGCAATACAAGTAGGCCCTTCGTACTCTCAACAAGGAGGTGAAGGAGTTGACAGAAAAGTTGAAGGAGGAGGGTGCCAAGAGGGAAAAGGAGCAGGAAGCAAAGGCGACAGTGGAGAAGGGGCTGACGACCCTTCTTGGGCAGGTAAAGACGGTTAGGATTGACGCCGTGAAAGAATTTAAGACTTCACAGCATTTCATTGATTCTTGCGTCGTCTACTATGGTGACGGGTTTGAGGATTGCCTTAAACAGGTTAAGTCCTACCCACATTTGGATTTATCTAAGATCACCATGGACGACCCCTTGTCGTCAACTCTTGCCAGCGACACTATCCTGGAGGAAACCGACAACTCCATAAAGCCGAAGCCTGATCCAAAAGATGATAGCGTTGTCCTTGCTTAACCCACTATGGACCCTCCTGTCACCCCTTTGGTTCCTATCTACTGAGCCTCTGCATGTTGAGAGTCCCCTTGTCCAAGATGTTCAGGATCTTCCTCCTAAAGGCAACAGGAACCCTTAGGACGCCCCGTTCTCATTAACTTAGCTTTTTATTTTTAATGATTATTCTATTGTATATCTAGACCAATTTCCAGACAATGTTAAGTGCCCCTTATTTTTGGGCACTTTTTTTTTTGTAAAGACCTTATTTTATGTGTGGTATATTTTTTACATCCGTCGCTTTTTGGCATGTGTTGATCTTTATGTATTGATATATGTTTGCTCATTCTTTGTACCTGTACGTAAGAGGACTTAGGATGAATCCATTAGCCATGACAAAGGCCTCGTCCTGTTTGAGGATAGGATAAGAAACTCGTCTACTTGGTCTTCAATAAATTGAGGCATCGGGCTTAAGAATCTTAACAAGGAACTCGTCCGCAAGTGGATTCTTGCAATAAACCTGTCAACTTGGAAGCTTAACAATTTTAACATACCCCAAAGGGATGAACTCGTCCATTTTTGGATTTTATAATGAACGTCTATTTTTTGGACGTGTTAGTTTTAAAGCATCCTCATGGGATGAACTTGTCCACTTGTGGACCTAATAATGAACTCGTCCACTTATGGACTTAGTTTTAATGTGTCCACAGAATGGCCTTGGTAATATTAATTCATCCTCATGGGAGGAACTCATCCACTTATAGACTTAATACTGAATTCGTTCACTTGTGGACTTGATAATATTGACTCATCCTCATGAGATGAACTCGTCCACTTGTGGACCTAATAATGAATCCGTCCACTTGTGGAAATAATAATATTAACTCATCCTCATGGGATGAACTCGTCCACTTATGGACTTAATCATGAATCTGCTCACTTGTGGACTTAAAATATTAATTCATCCTCAGGGGATGAACTCGTCTACTTATGGACTTAATAATGAATCCATCCACTTGTGGACTTGATAATAATATTAACTCATCCTCATGGGATGATCTTGCCCACTTTTGGACTTAATCATGAATCCGTCCACTTGTGGATTTCGTGATAAGAGTAGTTTTGTAGAGACAAATAAATACACAAGTCATATCTGAATAAACTCCTCTTATTATGATAAATGTATGCATACGTAGAAAAATTGTTTTTTTAAAGAAAAAGACCTGCCCTTTGGGCTTAAAAAGTACTATAGCAAAAATTAACTAAAATAAATTGGAAAATGAGGAGTGTCTCTCTTCATGCTATCATCTACTAGTAGTACTTTCGAAGATGCTCAGTGTTCCATGGATGGTGCAATTTCTATCCGTCTAACGTCTCCAGGTGATAGGTGTCTTTCCTCTACCATGACATGATCTGTAGGGTCCCTCTTAGTTAGGGCCGAGCTTTCCTTAAGTGGGGTCTCTAGCGGCGCCCATTACCTTCCTCAAGACAAGGTCTCCAACCTTGAAGTCTCTATGTCTGACTCGGGAGTTGTAGTGCTTGGCCATGAGGTCCTGGTATCATGCGAGTCTTTGTTCAGCTGTCGCCTTGACTTCTTCTAGTAGATCAAACTGTAGACGCATAGCCTTGTCGTTCTTTCTTTCATCATGATTACCCACCTTGTAGCTCGTGAGTTCGATCTCTGCTGGGATGACTGCCTCACTACCATATGCTAGTCGAAACGGTGTCTCTCCTGTAGGTGTTCTGCCTGTTGTTCTATATGCCCATAGTATGCTTGGTAGCTCTTTTGGCCATACACCCTTTGCCCCTCTCAAGCCGAGTCTTGATGATTTTAAGCAATGATCGGTTCGTGACCTCAACTTGTCCTTTGGCTTAAGGGTGGGTAGGGGAGGAGTAGTGGTTCTTAATTCCTAACTGTGAGCAAAAATCCCTGAAGGGTTCATTGTCGAACTGTTTCCTGTTATTTGAGACCAAGACTCTGGAGATCCCATACCTGCAAACGATGTTTTTCCAAACGAAGCTTCTCACATTCTTTTCTATAATGGTAGCCAAGGCTTCTGCTTCTACCCATTCAGTGAAATAGATTATGCCGACTATAAGGAACTTTAGTTGTCACATTACTATTTGGAATGGACCCAAGATGTCGAGTCCCCATTGAGCGAATGGCCACGAGGCTGTCATCGGGGTTAGTTCTTCCATCGACTGTCTGATGACATTGTTGAACTTTTGACATTTATCGCAGGTTTTGACATAAGTCTGGGCATCCTTCTGCATAGTAGGCCAGTAATATCCAGCTCGAATCAGTTTATGAACCAACAACCGCGACCCTGAATGGTTCTCGCAGATCCTTTCGTGTACTTCTCTCATTACATAGTCTGCTTCTTCGGGGTTTAAACACCTTAGGTACGGGCGGGAGAAGTCTCTCTTGTATAAGACATCCTTTATCAAAACGAATTGTGCTGCTTGGACCTTCAACTTCCTTGTGGCTTCCTTACCGTCTGGTAATATGTCGTTTTTCAAGTCAGAGACTAATGGTGTGGTCCAGTTGCTTCCAAAGTCAATCTCTTATACATTGACGGGATCTATTAATGGTGAAAATTAAACAAAAGAAAGTACCTTATCAGGGACAATCATGTGTTCTGCTGATGCAGTTTTGGCAAGACGGTCGGCTTACTCATTTTCTCCTCTAGGGATTTGAACAATCTTAGCATGTAGGTCGTCTACCCTTCTCTTCACTTGCTCCAAGTACTTCTTCATCCTTTCGCCCTTGCATTCGTAATCCCTGTTTACTTGGTTTGTGACAACTTGGGAGTCGCAATGAATAACCACACTTACAGCCTCTACCACTTTAGCGAGGTCTAGTCCTGCTACCAGAGCTTCGTATTCTACTTCATTGTTGGTAATAAGGAAGTCGAAACGAACCATGCATTCGATCTCGTCCCCTTCTAGGGAACGAAGCACAATACTTGCTTCACCGGCCTGTCTGTTGGACGATCAGTCCGTATATATATTCCACCAATGATACTCTTCTACCCCCTGTCTTTCCCCGTTAGTGAACTCTGCAATGAAGTCAACAACTACCTACCCCTTAATGGCACTACGCGGGCGGTACTGTATGTCAAACTCACTCAACTCTATCGCCCAAAGTGTCATTCGTCCAGTGGCTTCAGGATTCTCCATTGTTCTTCGTAAGGGCTTGTCAGTCAGGACGATCACCGTGTGGGCTTGGAAGTATGGCTTGAGCTTGCGAGCTTTTGTAACTAAAGCGAAGGCGAGCTTCTCCATTGGTGGATACCTCTCCTCTGCACCACGAAGTGCCCAGCTAGCATAGTACATGGGCTTTTGCACCTTGTCTTCTTCTCTGATTAAGGCCGCACTAACAGCGACCGGGGATATTGCCAAGTAGAGGAACAATTCTTCCCTTAGTTTTGAGGGACTCAGCAATGATGGGGAAGAAAGGTAGGCCTTCAGATCCTCGAATGCTTGCTGACACTCGGCCATCCATTCAAAGGATTTCTTCAATGTGTGGAAGAAAGACAAACATTTATCCGTTGCTCTTAACACGAACCTATTAAATGCAGCTATCTTACCATTGAGGCTTTCTACTTCTTTCGTGTTCTTACAGGGTGCCATTTCTATTATGGCCCGAATCTTGTACGGGTTTGCCTCGATACCTCTCTGGCATGCTATAAACCCTAGGAACTTTCCTGGCGTCACCCCAAGCACACACTTGTCTAGATTGAGTTTTATGTTATAAGAGCGAAAGGTGTCGAAGGTTTCCCTGAGATCCTCCAAATGATTGTCCTCCCTTCGGTCTTTTACCAGTATGTCATCAACGTAAACTAGGACATTTCTCCCAATTTTCTGTGCAAACATCTTGTTCATAAGCCTCTAATATTTTGCGCCTACGTTTTTTAGGGCAAATGACATTACTTTATAGCAAAAGAGGCCCTAGCTGGTAACGAAAGAAGTCTTCTCCTGATCTGTATCATCCATTTTGATCTGGTTATAACCTGAGAAAGCGTCCATGAAGCTCAATAACTGGTGTTAAGCCGTAAAGTCGACTAGAACATCGACTCGTGGGAGGGGGTAGCTATTTTTGGGGCATGCTTTGTTCAGGTAAGTCCACGCACATCCTCCAAGTCCCGTTGGCTTTCTTGACTATCACGGCGTTTGCCAGCCAATCAGGGTAGTAAACTTCCCTGATGAAGTCTGCCTCTTGTAACTTACAAACTTCTTCCGCTATAGGTCGGTCTCGTTCTGGGGCGAATACTTGCTTCTTCTAACAGATGGGTGGAAAGGAGGGTGGCATATTCAACTTGTGCACCATGACCGAAGAGTCGATTCCTGGCATGTCTTTATGGCTCCAGGCAAATACATCCTAATTATCTTTGAGAAAAGTTGTAAGTGCTTGGCGGACCTTCGGGCTGGCAAGGGTGCCAATCTTGGTTGTTTGATTTGGCTTGGAGTCGTCGAGAAGTATTTCTTCAAGCCTTTCAATAGGTTCTACTATTGTCCGCTGCTCTTCTATGCCCATCATCTGTAGGTGATTGTCCATCTCCAACATTGCTATGTAACATTCACGTACAGCCACTTGATCTCCACATATTTCTCCTACTCCGTATTCGGTGGGGAATTTGATCATTAGGTGGTAAGTCAAAGTTAAGGCTTTCCACGAGTTGAGGGTAGATCATTCGAGGATGGCATTATAGGCAGACGAACAGTTGACAACTAGGAACGTAACGTCTTTAGTGATTTGCTAAGGATAATCTCCAACTGTAACGGGCAGTGTGACTACTCCGAGGGGGTATACTTTAGTTCCTCCAAACCCGACAAGGGGGGTGTTGGTCGGGACTAGCCGCTCTTTGTCAATCCTCATTTGCTAGAACGCCAGGTAGTAGAGGATGTCAGCAGAGCTTCTGTTGTCAACCAAGACCCGATGTGTTTTATAGTCCCCCACCCATATACTGATGATGAGTGCATCATCATGCGGGTGGTGGAGACATCGAGCATCTTCTTCCGAAAATTTGATGATGGGGTTGTCGACCCGTGTTGACACCCTATTTTGCAACCCGCATTTAACCTCACATGGAAGGTAAAAGGGTAATTTCACCTTGGAAATATGCATCTTGATTCTGGTCACTAGATCCTTAATCTCATTTCACCAAAATGATCTTGATGTTGTAACAATCAAATCAACTAGTCATGAGCCCTAATCGGACCATCAGATTGAAAGTTATCATCAAATCAAATTTTAATGGTTGAGATGCATTATCACAAATTGAGTCTGACTATATGTGATTATGAACAATTAATTTCAATTGGTTATAAGTATAATCAATTTGAGATCGATGATGTGTCATAATTTGATTAGTTAGGACAACATTTTATGGTAGGGTTGCACACACCTAATTAATTAGATAGTTAAACATTAACTATTCAATGAGTAATTTGTACAATTATCTTTTAATTAGAGTAAATTTGGAACCAATTAAGTCTGAAATAGGAGTGATTGGAGCCATTTAATGTTAATTGAGAGCTAATTTGGGACCTATTAATGTTAATTGTACTGAAACCATTTTCTAACAAATGACCTCTGCTCACCATTTCATCAATATCTCTCAGAATATTTTGAATCTGTGAATGGGGTTAATTTTTCCAGAAACTAGACATCCGGGGCTTCAATTTGAGCACAAAAATGAGATAATTCCGATCAGAATTGAGTCAGATATGATTTTTCGAAATTGGCTCTACAGGCTGTTACAGCAGCTACGGGAAAACCGAACTTTGCTTGCTCTTCACTCTCATCAATCTCCACATTTAATGCACCAGATTTCCCCAAAGGCTAAAATGAGTTCTAGGTTCATGATTCTTTATCAACCCTCATTAAATGGTCTTCTATTCATATTTCCTCCACCACTACTATATAAACCCCCCCTCTCCTTCATTTCAAAGCACACAAAAACCCCCTCTCTTCTCTTTTCTTGAGTTCTAGTTAAGTTGAGTAGTCTTGTCATATCTTAGTCTTCCTAAGACTCAAGGTATTGATTGAGACTCACTCTCCCTCTTCTAGCTCTTCTTTTTCTCCACCCTTAGGACCTCCATCAAGAGTCTCCTCCTCCACCATATGAATCTTGCATGAAGGTATAATCCATTTCCCTAATTGG
Source organism: Quercus robur (assembly GCF_932294415.1). Taxonomy (NCBI): domain Eukaryota; kingdom Viridiplantae; phylum Streptophyta; class Magnoliopsida; order Fagales; family Fagaceae; genus Quercus; species Quercus robur. The sequence goes on from NC_065545.1 coordinate 32,787,810, forward strand.
TTTTTTATATTGCCATGATGAGAATTTAGGATCAAAGCATGATAGTAACTATTTAAATTCTCTTGAATATGTTTGAATGTTCTTAAATGTTCTTATTTGTTCTTCATATGTTCTTGGTTGTTCATCACATGTTCATGCATGACACTAGTTTTGATCTTAAATCCACATAAAAAATATGAAAAATATGTTTGTTTAATAATTCTTTTAAATTCTTGAATCTAGAATATCACCATCCACACACATTCACTAGAGTTTATTTTTCAATCCAAATGTCATGCTTAATAAATTGAATTAGGGTTTATCATATACACACACATTAAATTCAACATGCAAATTGATTGATAGCATATTGGATGATGTGATATGAATGTTGACTACCATAGTCTAAAAGACCAATTTCACCAGGCAAGGTGGGTGCCTAACACCTAGCCTCCGAGCTTAGATCAAGGGTTAATAAATCAAATGTTTATCTATGTAATTTTCAATTTCTAGATTGTAACTAGGAAACAAAAAAATGTACTTCATCTTAGGTTGTATCTAGGATCAAAGCCGTGTAATTTTCTTAGGATCAATGTAAATTCAATTTCAAATTAATAAATGAGGAATTTTTCAATTTTGGTTTTCTTATTTTTCCAATAATTAAATAAGTGGCGACTCCATTGTAAAACCCTTAATCTAAGGGGGGAAAATATAACTAGTCGAACTTCCATTTTGAGAGGTAATAACACAACTCCACCCATTTATGTGGGTTTGGCCCAACATATTATAAAAACAGGCCGGGGGCGCGGCTCTCACAACCCGCGCCATTTTTGGAACGAAACCCGTTAGCTGGACGTTCTGAACCATTATTCGTTAAGTCTTATGGGCCATTTTGGACGAACCAGTGGCCGCTATGCCTCCTACAATCATTCTTATATCTCCTATAGGCGGCCTAGGATGCTCGTTCTCTCGTTGGGGAACTTGCTCTTGAGGTGGGTCCACTCTCTTCTTGCTGATGAACCTTTGCAACTTTCCTTGCCTGATGAGAGCTTTAATTTGTTGCTTCAAGTTGTAACAGTCAGCTGTGTCATGACTATGGTCATGGTGGAAGTACTTGTCTCTAGACCTCTTATTAGGATCTCCCTTTAGCTTGCCAGGAAAGGTTAGGGCTCCTTCATCCTTAATTTGCATCAAGACTTGGTCGATTGGGGTAGTCAGTGGGGTGAAGCTCGTGAACTTCCCTGTGGGGGGCTTGGAGCGCCTGTCCTCCTGCCGTTCTCCGGTCCTATCCATCTTCCGCCCCCTATCCTACAATACATCTTCCTATCTTTCCCTTTTCTTGGGCTTATCTTCTCGGGCCAATAATGCATCTTTCGCGTTCATGTACTTAATCACCCTGTAAAGCAAATTTGACATAGTCTTTGAGTCGTTCTTATACAGAGAAAATAGAAACTTACCCTTCCGTAGCCAATTCGTGAATGTAGCCACAAGTATCTTGTCGTCAGTTTCTTTGATTGAAGGGACCTCCTTGTTAAAACAGGTTATATAAGATCTCAGCGTCTTGTCCTCCTGTTGCCTAATGTTCATTAGGCATGCAGTGGACTTCTTATACATGTGTCCCTCGATGAAGTGTAAGGCGAACTAGGCGCTTAACTCCTTGAAGGTACTAATGGAGTTGGGCGTCAACCTACTGAACCAAATCCTTCCGGGTCCCTTCAACATGGTGGGGAAGGCCCTGCACATGATCCCATTTGCCACTCCTTGTAGGTACATCAAGGTCTTGAAAGACTCCAGGTGGTCCAGGGGGTCCTTGGATCCATCATAGGTTTCCAACTGTGGCATACAGAACTTTGGTGGAAGGGGAACGAAGTGACAAGTGCTGTGAATGGTGAATCAATTTGATGGACCAGATCATCAAGGTTGCTAGACACCAGCCCTCTAAGGGCGTTCATTATGAAATTCATCCGTTCCTTCATCATCTGCATCTCTGCGACTATGTGAGGCGAAGCTGAATTTGCAATGAATGGACAGCTTGTGTCCTGTTGCTCTGGTCTGCTTGGGGCATTGCTTCCTTCAAACCCTTCTTAGTCCTTTCTCTCCACATTGGTGCCTTCTTGATCCTCCTCTTGAGTGTTAAGTCCAACGTTCTTTTGGCTCAACTGCCCTTCTAGATCATGGTCTTGCTTGGTGAGACGTTCCATGACAGCGGTGAGGGTTTGAACCTGTCTCTCGAGGGCGGTGGTGTGTGGCTCGTCTCCTTGAACGTTGTTGGTGGTCACCATCAAGCGAGTAAGCACCATGCAACTCTTTGTCCTGGAAATGATAGTATGGCTTTACAAGTTAAAAGTTGTTCCTCACAGACGGCGCTAACTAATGATGCCGAAAATTGTCAGTAAGTCATACGGTCCTTACGTGCTTGAGATAACGCCTGCAAAACAAAAACAAAGAAGATCTTAGGAAAGTACCGGTATGGTACCAGCCAAAGACCCTCCGAAAGTTAAGTTAGAGAACTTTCAAAACTCTAGAGTGCTAGAGCTGGGGAAACTATGCGTACCTTGGTTTGTGAGGGTCTTGGGGTTTTTATAGTAGCATGGGGTTGACATTCGTTCCTTGGCTTAAAAGATCTTTCCTTGTGGGAGAGATCTTCTTTAATTCACATATCTTACGGGATCCTTTTCTTTTAGGACTCTCTTGATTAGAGTTAAACGTGGGATACAAGATATTTCCTTATATGCTTGTGCGTGGAGGCCAAGTGAGGCCATGTCAGCTTCGTCACAGGTTCACTTATCCTCTTCAGCTTCCCTTCATCAACTTCATATCCCGTCTATATATTCTAGTCGTCTTGTTCAGGTGTTTATTCTCCTCAAGGTGCAGCCGTCAGTTTTGAAGTGGAACCGTCGACTTTATTCCATCATTGTTAGGCCATGAATCGTGCAAGTAAGGCTAATAAGTTCATTAGGACCGTCGCTTTTGCCTAATATGGACGACTTTATTAAAACCACAAAATTACCCTTATCAGACTCCAATAAGTCAAGCTCCTAGATTAGCCTGTACTAAACTACTGCTTCAACTTAAGGCATGCTACTAAATTAGTTTGTACCTTCAACTTAAGACTAGTTGATTGCTAGTTTCTATTATTAGCTTGTACTAAACTGCTGCTTCAACTTAAGACTAGTTGGCCGCTGGATTAGCCTGTACTAAACTGCTGCTTCAGCTCAAGAGTTAAGACTAGTTGGTTGCTGGATTAGCTTGTACTAAACCGCTGCTTCAACTTGAGACTAGTTGGCTAGTTGCCTTGTACCAAGGCTACCCATATATGGGTGTTGTAAAGTCAAAGAAATCTAAAGATAGGATAATCCATATAACTTAATTTTCAAGTGGGCATCCACACAATGCATAAATATATAAACTGATATATCATACTTCATTTACAAATGAGCCCCCTCTCTCTTTTTATATATAGCATTATAAATCGACAAAATGTGCAATACAAATTGGAGAAACTGAGCTTTATTAGTGTGAAGGCAGTATTACTCTTATTTTTGTTATACCTAATTTTTTGTAATTTTCAAGTTAGGGTGTTTGGAATTTTTATTAGGGTGGTCAAAATAGGTTGATTTACTTTCTTTCTTTTTTCTTTTTTCTTTTTTATTTTTATTTTTATTTTTTATCAAGGTGGTCTTGTGACCACTTTGAATTAAACGTGGAGTCGCCCCTGATACTAAGTTGTTTCATTTTCAAGAGATATGATGTATGTGAGAAGGGGTAATAAGGTATTGGTAGATAATAAAAAAGAAAGAACAACAATATAAAGTCCTAAAGTATAGTGTACGAGTTAGATTGGTTTGGACAAAATTTATTAGGATCAAGATTCTCTAGATTTTCTAGGGTATTCTACCATGTATAGTTCTTTAAATCTCCACCCGTCCATTAACTATAAAAGGTCAAGATTATGCCATATCAACAATCTACTAACTTAACTATAAATTAATACTTCTAAACAAACAAACCCCTGCGCTAAACCAAAATAATTCACAATCTAAAGAAATAAATAAATAACTGAAAATTTTGACATGACCTGTGAATACGACATGAAATAAACAAGTTATGGGTTGAGATTTAATGAATTTGTGTTATATTCGAGTTAACACGACTAATTCATTTAGTAAACATGTAGTGTTCGTGTCCAACCTTCAGAACCAGTGCACCCATTTAACTAAATGTTATTTTACCAATATAACTTTCAAAACCCTAGGTATATATATAAACTTATTAGTTTGTTGTTTATTTTGTTTGGCATATTGTGATTGATTATTTGTGATATTGAGATATGTTTTTAGTTTTGAATGATTATGTTTGTTTTTTCATAGTTTAGATCAATTGAGTTAATACTTTTCTTTTTTTTTTTGCTTTGATAAAATCCGATAAACGGGTCGAATTTCACCACTCAAACTCATTACCCAATTCTCATATTTCTAACTCAAAATTTTCCCATAACTCTACTTGCAATGTATTTGGATGGAAATTATCAGTGGGCATTTCAATTCAAAAACTCAACTTTAAGTAGAGTTGTGGGACCCACGAAAATTATTTCAGCAAAATGCATAGAATGGCTACTATGAGTACCCGCGTAGACACTCTCTCTCCACTTCATATCTCATTCACATCTTCATCTCTTTAAACAAAGCTAATATAAAATTTCACTTTCCTCTCTTTCTCCACCCCTCTCTTCTATTCCTCTCACTTTGCCCATGTCTCTCCTCGTCCTTCTATTATTGTTGAATAACTTGAATTTGTTAGCCAACAGTGCACCACAGCTTGAGATTAGCTTTCAGAAGAGAGACCCACGGCTTCACAACAAAAACGGAAACCCAAGAGCTTTCAGCAAAGAAAATGAGTTGCAAGGCCGAAATCTATAGAAGAAGAAGAGGGAGATCTTCTTCACTACATCGGATGCAAGAGATTTCAGACAACTTCAACTCACCTTTTCAGAAATACAAAACAATGGAAAACAAAAGAAATATTAAGGGAAAGTGAAAGTTAAAGAGAAGTAAGGGAAAAAAACAAAAGCTGGTACTTGAACAATGTTCTAGCCGTTGGTGTGCATTTTTGCTCTGCAATTAATGGTGACAATACATATAGGTAAGATCCATTTAGTTGAGCAAAATTACAAATTTGTCATTGTAAAGATGATCTCATTTTTAATTACTCTAACTCATTTTCTTTGAGTTATGAATGATGGAAACTTAGGGGGAAAAAAATCAAGCCAAATAGCTGGAATTGATGTAGGCCCCATGAAAAGTGAGTTATGGGCTATGAAAATTGAGTGATAAGTGATGAAAATAACTCAAACCAAACATGGCCTTACTCAAGGAGAAATTATAATTAAAACTAATACAAGTCATGTTTTTTCTTAGCTCTTCGTCTGCAAGATTCTTTCCCTCTATCCCATCAAAACACACAAACTTAAAGGTCACACACACCACACCATTTGATTCTCATCAAACGAAGATAGAGGGGAAATCCAAAAGGGAGGAATGGGTCAGATCGGTGCTTGATCTCTGCCTTCACCGCTGCCTGTCTTCCTCTCCACCATTGCTTGATCTCTTCCCCACTGCCAACGACATGCGGCGGAAATGGGTCAGCTCGGTTTTTTTTTTTTTTGGTTATGATTTCATTATTGTGTTCCTTTGTAAAATTGTGTAAAATCGGTTTGATTTTGTTGATTTTGTGTTTGGATTATCAAATGTTGAAATGGGTTGTGGTGGTAGACCGGTGATTGTTGGGTGGTGCTGTGTTTGTAATTGGTTGATACTTTCTTGACCAGTGTTGGTCTGTAACAGAGGAGCAAAAATATGAGGGAGAAGAGAAAAGGGCAAAGTTTATTAGTGATGGGTATTTCGGTATTTTCAATATTGCAACGGTAATAATACAAAACGCGCATAGCGCGTTTTCATTTATACCCTCAGGGGTCCATAAGCCCTTCCGCATTTCCCCTTAATTTTTTCTCAATGCTCAAAACGCAACTTTTATAAAAAAGTCGCGTTTTGGGCTTACCAAACGCAGATTTTGGTTTAGCTTTTTTCAAAAAACCCTTTTTGGGCTCAAAAAGTGGAAACAAACGGGGTCTTAGCCTTCACTATAAATAAATTTTTTTTTTTACTTATTTGTTGAAAGTTGCTAAAAGTATAGTTATGCTTAAAAAATGTGAGGATTTACAAAATGATTTACATAAGCAAATAAACTAATAAGGTAGCCAAAAAAAAGTAATTCCAATGCAAAACTCTCTAAAAAATTAAACAACTATAAATCGAAAATCAGAAAAATCTATTACAATTCAAGTATTAATTTTTGCACAAGGATTGATTCTCGCTCATCCAGTACTGTTTCACCTTCCAAACAATCCTAGCAGTGAATTCAAACGAAATCCTCATCTCATTCTCATGAACACACCGCTTGGGAAGTCTAGAGAGACATGAATGGAGATAATACCAGTGGGTCGCGATGGGTCACAACATGATCTCTCTCTCACTTCAAGTTCAAACTCAGGTGCTCGACAAACTAGATATTTATGGCCACATTTTATATTAAAAATTAGCTTATCTTATAAAGGTAAAAGATTAGTACACAATGGCAATGACAGTGGAACTTAATTTATTCTCTGCTCATCTATTGAAATGAAATTCACAACAGTCATAAAATATAAAACCAAAAATTCAAAATTTTGTGTCAGAATAAAATTTGGAATTAAATATATGGAATCTTCCCAAATTTTTTTTTTCCATAGGGGCACAAAAACAAGTTAAAATGATAGTAAAATTAATTAGACTCTATATTAGTTTAAATGTCAAAAATGTCAAAAACTTAGGCAAAAAGAGAAAAGGAACACGAAAATACGCCATTTGCGAACTGTTCTATGTGGGGGAGAAACAATTTGGAAAGATTTCAATTGTGTAGTTTTTTTTTTTTTTTTTTTTAATTTTGAGAAAGAGATTATGTTTATGAGTTTAGACCCAACTATATTATATTAACCAATCGCCATTATCATTATTATAAAAAAGAAGAATAGGAAATATCTCATCTACCATAAAAAAAAAATAAACAAATAAAAGGAAAATATTTATAAAAAAGAAATTAAAATAGGAGATTTCGTACAACAATGACCAGAAGAAAATCATCCACTCTTCATTATGTTGCAACGGGAGGGATGTGATCTAGAATTCTAGTCACATGCAATGCAAGAGACTGGGGGAACGGAAAACCAGTCTCAGGGGAAAGATAAAAATGACCATCAAGACTAGCTTTTATAGTTTTTAAAAATTCTTTTTTCCTTGATTAAAAAGCTAGAACCGCAAATATGTGCCCCAAGCATCCTTACCATGATGAGGTAGGTCTCAATGTGCACTCGAATTCAGGGAGGACCTAGCTCCTTCAGCTTACCTTGATAGGTATAGACCAGCCCAAACAGATTTACGTATCATTTAGAAGGGCCACGTTTAGTACAATCTCACACAAACCCTTACTTGCCAACAATAATAGCATCTGCATTTCTGATGTGCAGTAAATATAACTTTTGAATTGGCATAGTATATAAAAAATGCTAGAGTTTTGAATCTTTTGATTATGCTATTGGAACATGAAGCATATTGAATTACAAGTTCTTAGGGGACAAGAACAGGACAGCCTCCATGATCAAACACAAGACAGAACACTTCAACATGACAAGAACTTACACAGAACAGAATGCATACCCAAGCTTTAATAGGGAATGCCAAATCTCTTTACTTTGCATAACTTCAATCAAATATAAAAGAATCACACTTTTGAAATAATAGGTGGAAAAGGCTTTAGCTTCTCCAACAACTTCTCTGCCTCAAGAAACCCAAGCGATCCCACAGACAAGAATTTTACACATTTCCATCTGTTCAACCTCTTAGAGAATTAGATTGTATCTTTGCAACTTCCATAGTTCCACAAACAATATTACTTATCAAAAAAAAAAAAATAGTTCCACAAACAATATTAAAAGATGAAAAACAATATATGACATTAAAAGTTTCAGGCATATAGGGACTAAGAAGCACCAGATAACTAACCTGGGCGTGTATGGTAGTGCCAGACAGTGAAGGTGTAGATGGTTAACAGAGTTCAGTGGAGGCTGGTGAAATCCAAATCTGTCAAGCGGAGAGACAGAATTGTACCAATTAACAAGCTTATATGCAAATTTAGGACGATAAAACAAGTTGAGCTGCTTGATTTGATATTGATTTTGTAAAGGCCTAATCAAGCAGCCTCCAGCTAAGCTTTTATGCATATAATCCAATATTGAGCAAACTTTTCATCAGCTCAACTCTCTACTCTTTACAATCAAAAATTTCAAGCTACTCAAGCTCCAGTGGATACAGGCTTATTCACAAAAGGCTTGCTCAACACCACTGAGCAGAACTCGAGCAGTGCAATACTCCGCTCAACAAATTTCATTTTAAACAAACTCAGGTTACCACTGACCTACTTGTTTCTAAATTAAGGCTACAAGCTTGCTTTTATATAAAACCATTGAACTATTGTGTATAGTTAATCATATAAGAATTGCAGGAAAATTTTCTAATCAATAACATCTTTTCTCAACCCCACCCCCCCCCCCCCCCCCCAACCTTACTCTCCATCTGACTTTTATGTGGAGAGGAGGTGTCATTTTGAACTAGAGTCAAATTACAAAATGATTATAAAAAAACTCAAATTACGCCAAAAGTTTTGTAGCACAACTAGTTGACACCTCTTAATGTTTCCTACTGAAACATCCAAGGTTCAAATCCTCCTCCCCTGTTGTTACTATCAAATTATCAAAAAAAAAAAAAAATCAAATTACATAAAATGAAGGGATTGGTTGATTAATTCAGCTCAAATCACAAGCAAATAAATGGTCATCTGCATTTTCACCTGCCAGTATTTACATTGAAACATTAATTATCATATCTGCTCAGCTTTTCTTTTTTTAGATAAGTATATCTATGAAGCCATAATTTTAGTGGAACAAACAAGAAATAAATAGCAGAACAAATTAAGCACAAACTGCAAAAATTTTAAAAGCTCTTTCTCCCCAATTCTATAATCTCTGTTCACAAAAATAGCATCACAAAATCTCAAACACATGTATACAGGAGGCAATACCTGTACTGTGTGCACTGAGGTGCATCTCGACGTAATAGCGTTTGCCCCACTTCCAGCATGTGACTCACTGGAGAAAATAGCAAATCAAAGATTAGACTATGAAAAAGAATAAGACTTAAAAAGGATCACACACCAGTTCAAACCATTAAACAAAAGGATATACATTTGCTTTACCTAAGGAGTAGTCTTCAGTTCTCCTTTCGAGATTTTTTACTGTTGGAATGTGCTCCAAAGGAATCACCAAGTAATGCCTGTAAATTTTTCACCCAATTCAGAGCAATCACATGGTTGAACTAAAAAAAAAAACATATAACAAGTCCCCAGCATGGTTGGCAGTAAGACTAACAGGTGCCAAATCCTAATTTGGTATCGATTTAGTAAACTATGCTTATTAGTGCAAATGTGGGAGATGAATCTGCTCTAAGTGTTTTAAGAGTATGGTAAAACCAATTACAAAATAAGCATATTATTTACTTATATGAAGCCCTAAAATATTGAAAAGGTGCCTCATGAAGGAAGACCCATGACAAGCAGATAACAAAGGTAGCAGAAATTTTGCAGGTTGTCCAAATGACATATATCCTACCTTTGTCCAATGTAAGAGCATTTGCATCAGTTCGGCTAAAATTTCCTGTCTATTTTACACTAAAAACCTATTTTTTTCTATTTTACATACCCACTTCTCAAAATCCTCCACATCAGTCCATCTATTCTACACTCTATTTTATTTAAATAATCAATTTTCTCAATTTTTTTTTATTATTTCTCTCAACTACCCTTTACATACGCGTTCTCTCTTTCTCTCTCTCTACCCATTTTTCCTGATTTGTTGCTCTCTCGCTCTCTACCCATCTCTATACCCATTTTTGAACACAGATCACCTCTCCCTCTCAGTCCTCTCCACACCATCTCGATCAAATCTCCATAGACACCTTCACCGCCATCTCAAACCCCTCACTTTCTCTCGCTCCTTCTCTTCCACGCTCATTGAGAATAAACATCAAACACCTTCACTGCAAAACCAGCAAGACCCATACTCACTCCTCAAACAAGACCCAATCTCCACTCCCTCTCGGTCAAATCTCCTCTACTTGTGTTCGACCCTTAAGCTGCCTCAAGCATCATCTCTGCCACAAGCCGCCTCAAAACCCATTCCCGTTGACCCACAAGCACTGATCATTCCAGTCAAGCAAAGATCTGTCTCTCTGTTGGTTTGTCCATGTGGGTTTATTTGTGTGTGGGTGTGTTTGTGTATATCTGTGTTGATTTGTCTGTGTGGATGTGCTAGTGTGTGGGTGTGTTTGTGTGTATATGAGGAAAAAGAAGATGAGGAGAGGAGAAGTCACTAAATTCGTTGTGTATGGAGAAGAGAGAGAAAAAAAGGTGCGAACGTGAAATTAATAAAATAATAAGATACACATCGATAGTAATCGTGCATATATGCACGGTTACTGTAGCAAATGTGTAAATATACACAGTTTTAGAAAGACTAATGTAGAAGATTTTTGGGGCAAAATGTGTAAAATTGGTTGGTTTTTGCATTTTGCAAAGTTTTGCATCCACTGATGTGGATGCTCTAAACACGCTAACAAAAATGAACATAGATGTACATGTAAAATTTTCTTAGTCATCTTCAGGTTGCCTCGAGTTCAAGATTTTACTAGCTGTTTTCTTCACCCTATCTGACATCATTTTTCAATAAAATTATTGAAAACAAAAACAGTTACCATACGTGCATGTTTATTTGCTTGCATGGACCAACGGCCACTAACCAAAAACTAGTAACGGCAGTTGAAATCCAACCAGACCAAAAAGCACAGAATGATACATGTCGGCCAGTCACGATCCACAAATGCACCAATTATCAAAAATCATTTTAATTTAACGAGTTTAAGCAATCCTTTTTCATCCAGCTAGAGATACTAGTCTAAATTCAATCTGCATGTACAACTTGTACTATTGCAGTTCTACTGCACATCATAACTTTTACTACATCCTAGGCTTAGTCTAGAGTTGGTCCCTCTTGGTGTAGGTTGTTAGACTGAACCACACTAATCTTTTTTTTTTTTTTTTTTTCTTTTTTGATAAGTAATTGCAATTTATTAAAAACCAAAAAAGTGTATACAGGACATATACAAATCAAAGAAGAACAGCAAAGCAAAACAAGAATAAAAAAGGAAATAAACAAAACCAGCCATAATAATAATTGCACAAATTTATAGTTTCTAGAAAATCCATCAAAGAATATGTGGAGAGAGTGAAGGACTTCAATCCCCATTCATAGAGAGTCTTCAAAAGTAAAAACTTGAGATTGGCACAGTGGACTCTTTATCCTTGAAAATGTGGCAATTCCTTTCAGAATATAAAATAAATATATAAAAAAAGAATATATAGAGTATAAAGTGTATGCCCAAGAGCTTTTAGATTGAATTCTGCAGAAACTAGAAAGTAGAAGCTACAGCTCGTAAATGGATGGTTCCTCCTAGAAGCAAGCTGCTATAAATTTAATGTGGCTTTGAAATCATTAGTAGGTGGAGGCTGTGTAATCCGTGATTGTGGAGGTCATCCAGTTGCTGCTAATAGTGCTCCTATTCCTAAAGCAGGTGATTCACTATGGATGCTTCAGCTATGTCGAAATTTGGGTCTTCACTCCCTACTGGTGGAATGTTCTATTCCCCAGTTGTTATCCTTGCTGAAATCAGAAATGTGCCCACTAGAAATCAATGAGCTGTTAAAGATTATTCGGGATTTGGCTTCTTCTTTTTACAAAATTTCTTTTCATGCAATTCCTAAACAGTGTAAAAAGGCTGCAACTGTGTTAATTCAGTATTGAATTTTATATATATATATAAATATATATTTCATTCTAAATGGTGATTTTTTTTTTTTTTTTCCATATTTTCCATAATTTGGCCCCCCAAACATAAGATCCTGCCTCCATCCCTGACCCCAAATGCACCACATCATACACGCCAGGGTCAGCCCCACTGTCCCATATCTACGAGAACCCAGTATACCATTCCAAGATTCCAGCATTGAAACAACAGAGTTTGGCATAACCCAACAAATCCCAGCTAGGCAGAATAGAAAAGCCCACAGATCAGAGGCAATTGGGCAATGCAGCAACAAGTGACTAACACTTTCCCCAGCTGATCTACACAAACAACACCAATCCGCTATAACAATAGCAAATTCTATTTCTCTTTCTTCTCTCTCACTTTTCTCAATCTTACATAGCTTAAATCTCTTCTGATTATTCCTAATTTGTTTCCAAACCCACTCTCCCACCCCACCCCCTTAATCCAATTCCACAATTACCTCAAAATTTTAAAAATCCAACACACACACACACAGCATTAACATAATACTCAAATAACCACAATATATAACAGGGATCCCCATATTTCAATATTCAAATAAAAGCGCATAAATATTATAATCTAATAATTAACGGTAATTAGAGAGTTGTAAAAGAGAAAAATGGATGATGAAAACCTGACAGCAGAAGGGTTGATGTCTTGAAAGGCAATCACCTTCTCATCCTGCACAAATCCCCACACCCAAATCAGAAAATAAAGAAAAGAAAAGAAAAGGGTTTTAGAGAAATGAAATGATTACGGTGTGGAGGAGGGTGGCGGAGGTGGATTTGTTGGCGATCTGGCAAAAGATACACGCTGCTTCTGCTCCCGCCATTTTTTATGTTTTTTGGGGCACTACTGCGACGGGACTTTTAGTTTTTTTAGTTTTCATCACACTTTTTATTTAGTCAATGGCCATTTATAGAAAAATGTATGCAAAAAATTTGGGGAAGGAAAATAAAGGAATTTCAAAATTGCGAATCGAATTTTTTTATTTTAGGTCTTATTGAGCAAGTCGTGGCTATTGTTGGAGGGCTTTGCGTGTAAGTTTTGCACCACCCTAATTTTCACAACTTTGTCATGTGGCAACTTGTGAGCGGTAGAAATAAAATGATGGTCTATGATTTCACTATTTATAAATTGCCATGTGACAAAGTTGTGATAAAATTGTGAAAATTAGTGTGATTTTAGACTTACCCAATGTTCATAAAAGCTAAATGCTCCAGTGAGCTGTCACTTGTGATGTAACGAAGATGACGCCATAAAATAAGTGACACTTCACAATCGGTTTATTAGTTTTTTTTTTTTTAAAGAAAAATCGGTTTGTTAGTTGAGACCATGGAAAGATGGAAAACGTTAGAAGATAGAAAATGTTTTCTTTTTTTTTTCCCTCCAAGCGTGTTTAATTGGGATGATAGAAAAGTTAAGATATGGAAATAAATATTATACTAGCCTCGGGCGCATGAGCACATGCTTAGAAATTCTTCTATTTTTTGAGTAAAAATTAATAATTTGTATCTCATTATAATTTGAGACTATTACATTTTTTTAATCTATATATAAAAAAAATTAAAAAAAAAAAAAACTTAAGGGATGTGATGGGAATTATGCATTTGCAAGTGAAATAATTTTTCATCACACTCTAGATTTTTTTTTTTTTTTTGTGATTGAAAAATGTAGTAATCTCAAATTATAATGGATGCAAATTATTAACTTTTATAAAACAAAAAACAAAAAAAAAAAAAAGAGCCTCTCATGGACATGCTTAGAGGCTAGTAGACTTTTAAGTTTTAACTTATCTAAAATTTTAAAGTTTAGTTAAGGAGTATCCAAGTAAGAGAGATTTCTAAATAATTTTAAAATTTTTATTTTTAAAAAAAATAAAAGAAAAGATAAGGATTGGAAGTTAAGACTTAAAACTAAGAGTATAGCTTGAATTGAGCAATTGAAATGGGAGAATATGTGTGTGTGGTGGTGGAAATTTGTATTTGTGTAGAAGTTGAGTATTTAAAATTTTAAATAGTTAAGCTAAATTTTAGGAAAATGAGGTGAATTTTGTATTTTAATTTTACAAATAATTTTTTAAAATGACTTTTATACCCTCATTTATTTATTAGCTTAGGTAAAGATTAAGGGTGGTTTAGAGAATTCAAAGAACAAGTAACTAATTTTATCCTCTTAATATAGGGAAAATTACACTTTACCACCCTAAACTATACCCAATATTACACTTTGCACCATAAACTATTCGAATGCACAATTTGCACCCTATATTATGACCTTTGTTACACTTTGCACCCCAAAGTTAAATTTTCTGTTATATTGGATGGAAAACTCAATCACATGACTAGCACATGACTATTGCTTCACCCGTGACTTGGTGTTTTGGGCTTCTTGCATGCACAAATTGATGGAGATGGAAGGTGGTATGGTGGCTGGGTTGCAAATGGTAGTGGGTGATGGTGACTGGGTCCAATTTAGGTTTTGTTTTGGTCTTAATTCAGATCTGATTTGGGGTTTGCTTGGGTCCCAATTCAGATCTGATTTTGGGTTTTGGTTGTGTATGATTTAACCTACCTCCCTCTTTCTCTCTCTCTCTCTCTCTTTCTAGATCTTGATGATGGATTGGTTGAGATTTGTGTTTGTGATTTTGTATCCCTATGAATTTGTGTTTGTGATCTAGTTTTTGGCTGTGAGACGACCAACAGTTTATGGGTTTTGATTACGAATCTCATGCCTGAAAATTGGTGGCTGTGCAACGGTGTGTGTGGCAAAAAAAAAGAAGAGTTTGGAGAGAGAAAGTGGCTTGCTGTTGGGTTGGAAGAAGGGCATTTGGGCCTTGGATTATGTTCCACTTAAGCATGAGTCACATGCAACTCGTGATTGAGCTTTCCATCCAATATAATAGAAAATTTAACTTCGGGGTGCAAAGTGTAACAAAAGTCATAGTTTAGGGTGCAAAATGTGCATTCAAAAAGTTTAGGATGTAAAGTATAATCTGGAGTATAGTTTAGAGTGGTAAAATGTAATTTCTCCCTTAATATATAGAAATATCTAAATAGAGATAGTGTATGTTGATTTTTAGGAAAAAAGATGTGTCAAAATTTTAAAATTTATTAAACTGTTTAGCAATAAAAACTTGTGTACATGTCATTTTGGCAATTAGAAAAAAAGAAGAGTACGTTTGTGGGGGGGGGGGGGGGGGAAGTAGTTTTATTTTTTATTTTGTAAAAGAAGAAGGTTTAGTGATCACAACTTGCTGCCATTTCATTTTGGAAATTAGAAAAAAAAAAAAAAAAAAAAAAAAAAAAAAAAAAAAAAAAAAAAAAAAAAAAAAAAGAAGAAAGGTACGTTTGTTGGGGGGGGGGGAACAGTTTTATTATTATTATTATTTTTAAAGAAATTGTATGAGTGCTTGACTAATAATGTGAGAGAAAAATGTGGAGGTGAAAGAAAAAACCTTTTTTTTTTAATTTAGCTAAAATTTAGGAGTTTTTAAATTAGTTATTTTACATATCTAACCCTATTATTTAAGTTTTACAAACTGGTGAGTTTGAAGGTATTTTGGGCATCAAAATCGAGGATTCCAAACAAGAGAAACCCCTTAAATAATAGTATAAATATAAAAAAAAAAATTTATTTTGTTGGAAAAAAAAAAACATAATAAAAAGGCGAAAATGGGTAATTACCCATAAAACCCAAACTATATAGTTAGTAGGGTCAGTTTAGAAACTATATAGATTTTTAGCAACTCGAGCCTCAGAGGCTCGATTTTGGGCCCCTAAATCGAGCCTCTAAGGCTCGGTTTAGGTTGTTTCATGTGGCAAAAATCCACGTGGCGTCTACATGGAACTCGAGTCTCAGAAACTCGAGTTCCACGTAGATGCCACGTGTTAAACTCGAGTCTCTGAGACTTGGTTTACTTAAAGTGAAACCGAGTCTCAGAGACTCGAGTTTCAAATAATGCATTTTCAAAAATAACGCCTCACTCACCTCACACAAATCACTCTCCACTGTCACTCACCCTCACCCTCTCTCTCACACAGAGCAAACGCTTAAGGAGAGCGTCTCACTCACTGTCTCACCCTCTCACACACTGATCCGTCACTCACTTTCTCCACTCACACTCTCACTCACCTGCTTCTCCATCTCATTGTTCTCATTCTCAGTCAGTCTCACTCTCAGTCTCAGTCAGCCTTCGCCAAAAGCTTCGATCAAGCCACAGCAAGCTTTGAGTCTACGCGATCTCTCAAAACTAAAGAAAAAGGTGAGTTGCTTTGTACCCACCGTTGACTGTTTGGTTGCCGAGAAACATGCATGAAAAATTAAAGAAAGTCATCAGTCACGAATTTGTTTTCTATTTTGGTTTCTGTATTGAATTTGTAATAAAACTGTTAAACCTGCTAAAAAAGAGCGAAACTTTATTGTGTTTTGAGATTGAATTGGTTTGTGGGTTTGATTTTTTTTGTTTTGTTTTGTTTTGTTTTGTTTTGTGCTTTGTTCTGTTCGTGGGTTGATGTGTTGATATGAGGGAAATTTCATACTCAAATCTTGAACTATGCATTGTTTTGCAGTGATGATGTTAGGGTTTGTTAACTGGGTCTTTGTTAAATTAAATTGTTGATGTTAGGGTTTGTTAAAGTTGATGATAGGGTTTGTTAAAGTTGATGATTTAGTGTTTAATTTGATCCATGTTACTGAAAGTTTGATGACTTTCTTCTTGGTAAATTTGATAATGTCTTAAACCCCTTTTTATTTTTCTAATTTTGTGAATTCTGCATCTGTGCTCCTTTAAATTTTATTTACATTTAAATATTTCAATTGGGTTGTCATTTTAAATTTTTTTCGCATTTAGTAATTTTAAATTTTCCATATGAAGCATATGCTTAGTGTAATTGTAATTGGATAATGATCAAAATATACTTATAATAGATTGATTGAAACATTTAGGAGATATTGGAATGGGCTTGGCTGCTTCTCTTAGGATTATTTCTGTTCCTTCTTTTTTAAAACAGAGGAGCCCTGTGGCTAATAGCTTCTGTTGACTTTTTTAGAGATTACATGTCTTACTTTTGACGGATGTGATGTAGCAATATTTAGGACTAGTGACCTGACAACATCACATAATCTCTTTCCAAATTCTCCTTTTAAACGAACACTGAAAAAAATGGGATTCCTGCTCTCCAAGCAGGCACTACAAAATACACAATTTATGTCTCCATTGTATCCCCATCAAAGGAGCCTATCTCTAGGGCCAACCTGTTTCTAAGTGCTAAACACCCGATAAAGGGCACGCTAAGGGATGGCTAAAGGGAACCAAACCAACCTCCACCAATTAACCATAGGAGGCTTGGATAGAAATCCTTCCGGGTTTCAGTATGACTAAAATCTAGCATAATTAAAAACTTCCCAAATAGATTCTCCACCAAAAAAAAAAAAAAAGAGAGAGAGAAACCACCCAAATAGGCTGATCCACATCTTCTAGCTTAATTAGATATAATTTTCTTTGGATGGAGACTAAGTCATCTGGCCTTGCATGATTTCAACACCAGTCAGAACCCTTCAACACACATCAACCTTGGCATCCATGTTGCTAGCAGAACCATATACTGCTCTGTATCCATATTTTTCATATGCCCCCCATCAGCATGCCACCAATCATGCATAAGGAAAATAAGGATCCCATCCCCAACTGAAACTTCAGATAAGGTCTAGCAAGGCTTCTCAAGCTTAGGATCTTCCTCCAGCCCCAGGTACACTATTGAGGGACCGTAACAACTTAAAAGCTCTTCCCCTTTTGAATGTTATAGTGCACCCAGGTCACACATAAAGAACCTGCTTGTACAAAAAAATTCTAATTATGCTTTAGAACGGCTGCCTTATTCCATTCCTCTATCCTTTTCAACCCCAAACCTCCTTTCATTGGCACACAATCCAAGCCCAAAACAACTATAGCACCCCAACATACTTCTCTCAAATTTTCTACAAAAAGCTACTGAATTCTTGCTCGATAGCTTTTACAAACTCCTAGGCAGTTGAAACAACTAGCCAAATCACCTAGCACTTGTATAGAATACTGATTGAAGGAGCTGAGGTCTTCTTGCTGAGAGATTTTTAGCTGTCCACCATAATTTTATCAATCAGAGATGATCATGAGAGCTCAATCTCCCTGATATTAATGGGTACCGAAAAAGCAACCTGCTTTCCTTGTACTCCTTGACACTTAGCTGCATAATCATAGTAAAAGCCTCTATTGCAATTGGAAATAGTTAAGTGCACGAATGGCTAACCTCTTTCCAGGAGGGTATCTAAAAAGTATCTATGACCCGAGAAGATGAAAGATAAAACAATAGTTATGTCAGCCAATATGAGTAGAGGACCAAAAACTCATTATTCAAGATATACCAACCAATAAATCATCAGAGTTTATAAGGGAAGAAAACACAACAGATAAAAATAAAAATAAAAATTGATAAGTAATAAAATTATATAAATCAGGAAAACAAGTCACCCAAGTACACAAGAAGTATAATGGGGTAAACAATCAATTACAAAATTGCATAAATCTAATAAATCAACAATAGAAAAAAGGAAAGGCTCCTCATGGCTGATAGCCAATCTAATAATGTTCTAAAAAAGAACAACTTGAGATTAGGCATCGAACTTTCCATGTCTTCAAAACTCCTACTATTCCAGAGATGCCATATGCACCACATCAAACAATGATGGATAACCAACCAGATATGACCATTCTGATTACAACCAAAACAGCCTTCCCATAAAGAATAAAAATAAAATAAAATAAAATTGAATTACGGCTAAAAAATTCTCGGCAGCAAATTAACTGTTTATTAATGCAGTGCCTATAAAATCATGTGCCACATGAAGCAGAGACAAGATCACTATACAAATGCCACAAGTAGAGATCTTGAAAAAAATTATAGAACTAGAATATCAAATGAGGCAAGTAATAAAGCAACATAGAAGATAGCTAGTTAAAATACTTTTTTTAAAAAGAACCTGAATGCATATGTGTGACAAATAAAATGACCCAGTAGATCAGATCATATACTGTTGAAAATAGAAAAAATATAAAATGGTTCTAGGAAAGAATTTAGTCATGCAGTCAACCTGAGGTTCCAATGTTGGAATTGAAGGCGCCCGATGCTGCAGCTTTTTAAATTCTAATATTTCAGAATTTGCCATTTGTAACTGCCATTTCTTCCTTTTAGCAAATGCATCCTCCACAATCTCAAGATTAGCATCTGGATGAAGCCCCACAACAATAAAGTGTTCAAAGAGTGAGGTAGGCTCCTTGTATTTAGTGAGGTCCTACAATAAGATTCTTAGATAACTTACTTAAATAGGCAAATAAAAATGAAATAATTGGCATGAGAACAGATTAAAAGACATAATTAAAGCAAGCACTATTGTTACCTTCAGAATAAAAATGTCCCGACTGTGTAACTTACATGATAATGGAACATATCAACTTAGAAAAATCCTCAATCCACACACTTTAAGTAAATTGCACTCAATATGGGCAAACTAGTATCTACGAGAGTAGAAAAATTTGTATGATGCATCTCCAAACAGCTGGTTTCCATTATAATAACAAATAAGAACTTTGAAAATGTAATAAAAAAAATAAGTACTAATAGTTCAAATGCTCAACACAAAGTGACAATGACCTTAGTTAAGTAGTCCTTTGCCACAAAATCAATACGGTGGAATAAAAAAGAAAAAGTTCAACTTTTTGTGAAAACACAGAGAAAGGATGCAAGAATTTGGAAATATTATGGAGCATTAACTTTAAACAGACATTAATAATTCATATAAAAGGTGTTTCCAACCCTAAATTTTTTGTTAAAGCGTTAATAAATACCCTTAAAATTTTGAAGAAATAACTTAATCAATAGCAATCAAAAAATTCAAATCTACATGCACAACTAAAAACATATAACAAGCTGAAATTTTTTTCCCCATCAGAATATATGTAGCCTACACAAAACATAATCATACACCACAAAAAGACTATAGTATAGCTATCAGGTTGTGTTCCGCAGGTTGCCTTGGGGTTGTCATTATATGTATCTGATGAGCATGGGTTTTCCACCTTGCATTTTTTGAAGTATTACCAGTCTATTGCTAGTGATTTTTCTCCAATCAAATTAAGGTTTCCTCAAACAATAAGAAAAGAGAAGTCAGGTGTGGCATAAAGCCATTAAAAGCAGGAGGATAGTGAGGTTGTGGTTTCAAAACCCATTGGGTCGTGTATGACTTACCCATTTAAAAATAAATCAAAAATAAAAATAAAAATAAAAAGGAAGAAGAAGATAAACAAAAGCCATTAAAAAAGGACCTTTATAGCACCATCTCAAGTCAGTAAACAGGAAGCTCCCTGCCCTCAATAAGCACAGCTTTTCCCTCTTCCTCTATATACACCATACCAACTACAAAGGACCTTCCTCTGTAGTTAGCCACCAAATCCAACAGTGATCTAGGTATACTACCACAGACACAGGCACAGAGCAAAACAGAAAAGAGAGAAAACAATTCCTAGAACTGTAGAGTGGACCCAAAGATGGCACAAAACATCACTTCAATGCATGGAACACCAACAAGTGATAAAATGACATCTCTTGATCATACTTCCACCATAAGTATATACAACAAAGCTTTAATGAGCCTAA
Organism: Quercus robur; assembly: GCF_932294415.1. Classification (NCBI taxonomy): domain Eukaryota; kingdom Viridiplantae; phylum Streptophyta; class Magnoliopsida; order Fagales; family Fagaceae; genus Quercus; species Quercus robur. Next base: position 32,808,511 of record NC_065545.1, read on the forward strand.
GAAGGATATGTTCAAGGGAACCCCAAATCACAAATATTTTGCCAAGGGAAAGCATTGCTCTAACTTTGCTGAAGAACCTCATGAGACGACCAAACCACAAAATTGTGGCTTACTACTGTCTCAAGCACTGTTTTATGTAATCTTCATCACATCACATCCTCTTATACTACCAAAATCATTCATAACATATTCCAAATTAGGAAAGGCATCATATAATTCATTCCTAGTTAGCTTCGACAAACCTGGCACTCTGGTGAAGTTCCCCTTCCAAATAAACCATAGGAAGCAAATAAGCTTACAAACTTCCACTTCAAATGGACAAAGCATTTTTCGTGCCCTTGAGACGGCATAACATCATTTGGTAATATATTTTATGTGATAATCATATTCAATAAGGATTATTGTATTTCTATTCTTTTTCTTTTCTTTTCTTTTTTTTGTTGGGTGGGGTGGGCGGGAAGTGGAGAGATAAGTTATGTTAATTATTCTTGATGCTTCACCTTCAAGGAAAACTGATAAACAAAGGGAGACAAAATGTTTTATGGTTTGCAAAGTCTTTGCTTGTGCAGGCAGAACAGATATGGCTAGGGTATTAGTATCTTTTAGCCAGAAAATGCATTTTTTATTGATAAGAAGAATTTTCAAATAGCCTAATCACTAAAATCTATTGAGCAATAGTATATGAACAATAATATATCTCCCATGTACTAGAGCTATGCCCTCTTCAAGATTTCTAATAAGGTCTTATCATATACCAAAAATTTACTCAAGTACGTATTCAGCTTCCTAGGTCAGAGGTCTCTGAGATAAATTATGCAGAACATGCTCCTCTGGGTAACAAAGTCACAATGCCTATACATTACTGCATAAATGAACAGAGGATGCAGAAATTAAGTGATGACAGATTCTACATCTTTTGAGCCAAAAAGATGAAACTCGTAATTACAAGGCCGTGTCTCAATTATAACTAGTAACCTTTCTGTGTCATAATGAATTTGTATAAACAGTTTTCATAATAGGAAAAAGCTGCTAATTATCACACTATTTAATAACCTTTAATTGGATTAATATATTGAAAATTCCACAATTGTATTATATATTTTATTTGTTCTTACTATGGACACCTATTTTTGTATTAATAGGATTTTTTTTATTGTCTAATCCATGAACTTATGTTTTATGTATACTTTTAAATGAGATAATAATTAAAGTCAAATAATTTTGATATTTAAAACACATAAAAAAAAAGTAATTAAGAAATTTACTTATTATGTGGTTGTCATGACATCAATCACAATTATTATGATGTCATTTTTTTTTTTTTTGGAGAAGAATTATCATGTCAATTTGTAAGCATTTTGTAATAAAATTGATATAAAAAAAATTGTTTCTTTCATTCAAAAATTAATTTATTTAGTTGTTGATATGAAATCAATCAATACTATTTAATACATTAGTTTCTTTTTTCTTTTTCTTTTTTTATGTTCCTAAATTACCCTTTAATCTCATGTTTGATAGTAAGTTTATCAAAGCCCTTCATTGTATTGTGGTATTTGTAACTAAGCATTATTCTGTGTGTGATCTTCTTCTAAAAAATAAAAATAAATAAAAAAACTGCGTGTGTTCAAAACTGTAACCTTAAAAATAAAATCCTAAGTCTAAAAAGCTTTGTGTTCATATTGGCCTCTTTTGGTTTAGTCTTTCATCTTTTACTGAATTCTCATTGTACAAATTGGCTTTAGTTGCTCTAACTCATACCTATATATTTAAGCATATTGTGTGTTCAATTTTGAAACTAACTGCTTATCATTCTTCTTCAGTATGGCTGCTGCAAATGCTGGACGCATTGACTATACACAGCCTGGACCCATTGACGACTCGGTGTTGTCACAGCAGGCGACGCATCGGTCCGAAGCTATTTGGAATGGGCGGGTAAAACACTCAACTAAATATTTACTTGTGCACATGCATTTAATCCATACAATGTACACGTATTTGCATATACTATATTAATCCATGATTTTGTTATGTGCAGGATCCAGGGTCCATTACCTGCCGTAGTCGTAGTTCAGAGTTCTCCAAGCAACCTCCAATGGTGGACGACCGAGTGAGGAACATCATCACCACAGTTGGTTTGGAGGGACTCCTGTGGGTCCCGGGTAGAGAGATTGACAATGGCCTGATAACGGCCTTAGTGGAGCGATGGCGGCCCGAGACTCACACCTTTCACATGCCACATGGTGAGGTGACCATCACATTGCAGGATGTGGAGGTTCTTCTCGGGCTTCCTGTTGATGGTGACGCTATAACAGGGAGCACACAAAAAACTTGGGTGGATGTGTGCCGGGACTTCCTTGGCTTTCGACCTGTAACTCAAAACAACCATAAGCAACTTGATGGGCAGAGGATTCTCATCAACCGCCTTTTGGAGGAAGTTGCTAACCCATTGCCGCCTGATGCTGAAGAGGATCAGCTGCATAAGTACGCACGATGCTACATCCTAGCGCTATTGGGGGACACAATATTCATGGACAAATCCGGCGATAGGGTGCATCTAATGTGGGTGCAGCAGTTGGAAGACCTTCACAACCCACGGAGGTACAGTTGGGGAAGTGCTTGCCTTGCATGGTTGTATCGAGAGCTATGCAGGGCAAGCGAGGACACCAGTCAGATTGGTGGGTGCTTGCTGTTGCTCCAGTACTGGGCATGGGCCAGGTTCCCCTATTTGTGCCCGACAGTTGAGCGAGGCCCGCCAGTGGGTGCTTATGGTCCTCCAGTACGTGGTCCACTATCCCTGAAGTAAGTCTCTACCTCATACTGCTATAACATACTGTTATGTGATTATTACCAACTCCACAATCATGTAACTTGATTTTATTTATTGATTTTAAAGGCTTCTAGCAATTTTTTATTCAACATAACAACATTTTAAACCGAGGTTCAATGTAGTTGATTATGTTAATCTACTATAATTTTGTGACTCTCAATATAGCTGGTTTGTGCTTTGTCTTTTAAAAGGGCCGTTTCTTATTCCAGTGATATTATTAATTAGTTTAATATCTTTAAGATTATCTCAGTAGTTATATGTGATTACATTATCTTAGTTTTAACAGACTCATAAGTTTTATATTGATATTGATATTATTAATTAGTTTAATATCTTAGTTTTAACATCCAATTAACATTAATTGCTACGTTTCAGCTTTTAGTATTATATTGATACTCGATATATGTGATTACATTATAGTTTTAAGATTATCTCAGTACTTATTGATCCATTCTTCTTGATTGTAGGTGGTTGTGGGTCCCAAACAAGAAAAATAGGCCCGCCCACATCTTCAGGGACAGGTATCGCGAGCAACTAGCTTCCATGTTGCCAGACCAGGTATGAAAATGCCTTATTTTACGCTTTTACGAACATCCATATAGGTTTTGTGAACTTTGAAATATAAACATTGTTCCCTAATGTGTTGTGTACTTTTTTTTGGCTATTGTAGGTGGTGTGGCAGCCATATGAAGCTCATTTTGACGACCTCCCGCCGTGGTGTGTTGCAGGGAGGGCCGTATGGACGGCAACGGTGCCGCTTGTATGTTTCCACCTAGTAGCGAAACATACACCGGATCGTGTTGTTCGTCAATTCGGGATGATCCAAGAAATTCCCGAAGCTGTTAACACTGACAGAGTGCTTCATGGCATTGATTTGAGGGGGAAGATCGGTGTTAATTGGATGCAGAAACATGCTGTGCATATCCTTGAGTGGGGTAATCGCTTTTATCGGGGTTGTGAAGCAGTGCTTGGTGATATGCCTCCAGAGCACGAGTACCACGACTGGTTCAAAAGGGTGACTCGGAGGTTCATCGATAGGCCTGGTGCTGTAGTGACTCTGCTGGTAACTTCTCAATGTCTTCTACATGTTACCGTGTTTCTTACCATGAAACCACTGTTTAGAGAGCATGATGTTTGTTACTACATTTTTTGCTTAGCACTTCATCTCCCTTTAATTTGCAATTATTAGTAGCAGAACCAACATTTATTTTATTATCAATTGGCATTGTTGATTTCGTATTGCAAGTCTAATATGTGTGGTTTTTCCATGTGCAGATTGAAGGATATGTCCGTTTGTTGAGGCGTCATCCAGTGGGCACGGAGGACCACAATGACATTACTGAGGTGCTGACGGCAGTGCAGGCGATGACACGTGTCCAACCTCCTATCCCTGAGGCCCCGATTGAGGAGGCAGCTATGCCTACCGGCCCAAGCACGAGCACAGCTCCGGCCGGATGTCAATCTCGTCCGCCTGTTGCTACCCCTCAGCTTCTCCCTACCCCCGATCCCTCTGCATCCACCCCACATGCATCCGCCAGCCCCACCATCCCTTCATCCACCCCACATCCATCCCCTACCGTCACCATCCCTTCACCCAACCCACATTCAGCTCCTACGCCCACCATCCCTTCACCTAGCCCACATCCAGCCCCTACGCCCACCATCCCTTCACCCACCCCCCATCCATCTCCTTGCCCCACCATCCCTCCACCCACCCCACTTCCTTGTTCTGGCTCTGACGTCCGTCCACCCACCCCACAGTCATTTCTTCAGCTGTCACCCATTCCATCCTTTGACCTGGGTACCCCACCTGACATGCAGCAGGAGCCACCCTCCCATAGTTCGTTTAGTACCCCTTCTTCAGCCATTGACCCACCCCATGTTCAGGCTGAGCAGGCGGTTGGGTTACCTACAACGGCTGAAGGTCGGCCTAAACGCATATCAAAGGCACCTCCGTGTGGGACAGGGGGGCACAAACATGGACACAATGTTGGGCCCGAGGCATCTGACGAAGGACATGCAAGACCTCCTCCTCATTATACGAGACGGCGTAAGATTCAAAAAAGGTATCTGAAAGCTTAATGTGAAACAACACACTTTATTCCATTATTATTTCTCTTTTCACATTTCAATAAGATTATTTTTGTTTTCAATATGGTTTGAACGTACATTATTGGAACTAGGTGAATGCCTCAAATAAGGACATTAGCTGGAGGTAGATATTCCAACAAGGATATGGTTCTTAAATGTGACAATGGAGGTAACCCAACATGTGTTGGTTGTTAAATGCTTTTGTTGCAATTTTATTCCTTGCATCATTTGTTATTTTAATCTACATATAATTTTATTCCGAAGATGATTGTTTTAGCGACGAGTTTGAAGAAGATGAAGAAACAATGTTTCTTGTTAAGGCGAGATCACGGAAAAGAATTAGGAATTTGGATAGTGTGATGACTGAAATAAATTCAGATGATGCAAGAGAGAAAAATTATGAGTCAAGGAATGGTAATGTGTGTACTGGAAGCAAGGAGAGATGCAGTCCAATAAATGTGAATGTAGCTTCTTTTCTCTATGCCTTTTTCATAGTAGACCTATATGTATCTTCATATTCCAATTCCATTGAAGGAATTAGTTCTTTTAGTTTTTTTCTTCATTCACTGCATAGTATTCATAATTATTGTCGTAAACAGGGTAATGCAGAAGATCGCTTAAAATGCCATCAGTGTATGAAGAAAAAGTTTGTTGTTGTTCCTTGCACTAAGTGTAAGAAGAAAATGTATTGCATCCAGTGTATCAAGCAATGGTATGGTATTCCTTGTACATTCAACTTTTCTTTAGAGATGTTCTTTTTTCCCCCTGTTTTAATTCATCATTCTTGCTCTTTGTGTGTGTATAGGTACCCCCACTTAGAAGAAGAAGAAGTTTCGATGCTTTGCCCATTTTGCCGTAGAAACTGCAACTGTAATGTGTGCTAGCACTCAAGTGGGATGATTAAGGTTTTGTCTTTGATTTTATTTAATTTTTTTATCTCACTGCTGTAAATTTCTTCAAATGCTTGCTCTGATTAGATTTTTAACCTTTCTAACCTTCAGACTTCAAAGAGGGACATACCCAGTCATGAAAAGATTCACCATCTCCAGTATTTGATTTGTTCTTTGCTTCCGTATTTGAAACAAATTTGTGAAGAACAAACTAAGGAAATGGAGATTGAGGCTAATATTCAAAGTATGTATAATTAAGCTTTGGGTTTGAGTTTTCTGTTTGAATTGTAGACATTGCTTACGGAAAATATTTGTGGTAGGGAAATCATATTCTAAAATTGAAGTACAACAAACCATTTGTTATAATGATGAGCGTATCTTTTGGTAAGAAACTATTATTCTTTATGAAATTCTATAATTCTATGAGGTGCTAATTGCAATGTTTGTTTTAAATGCTTTTTTTATTGGCCTTGGAGCAGCAATCATTGTGCAACTTCAATTGTAGACCTTCATCGAAGCTGCCCAACATGTTCTTATGAACTCTGTCTCAGTTGCTGTGAAGAAATTCGAAAGGAAAGTCTTACAAGCCGTGGCAAAATGAAGTTTCAATACATCAACAAGGGCTATGACTACATGCATGGTGGAGATCCTCTACCTGAATCATGTCTTTTAAAAACTTCTAAGGAACATGTTAAGTCCTTTATCAAATGGAGTGCCAATGGTGATGGAAGTGTTACTTGTGCTCCAAAGGAAATTGGTGGGTGTGGTGAATGTGTATTGGAGCTCAGGCGTATCCTTCCACTGGGGTGGATTTCAAGTTTAGAAATTAAAGCAGGAAATTTATTGGAGATGTTTAGAGCTCAACCTACAAATTTTAAGCATAAATGTACTCGAAAGAGCATGAAGATTTTCCGAAGAGCAGCTTCTAGAGTAGATTGTGATGACAATGACTTGTACTGTCCATCTTCAAGGGACAGTCTTCTAGAAGAAGAGCGTTTGCACTTCCAACAGTGTTGGACTAAAGGTGAACCAGTTATTGTTCGTGATGTTCTTGAACAGACAGCTGGTTTAAGCTGGGAGCCAATGGTCATCTGGCGTGCGTTATGTGAAAGTGTGGATTTGGATATCAGCTCAAAAATGTCAGAAATGAAGGCCATTGATTGCCTGGCTGGTTGTGAGGTTTAGTTACCTTTCCCCTTTCTGCACTTCTATATTTCTCAGCCAAAGACTGTCTGTCAGTATTACTTGTTTGATTTCATGTGTTAAATCATATAATCTTCTTTTCTTTTTCCATGTAGTAATTGTAGGATTTTTTTGGTTTTATAGTTCTTGAGTGTGGAATTTATTCTTTGTCTTTTGTTTTGTTCTAACATACATCTCTCTCTCTCTCTCTCTCTCTCGCACACACACACACACACACACCCCAATCACACAAGCACCCATTATACCACTTTCTTATGTTTTCAAAATCCATTATTTTCTGGACTTTTAATTGAAACATTATTTTTTTTGCTCAAATATATTATTATCCTACTAGGTTATGCCTGCTCAATTTTGTACTTCCAATGTTGATTTTGTTAAAATATGCAGGTGGAGATTAAGACCCGTGAATTTTTTCAAGGCTATATGGAAGGTAGAACATACTATAACTTTTGGCCTGAGATGCTTAAACTAAAGGACTGGCCCCCCTCTAACAAGTTCGAGGATTTTTTGCCCCGTCATTGTGATGAATTTATCCGTGCATTGCCATTTCAAGAGTACACAGATCCTAGGTCAGGCCTCCTTAACTTAGCTGTCAAGTTGCCTCCTGGTGTGTTGAAACCAGACCTGGGTCCAAAAACATATATCGGATATGGGCTCGCAAAGGAGCTTGGAAGAGGGGACTCTGTAACTAAGCTTCATTGTGATATGTCAGATGCGGTATGTTATAACAAAATGACTTGTAACACGTGACATTGCGCACCATATGAGGTTGTAGATTTTTTCTTGAATGAGGAGAAATTGTTTCTCTTTGTTTCCATTTCAAACTGTCATAGACTTTGGGATATAAAAAGTGCAATTTAGTTATATTTTGGAGTCAAGGAACAGTTTTTGTTGGCTTTTTGCGCATGCACAAATATTTTCAAAACTATCAATATTTTTTCCTGCTAATTTTTTTCCTTTTAACAATTTCAAATGTGGTTATTGAAATTAATATTTAGAATTCTTTTTTAAAATATATAGAAACTCTGTTATAAGGCTTGCTTAGCTGTAACTGTGTGTAAACAGAGTAACTTAAAATTAAAAAATGCAGTGTATTTGGTGAAGACTGTAAGCATTGGTCAATTTTGATTTAAAACTTCCTAACAATGTCTGAACATGTGAATATTGGGCTCTTAGAAACATTATAGATGTGAATAATCATTTTGCAAGTGTCCTTTTTGGCCATGTAGTCAATAATTTTGTATTCTTTTAAGTTAATGGTCCAAATTGTGTTATTCGATAATTGTTTATACTCTACAATTGCTACATGTGATAAAATACAATTTCCTTATAGAAATGGGATGTGGAAAAAATTTTCCTTTTTCCTTTTTTTTTTTTTTTTTTTGGTACTATGAAAGCAACATTGTTACATGTTTTTTCCAATGTTGATTAATGTAGGTGAATATTTTGACACATACAGCAGAAGTAGTGTTGAGTGACAAGCAGCGCTCAGCAATTGCAACCTTAAAAGAAAGGCATAGGGCCCAAGATTGGAAGGAGCGTCTAGATCGAGAGGAGTTAAGCTGTCCAACTGAAAAACTTGTTCATAGCAACGGTGAGGACATGGAGGTCCTAGAAATTGCAGATATGAGCAAGCATCCATCTGATTTTGATGGTAAAATTGAGATGTCAAAAAGTGACATAGAAGGGGCTACTTGTCCTGGTTTCTCCACAGAACAAGAAACAGAAGAAACAGGCAGTGCTTTATGGGACATTTTTCGGAGGGAAGATGTTCCTCAATTAGAGGCATATCTTAGAAAGCATGCAAACGAATTTAGGCACACCTATTGTTCACCTGTTGAACAGGTAACTTATTAGCAAGTTAAGCTTCTGATTAGCCATGTCTCATGTGCAGTCTCTGATAGATAATGCTTTTTTAGGTTGTCCACCCAATTCATGACCAATCCTTTTATTTAACTTTGGAGCACAAAAGGAAGCTAAAGGAAGAATTTGGTGAGTATGATAAAAATGCAATAATATTTTAGTGATACCCTTGCATGATTATTTACACAATTACTTCACTTTTGTAGGTGTTGAACCGTGGACCTTTGTGCAAAGGCTTGGGGAAGCAGTATTTATACCTGCTGGATGCCCACACCAAGTTAGGAATCTCAAGGTAATAAAAGAATACTAGTACTAGTAATAATAATTGCAAAAGTTCACCTTCTCACATAGCCTTGCATTTTCAGCTGCTAGGACTTTTTCCTGAAGAAAAATTAGAAAATAGAACATATACTAGTCAGCAACAACTGAAGAATTCTGTTAAGAAAAAGCTTATGGTGCTGCAATATTTCAGTGCCAGGAACTCAACAAAAAAAAAAAAAAAAACAGGGAAACTTCTTTCTACGCAACTTGAAATCACCTTGTTGGGCCTACATATCAATCAATTTAAAACTTTACCTTTTCCTTTAGTTGCTCAATTTGTTCCTTGAAAACCTGAGGCTGAAAGTATAGACCAAGATAAAGCATGTTAAACTACCATTTAGTAAAATATCATGAAAGCCAAGTTAGGGATTTTATAATTAACCTTTCTAGCTCTAATGCTGCTTACGCTCCTCTCTAACTGTTCTTCTATCTGTTGGAGTTCTTCAAGGGAGCATGTTCCTAGACCTTGTCCTACGAGTCTCCTGAGGTGTATATATCTCACAGACTACTGTATGACTCTTTGTAGGTGGGGATTCAATCACATGCAGTGGATATTAGTGCAGCTACTTGAACGTGAGAGGTAGGGTCCAAGGAAACTGATGAAAAGGCTGATGAGGTTCTAAAGTATTTTGATTTTTTGGATTGTTGGACGCCAGAAAATCACTACGGATGGACTGAATCTGAGTGTTAAACATGTTGGGTTTAGACCATCGGTAATGATTTTCTGGAGTCCAACAATCCAGAATATCCGACTTTAGAACCTCATCAGCCTTTTCATCAGTTTCCTTGGACCCTACCTCTCACGTTCAAATAGCTGCACTAATGTTGGAGCTAATCTGAATGAAGGTTTTGAAACCTTAATTGAATAAAAAGGTATGCTTGTTTCCCAAATATTGAAACCTTGAATTAGCATAACGAGATTTTTATCAGAAAAACAAACTCAATTTATATTTATACAGCCGTAGCTTCAAAATTTTTGTAGGCTTTTTATGTGGGTGGCTGATAAATGTACCTTGATTTTAACTGAAGGAGATTCAGCTAAGGCTCTTGCAGTAAGTTGTTGTGTCACTGTGCAGAGTTTTTTAGCATTAAAGTTACCTCTATTGGGTTTCACTTTGTATGATTTTCGACTTTATTCATTGTATTACAGTTGTCATGCGCTGCTTGAGTCACTTTGATTTCCCAATGTAATTATATTACTTGTAAATTTATCACACCCTTTTTTTTACATAGAGTAAAAAAATTCCTATATCAGAAAGTTAAGTACTTTATGGCGAGTCTGCAACTTCTATTTAGTTATCAGGATGTCATTTAATCAATGTTTTGGCTCAAATGTCATGGCATTGTAATGGGTGGATATGGTTGTCATGGGATGCTAAACACTAACTTATTTTTCATTTCTTTTTTTTATTATTCTCTTCATTTAGGAATTAGGATGGGTGGCTAGTCATTAAGATTGATGGATTTATTTAAAGTTGATTGCATAACACACAAATATTGCATCTAGTCAATTGCAGTAATTTTATTTTATGTTCCTAGATATATATTTTTTACTTTCTTGAGTTTTGGTTAGGATTTGGTCAATGACGTTATCTTAGTTGTTGACAGTGAGAATGCTTAGGGAAGAATTACAGCTACTCCAGGAGCCTGGATCATTCATGCTATTTTCTGGCTGCTGTAATTCCTTCCTAACTCTCTCTGATTGCTTTTGGGTGACAACAGAAGCTGGAGAGACTTCAAGAAGAGGAATTAGTAGAGAAGCCATTTCAACGGAAACAAATGAAAATAAGGTTCCCTGAGCATGGAAGAAGTGGAAGATCTGTTGTAACAATTAATAACTTGGAATTTGGCTTTGGAGATAAGGTGAATTGATATACTTAATCAAACTAGGAAGAGGGTTCTAGAAACATTGAATTATCTATTTCTGATTTTTTATGTTTTATGAAATTGATGAGTTGTGTGTCAGGTGCTCTTCAACAAGGCAAATCTTACAATTGAAAGGGGAGAAAAACTTGCCATAATTGGCCCAAATGGATGTGGAAAGAGCACTTTGCCGAAATTGATAATGGATTTAGAGAAGCCAAGAGGGGGTGAAGTTTTGCTTGGGGAGCATAATGTCCTGCCAAACTATTTTGAGCAAAATCAGGTGTGTTAGTGTCTACAATGTTGTATCTCCCATTTATCTAATGATCATGGTGTTTCTACTTTTTCATGCTTAATTCTAAGCTCCAATGGTTTTACAAACATATACATGTACTTCATATATATTTTTATATAATTGGCAGTTTGTATGTTTTGCTAATTTTTTGCTTGTGCTGACTGACACTGACCCGCATCTATTTTAGGTTGAGGCACTTCATTTGAATAAAACAGTGCTTGAGACAGTAGTAGAAGCTGTAGAGGACTGGAGAAGTGATGACATAAAGGGACTCCTTGGGCGTTGTAATTTTAAAGCTGATATGCTTGATAGAAAGGTTTCTCTTTTGAGTGGTGGTGAGAAGGTAAGCTAAAACTGTATGCTCTTATGCGATTTTGTATTCTCTCCTAGTGGACATATATCTGGCATTTATGTGTTACATAACCTCATCTCCTAGTGGACATATATCTGGCATTTATGTGTTACATATATTAGACTAGTGCTTTTCCTATTACTCTTATGTATTAGGATAATCTTCCTTTTGTGGATATAATTCACCAGCCAAGTTTGTACCTTGGCAATTTCCCTGATTTTCTTCTCCTATGCAGATGAAAGTTGGGGATAGAATTGAAACTGTTCACTTCTTCCACTGCTATAAACGAGGAGTTGATCGTGTATTTGTGGATCACCCAATGTTCCTCGAAAAGGTTTAAACATTTATTAGAACTAAATCATGGTTCTAAGCCATAGTGTTAAAATTGTGGAATGTATATCTGATGCATAACTTTCTTAATATTTAAGGTATGGGGAAAAACTGGGTCCAAAATCTATGGCCCTAGGACTGGTCTGGATTACAAGGATAACCAGCTGCGATTCAGCTTGTTTTGCCAGGTAATTTATCCTTTCTTCAATCTTCCCATTAGTTTCATACTTCCATTTACTATTTCCAATCTTCAGCCAATTGGCCAATGAGCTCTAGCTCAAAAGACACTTCCTTAATTCAAATAATAAAAAATTAATAATATTAATAAATAAAAATAAAAAAACTTTATAGCCAGTTGATTAGGGAAACAATTTGAAGAAAGCATTAAATTTGAATTTTAAGCAGCAAAGTGATCATGGTATTATTCCATGGTAGAATTTTTCCATGACAGGGTTAATTGAGAAGCCAAGCAAAGTGTACGCAAGAAATGTGAAATTTTTCTGAATTATCTATCAACTCTTAAGCTATAGGTGAAAAGAAAATGTTTGTTTTCACAATTTAAATGAAAAACACCTTTTGTTTGTATTCTTGTGACAAACTGGCATAGAGCTTATATGCTATGAGTTATTGCATATTTAAGCTTACTTGGTGGATCAATTATTAATTTACTAGTGATTAATTGATTGCTACAATTGAGTTCATTTGAATGGCATTTTTAAACCAGGAAAAGATCCAGGATTTAAATTTTGTCTCCCATCTCACTATAGTGTGTACTTGTAGCCTAACAGCTGATCAACCTCATAGTTATTAACATTTCAGACATTGAGTAGATAGCTGAAATACACCTTTTTTCCCCTTTTATAAATTTCAGGCTGCTTTGGAGGCACCAAGGGTTCTGAACTTAAAAAGCAGTGAACATTTCTCTGGACCATATGGTGTGGACATTGGAACCATTTTCTGTTTCTTAAACTTGAAGTGTCTTAAAATAAATAGCTTCATTAAGGATGTTCTTTTCTGCTTCTTGCAGGGGAGGATGTTGTCTTCATTGCCAATGATTGGCACACTGCTCTTCTTCCATGCTACCTAAAAACAATGTACAAATCAAGGGGACTCTATAAAAATGCCAAGGTAAGGTGTCCTTGCGCTGATCTCCATACTATAGAATTGTGGTCAACTTGGGAATTTCTATTTGTTAGGATCTAACACAGCTTCACAAATGATGGCAGGTTGCTTTCTGCATTCATAACATAGCTTACCAGGGAAGATTCTCCTTCGAAGACTTTTCACTTCTCAATTTGCCTGATCAATTCAAGAGTTCTTTTGACTTTTTTGATGGGTAAGATCTTTTGGAGCTATTCATATTTCCATTTGAACAAGGACTTTCAAATTGATAGGAATTTGATGAACAATTCCTCTTGCTAAGTATTATAAGTATTTCTATTGTGCAGCTATGAGAAGCCAGTGAAAGGAAGGAAAATCAATTGGATGAAGGAAAGTTGGGGTGCCTACCACGAACCTTCTTGGAATGAATCTTAAAATTTTGTATGTGATAGTGGTTGCATCAAAGATGGTTGTTGTTGCTGTTCTGAAACTTGCAACCATTGGCAACGACAGATGCAAACTTTGAACTAGATTTGTAGATTCTTTACCCAAAAAAAGAAAAAAAGATTTGTAAACAAATAAAATAAATGGAATGTTAAATTACTAACTTGGTTTCAAACTATTTGGGCTAAATTTAATTTAACACTCAACTACTATTTGTATAATTGTATCAATATTTTTTTTTTTAGAAATACTATTTGTATCAATTTAATCACTCAGCCGTGGCAAAATCAAGCCAATGTCATCATTAGGTGTGAATTTTTTTAGTAACTTTAATAAAATGGCCACCCTCCAAAAAAAAAAAAATTTAATAAAATGGCCAAACTACAATTTTTTGGTTTTTATAAATTTGTCACAGTTTTAGTTTTAGTTGGGTCTTGTTAACAGATGCCCTTAGATTATTTGTTACCAAATCATTTTTAAGGACAAAAAGTTAGTTAATTTTTTTTTATCAAATGCTTTTAAAAATAGTTCCTAAACCTATACTTTTAGAGCATCGTAAATTTTTCAAGCCATTTAATAGTATCAATTTTGTCCCTCGACTTTCAAATCAATTTCCCCAACTATTAGTTGTATCAATTTTGTTCATACACTTTTAAAACCAATTTCTAAGAATAAAATTAACTTCATTTAAATGTTGAAAGTCGAAATTAGCACATTTATATTAACATTGATGCCAATTTAAAGTTATATATATACACACTATTTGTCAAAGTAATGGGGAAGAATAACGTTTTAGTTAAGGTAAGTAATATTCCTATATGAATGCACTCAATTGTAAATTTGCAGCTGTGCCTTAACTATTTATTTTTTTGAAAAGTAATGATATTTTAGCAAGGGATAGACTATTACATGCACAAGGAGTGCCTTAGGAGTGCCTTTTTGTTAATAAGAGATGGTTTGAAAACAGTTTGAATACATTTTTATCTAATGTTTCATATTGTTTCCCAAGTTCATCTTGAACGGAAATATGTTGTTGACATTGATAAAAATATCGATATCACCAAGATAACTCCATCAACAAGAGTTGCTCTCCGTAATGACAGTTATGTGCTTCATTTAATCTTGCCAAGCAAAGTTGATCCATTGGTCAACCTCATGAAAGTTGAAAAGGTTCTAGATTCCACATATGACATGATTGGCGGTCTTGACCAGCAAATTAAAGAGATAAAGGAGGTTTGCCTCGAGTACCCTTTTACTTTCTGCATTTAAACTGGTAGTGGCAATGGTGACAGTGAAGTGCAGCGGACTATGCTGGAGCTTCTCAACCAGCTGGATGGATTTGAAGCATCAAATAAAATAAAGGTATCGTGTGTGTTTTCATTATGCAGATTGGGTTGTTTAGTTTTTGGTACTTTTCTTTATTGTGACCTCAACTATTTAAACAGATTCATCTCTTATTGTAAGTATTTGGCAAGCATGTCAAAATAGGCTTCATTCTTGTAAAGATTGCCAGTATTTTATTCAATTTAAACAATCTCAACTCTTTTCGATGGATTTGGACAGAATGATAAGTATAGTCTTGTTAATTCCATAACGACCTATTGCACTGGGCTATTAAAGTCTTCAGAAGTGAAAGATTGTGTGTTTTCTCTGTGCACTTCCATATTATCCCTTCTTCCTTTTTTCGTTTTTTTTTTTGCTGCAGGCTGTGTGCACAGAATCTGGGATGTTTGCTCTGAGGGAGAGGAGGGTTGATGTAACACAAGAAGATTTTGAGATGGTAGTGGCAAAGGTAATGAAGAAGGAGACCGAGAAAAACATGTCATTGCGGAAGCTATGGAAGTAGTGTGTCTCCATGTTAATGTTTTGTTTCACTCCACCACCCTGAATATAATTGATCCGTGGCTTTGTTCTTCACACACAGCCAACAGCTCTGTTCTTTGTATGGATATAAAAGCCACATGGGGGTGCCTACACTTTGTTGAAGTTTTTTAAATACCACTGGCATCTCTGTTTATTTTGTTAAATATTCTTTTGTGATACATTTTTATGTAATATGTGTTTTACTTCAAGTATCTGACAAGAATGTCCGTAGACAATGACTGTCAATCTGTTATCAATCTATTGGTTAGACGACCAGAATGATAATTAAAAATCTGTGCTTAGTGGAGAAGCACATGTGGCTTAGTTTTCTGGGCATGTGTAGTTGTAGCATGAGACATAGCACTCAGGGATCAATCCTACCATGTAGTGGTTGTAAATGAGCTAATTAGAGTTAGAACTTCAATTATATTCAAAATAAAATTAAAAGAACAAGTTTGAACTTTTAATATTCCACTCAATTTTCTTGCTTATAGTTTGTGCATTACAATGTGATATGAAATTATACTGAATGTGTGCTTTTTGTGTATTGTTGGATTGTGAAGACATGAGATGTTGATTTTCTTTTCTTTTTCTTTTTTTTCTTTTTTTTTTGGATTTACAGGGTTGGGTTACTTAGATGTTGGCAATTGAAAACAAAAAAACCAGATTGTATAATTTTATTTTGTTCATTTCAGTTATATTTTTGGATTTACAAGGTTTTACTCTTCGATGTTGGCGGTTTAGTAAAAAATTACCTGAAATTGGTTCTCAAATGGGGTAATAACAAAAAATTGAAAAAAAAATCCCAGTATCTTATAAGACTCGGTTTCTACTTATAGAAATCGAGTATCTTATACTCGATTTCCATAAATAGAAATCGAGTCTCTAAGACTCGATTTCTATTTATGGAAACCGAGTATAAGATACTCGAGTTCCACTGGGAATTTTTTTTCTTTTTTGGCCGCAGGTCACCAGAATTATTTTTTAGTTCTCAAATTGGGGTAAAAAAAAAAAGAAAAAAAAATTCCCAGTAGAACTCGAGTATTTTATACTCGGTTTCCATAAATGGAAATCGAGTTTTAGAGACTCGATTTCTATTTATGGAAATCGAGTATAAGATACTCGAGTTCCACTGGGATTTTTTTTTTTTTTTGCCGCAAGTGCATGGACCAGAATTAATTTTCTCCCCTGCAGCAAATTTTCCAGGGTCCATAACACATCAAACAACTACATACGCTGTGATAGGCGAACGGAGCATACATTAAAGTTCTACAACCAGATTAAAACAGTAACTATTCAATAAAATTATTGTTGGACAAAAAGTCTTAGCACACAATGGCAGTTCAATACTAGAAGGGCCTTGTGGTTGAACTTGCCAAAGTAATATCATTGTTCGTATTATAGGAAAAAGCTGCATCACGCAACTAATGTAACGAGTAAAATGGATAGCAAATAGTTCAATTATCCGTAATTTACAACAATAAACAAAATAACAACTAAGTTAATACAACATAGTCTACATATTCGCCTAGCGGAAGCTCCATACTGATATAACATATTATACATATTCACCTAACACTTGTCCATACTGATACAACATACTCTACATAATCACCTAGCTTGTCCATACAGAAGATCACGACAAGTCCCACGTACAATGTCACTTACGAAAATCAAGTCTCCGCTTGCCTGACAAACATTAAATACGGTTATTAGTTTCCAAATGCAAAGAACAAAAACCAAATGACATTCTGAGTATATTATATAAAAACAGTAACGGCACTTGCCTAGTTCATAGCACTACCACTTGTCGAAGCCCCATGGGAATTGGGACAGCATCTGCGGTTATGCCCCTCTTGATGACACACTCTACATCGTTGTCTCGGTTGAATCTCCCTCAACTCCGGATCTTCCCTCCGGCTTCCCCGTTCTCGCCGTACCCCATCCATTTCATTCCTTATTCTTGACATCGTAGGACGACCTTTGGCCCGCAACAATTGTGGGTCAGGTACCCACCGTGGTCCGCGAACGTCTGTCCATAATGACTCTGACTTTGGCACCACAAAATTATGTGAATATGTGAGAATGGCGTTGTTCAGACTGTAACATGGGTCAATATAGCTGGGCGCATTGAGATGCAGACCTTTAAGAACTTTAATTGCATGTGAACAATGGATCTTCAAGTTTTGCCACTTTCCACAACCACAAGTTCTATCAAATATGCGCACATCATGACTGTGATTTCCCCCTCCAGCTCTATGGTCGTTATACGGGGTAACCACTTGATATATACCCTCTGCATGATTATAATTCCTCAGAGTGTGTCCTGCAATTTTCTGCTCATTTTTGTTATAGATCTCCATTGCATAATCACTCCACACCTTACCTCGAGAGAGATCAGAAGTAATTTGTTTATGTCGATCGTGGAAATATGCAACAAGTTTAAAATAAGTGAACTCAACCATTGCAGCAATGGGCAAACCGCGGGCACCTTTAAGAACCCCATTAAAGCACTCAGAGATATTGGTTGTCATTGCCCGGTAACATCTTCCACCATCATGTGACTGGGTCCATTTGTCTACATCCTCACTCATTAGATATGTGTATGGCATATAACGTATAATCCGGCAATCAGTAGGGTCTACACCCCTCAGTAAATTAATCTCGGCCTCCTTAATGGTTTGCATTATGGACACAAATTTAGCATCATGAGTCGCATATCCAGCTTTCAAGGCCAATGCCTTTAAAGTCGGGTTATCAAAATGTGTGTTGAAGTTGCTAGCAACATGTCGAAGGTAATATCGATGATATACCCGTTCTCTTCCGTCTTGCCCTCTAGGCCACTCTCGAATGGCGCATTTGATACCTTTATGTCGGTCAGAAATAATGCAAATGTCCTTGTTTTCAATAACACGCTCTATCGAAGTCCTGAGACACTCTAAAAACCACCCCCAACTAGGCCCTGACTCCTTGTCCACAACAGCAAAGGCGATAGGCAAAACCTTTTGATTAGCATCGGTTGCCATTGCAATCATCAATACCCCTTTGTATTTACCATATAAATGAGTTCCATCAATACTGATCACTGGCCTGCAATACTGGAATGCAGCAATGCATGGAGCGAATGCCCAATATACATAGCGCAGTAACGTAGTACCTTCTAATGGCTTAGGTATGGTGTGATAGCTATACTGGGTACCCGAATCCTGATCCAAGTATGCCAACAACAATTTTCGCAACCTTTGGTAAGACTCCTCCCAATCTCCAAAATCTTAGCAATTGCCTTTTGTTTTACGTCCCATACTTTATAGTAAGAAAGCTCATGATCATACTTAGTACGTATGATCTCCCAAAGCTCATCAACAGTAGCAGTGTGCTTTTTTCGCAATCTTCCCACAATTTCTGATGCAACAAAATTAGAATCTATCATTCTACCGTCTCTTCGCAGCCCAAAGGGTATACAACTGTGTGGACCCACATAAGACGTGACCATCCACAGACCATTGAATTTAGGCTTCATGTATGCCCCAACGTACCACTTGCAGTTGTCGTCAACGCATGCGGCGCACAAATGAGTTGTGCTCGACCTTTGGATGGAGAAATTTCTATTATCCTTTGCTGCGTATATTATCAATGCACGCTTCACCGCAGCTTTATTTGCAAAAGTCAACCCTTTACAAAAATGCATTCCATCTTGCCAAGTACAAAGAAATGGTATCTGAAGACGTGAAGGATCAACCATATCTTCCCAAGTATTTGCGTAGAATGAGTCCGCAGGAGGTCTGTAGCCAGTGGTCGTATCTGTATCATGCTGGACACCAATATCATCATCATCTGCATCGCCTTCATCATGGTACTCCATATTTTCCTCTTCAAAATTAGGAACGACTTCATGCTCATCCACATCGTTCTCAAAGTCACCTTGCTCAATCCTCTCTTCGTACTGATCCATATCATCATTATTTTCACCATCATTCGCAGCATGATCTTCGTCTTCGTCTTCCTCCTCTAAATGTGTCTCTTGAGAGTAGAGGGTTTCACCAGTATTCGCAACATAATCTTGAGATGGGAGCGTATAACCTCCCATTGCATACCCTCCCATTGTAGTGCATCCATCATCTAGGGCTGTAAATTGTAAAGCCGTAGATGTTTCTTGCACCACCTCAGTACTGTTGTCTACACTCGCCTCCAAACTTACATACAACTCAGCAGCATTTACTTAGGGCATTTTCTGGATCCTATTAAACATCATCTTTACATGTTTATCTTCTTTAATCGCCATATACCCGTAATTTATCCGTTCATGAAGAACTTCTTGTGGGCAACGATAAATAATCTTGATGTCATACCAAGCAGGGTTCAATTTCAATTCGTCCATTATTTTCCTCTTCAAATCAGTCAACGTCTTCAACTTACGACGTAACATCATGTAGTAGCATTCGATACCCTCCCCTCTAAATGGGAATCCGTCAATCCCTTCAGGATTGTAAAGGGGTCCACCGTAGTATACATTTATGTCAATATTCTTCAAAGATTGTGAACCTATTAGAGAGCCAAGTAAATTTATGTTAGTGACATATTTGATCTCTTTCATTTAACATCAATTACAAAACCTTTTCTATCTACTCAAAGTACAAGAATCACAACTTCTAAAAGTGTAACAATTGCATATACTCACCCCACATCACATACAAACACACTCAATCATTTTAATTTCATACTCAAACAAATAAAAAAGCTAAAGACAAAACTCACCCCCATTACACAATTGAAACTTAGCTCTAACAAAAATATAATTAAAAATATCAAACCAAACAACAAAAGTCATCAGGATGTGCAAATGAATGAGTGCAATTATGTAACAACATAATTCAAGTAATTTTAAATTAATGCCATACCCTATTACACTATTATTGATGAAATAACATAGAACAGGGTTCATCAGACAAAATATATATATATATATATAAATCATGATCAATCAAATTAGACATATCATCTAATTTAATATATATATATATATATATAAATATAAATAAATATTTATATAACTATATTTATATTTAGCCTATTTATACAACTATATAATTAAATATTTACATATTTATATAAATATATTTATATAAGTATTTATATATATAGTTGTATAAAT
Organism: Quercus robur; assembly: GCF_932294415.1. NCBI lineage: Eukaryota > Viridiplantae > Streptophyta > Magnoliopsida > Fagales > Fagaceae > Quercus > Quercus robur. The sequence goes on from NC_065545.1 coordinate 32,829,106, forward strand.
ATAAAAATAAAAATATATTTATATAAATATTTAATTATTTAATTATATAGTTTTATAAATATATAAATAAAAATATGTATATATAAATATTTAATTATATAGTTGTATAAATATAAATATAAATATAAATATAAATATATATATACGTATTTTTTATAAGGAAACAAATATACATATTTTAATACAAATAAATATCTTATCAGGAAACAAATATATTTGGCTAATACAAACAAATATTTTATTAGGAAATGGCATATACACTAAACAATGCAAGCAACACTTTTTAAAGCAGCTATATACACTAAACAACTAATTAGAGAGTGAGGAGACCCTTACTTGACATAATGATGTGCAAATGTACTGCTGAGATTGTATGAGAGTGAGAGGAGCAATGTTTTGCTGCTAAATATGTATGAGAGTTTGAGTTTCTGTGAGAGTTCTTAAGAGAGGTTCTGTGATTGAAGTTACTGAAGGTGTGAGAGTTGTTGAGGTTTTGTGATTCAAGTTGTTGAAGGTGTGAGAGTTTTTTACTGTTAGTCTAATATATTCATTGAGTACGTTCCGAAACAGACAAAATTGATTCATAATAGTCTGAGAGAAGTTTTGGTGCTTGTGCTCTAGTCTAATATATTTTTTGAATATGTCTCAAAACAGACAAAGCACTTCAGCAACGTACTCAAATTAAAGTGTACGAATCAACAAAGACTGTTGACTAGCACAGAGCACAAGTAAATAACCAGCACAGAGCACAAGTAAATAACCAGCACAGAGTGTAGCACAGAGCACAGACTGTTGACTAGCACAGAGCACTTTTTGCTTGACATGACCAGACTTGCAGACGTGGGGGAACAGTGGTTTGAAACTCGAGTCTCTAAGACTCGGTTTCAATTTTAGTAAACCGAGTCTCAGAGACTCGATTTTCAAGCCACAAAATTATGTTGCTAAAACTTGAGTCTTTGACACTCGGTTTACATTTAGTAAACCGAGTTTCAGAAACTCGAGTTTTATCTACGTGGAACTCGAGTCTTAGAAACTCGAGTTCCACGTAGACTCCTTTGCCACGTCAAACTTTGTCAACATACGTAAACCGAGCCTCAGAGGCTCGATTTAAAGGCCAAAATCGAGCCTCTGAGGCTCGAGTTGCTAGATTCCCAATTTCTTTCAAAACCGGGCCAACTAACTGAATAGTTACATTTTTATGGGTAATTACCCATTTTCGCCAAAAATGAGAGTTTGAAAAATGTAGCTTGTGTGAATTTATTAAAAAAAGGGTTGGAAAATGAAAAAAATGATAATTGGTGAGTAGGCAAAAAAAAAAAAAAAAAAAGGGTGGTGTGGAATGTCAATTTGGGAAGAAGGATTGAAATCAAGTGCAATAGCCCTAGTTATTGCACCAATGTAATTCCTTTTTAATGGTGGTGATAAAAATTTAGGAATGTTGCTTTTAATATTAGCCATTGGATCAAAGAGTTTTAAAAAGTAAAAAATTTAAAAGCTAGAAGTTAGAAGAGGTAAAAGATGAAAAAGTTGAAACTTTTTGTGAGGGATTTAGGAGGTATTGCATGATACAATTTCCCTGACTATTGCACCGGATCCAAATCCTAGAGAAAAAACAACTACTAATTTTCACCCAAGTTTTCTCCTTAATTTGGAAAATAAAAAAATAAAATAAAAAAATTTGCTAGGCCCAAGTTCCCCACCCCCCTTATTTTTCCTTTGTTAACCAAACAATGGAAAACTCAATTTTCCACCCAAAGTTTTCCATCCCCCTCATCACCCCAACCAAACGCAGTGTAAAAGATCAAGTTAATTTTTTTTTTTTTTTTTTAAAAAACAAAACAAAAACCTAATGTTGTTGTGCACTATCAAGTCTATTTAAAGAAATATCTAATATGTCTCTTAAATATAAACATCATTTAATATTGTTTGAATTTTCTCGTGAGCCTCGAAGTCCTCTACTTTATTCTCCATCTCTAGCTATTATACATCTACCATTTGCAACCTAAACACTCTCTCATGCATAATTGCATATAATTATTATTATGCAGTCAATATCAACTTTTGGACATGTGCAAAGGATCTAAGTTCTTTGATGAGAATCAATTTTAATCTACTATTAGGAATAACTTTAAACACATTTGATGCAAATTTCCTTTCATCATGTTGGCTAGAAAGGCTGAAGTCATAATGTAAAAAGTAGCACAACTAGTAACTTGGACATAAATTAGTTTTTTTTTTTTTTAAATAGCACAAATAATATTAAGTGTTTTTTTTTTTATAAGAATACTGAGATTTTATTGAAAACGTGAAAATGACAGTACATCTTGGATAAGAGCTTGCTCAATGCAATAAGGATCCTTTTCAATCCAACTAATAAAATCAGCAACGCTAGACGCATGCTTAGCTAAAAGGTGTGCAGATTCGTTTCCTTGTCTACGTACAGGAGAAAAGGCTATACTTCTAAACTCCCTACACAGGTCCAATACACCCATGACAATTGGTTCCACAGAAGCTGGTGGTGAAGCGGTCCCACGTAAAGCATTTATTAAAATTAACGAGTCCCCCCTCCAGAACCACATTTTGAAGACCCACATCCCTCACAAACATCAGGCCAGCCTCAAGAGCTTTGGCTTCTACCTCCACAGCACCTAAAGGAGCATCAACCTTTTTGCTCAAAGCAACTTCTACTCTCCCCAACTTGTCCCTAATCAGCACCCCTATCCCTGCACTTTTCTGTTTTGAGAAAATGGCACCATCGACATTAATCTTGAACCACCCCTCTCTTGGCGGAGTCCACTTCACTGGAAGCTCCACCACCAGTCCCACTGAATCTGTCAGCTCCATAACTGCTCCATACTCGGCAAGGTATTCCATCGCCCACTGTACCAGCCTTGTCCCGACTTCCTTGCCCCACCATTTTGCATCTCATTTCTATTGTGCCACAGAGCCCATGCTATTGTAATCACCCTTGCAGCCGCTTCATCGCTACCCCCATCTATCATTAGCAACTGCCACATAACATCCAAAAATGAGACTCCCTCTGTCCTAGCAACACGCACTGTCACCTTGAAACAACCCCAAACCTCATGTGCTTTCGAACAGCTCCATAAGACATGCCCAGTAGTCTCCGAGGCTTCCTTACAAATCTCGCACATGTCATCTGGTATCACCTTACGTTTCATCAAATTTCTTTTAGTGGGTAGGGCTTCACGGCATGCTCTCCATCCGAAATGACGGACCTTATGTGGGATCGGCAAGCTCCATATCCTTTTCCAAAAACGCCTAAGAGAGCTACTATCTGAACTACCCCCTCGTACACCACTGATTGCCATCTTCATTGCTAGTTTATACGCACTATGCACATTGAAGATGCCATTCTGCATTTCAGTCCATATTAGCTTGTCCGCAGGAAATCGAGAGCTTAATGGGATGCCTTTGATCGCTTCAGCTTCGTGGGGAAGAAACAAAGTATCAACTATTGACTTCTTCCAACTGATAGTAGAGGTATCTATCAATTCTTAGACCTGTGGGTCTTCATGCATAAACAGCCATGGGGATGTTACTTTGTATGTTGATGGCACAGGCAGCCACTTATCCATCCACACCCGAACGTTTACACCATTACCTATTCTCCACCTTATTCCTTCCTTTACCAGATTTTGTGCCGCCATAATATTGTGCCATGTATAAGAAGGATTGTGACCGATTGAGGCATTGATAAAATCACTCCTTGGGAAATATTTCGCCTTCGAGACTTTGTACACAAGTGACTCATGTCCCACCTATAACCGCCAACCTTGTTTTGCTAGAAGTGTAAGGTTGAACAGTTTAAGGTTCTTAAAGCCTAAACCTCCACCTCCCTTAGGCTCACACAACTTTTCCCAACTAATCCAAGGGATTTTCCTCTCTTCATGTCTTTGTCCCCACCAAAAATTCCTGATCATGTTCGTTATCTCATCACAAAGGGAGTCCGATAACTTGAAACAGCTCATTGTGTAGGTTGGAATAGCAAGAGCCACAGCCTTGATAAGAACTTCCTTACCCGCTTTAGACAATATTTTCTCCTTCCATTCGGCTAACTTCTTTCCAATCTTTTCTTTGATGTCATTGAAGGTGCCCCTTTTATTCTTCCCCACAAGTGATGGTAGACCAAGGTATTTCTCGTGTTGCTTGATAACTTGAGCTTCAAATCTCCTTCTGATCTCCTCCTAGATCTCCTTGGGAGTGTTTCTACTGAAATAAAGTGAGGTTTTTGCCCAGTTCAGTTGTTGGCCAAAAGCTTTCTCATATATTTCTAACACCCTTTGAAGAGAGACACCCTTCTTCAGAAAAGCTTTGCAAAAGATGAGGCTGTCATCTGCAAAGAATAAGTAAGATAATTTCGGACTTCCTCTACAGATAGCTATGCCCTCCATATTCCCAAAGTTAACTGTAGCCTTGATCAGTGATGATAAGTCTTCTATACAAAGAAGAAATAAATAAGGTGACAAGGGATCTCCTTGACAAATGCCCCTCGATGGAATAATGCAACCTCTAGGACTCCTATTAATCCTAATGGCATAGGTAACAGAAGTTATGCACTACATAATAAGGTTTCTCTACCTCTCTGCAAACCCCAACTTTTCCATAATTTTCTCCAGACATATTCATTCCACTCTATCGTATGCCTTACTCATATCTAATTTAAGTGTCATCTCACCCTCCTTTCCCCCTCTTTTCTGGTTAATATGGTGCATGGATTCAAAAGCTAACAAAACATTGTCAGTAATAAGCCTCCCCTGTACAAATGCACTCTGGGTATCACTGATAATAGCAGGAAGGATTATTTTAAGCCTATTTGCTATAAATTTTGAAGCAAGTTTGTAAACAACATTACATAAGCTAATAGGCCTATAATCTATGACTCTTTTAGGATCCTTAATTTTTGGGATAAGCACAATATGAGTTTCATTAAAGTTTGGAGGGATTATACCATGGTTGAGGAAGTCAAGCACTGTTTTTGTGACCACAGCACCACTTGTACTCCAAAAGTGTTGGTAAAAGAAAGGAGGCATTCCATCTGGACTTGGGGCTTTGAGAGGGTACATCTGCTTCAGTGCTACTCGAACCTCTACACCAGTGAAATCACAGGTCAGCTCTTCATTCATTGCCAAGGAAACTTTTTGCTGGACTGCATTCAGTAACTCAGTGAAATCGACCGGATTGGTTGAAGAGAACAGATCATTGTAGTACTCCACTACAATTTCCTCCATCCTAGCATCATCCTCCTGCCAAACGTCATTGGCATCCATCAACCCCTCCATAAAAATTTTCTTATGTCGTGCCGATGCTTTAGCATGAAAGAAACTTGTGTTTCTATCATCCTCTTGAAACCAATTAAGTCTTGACCTTTGCCTCCACATCGCATCTTCTTTTTCCAACCAGCAATTTAATTCAATTCTGGTACTTTCAACTCACGGATCTGCTCTGTAGAAGTTGGTAGCAATTCTAGCCCTTCTAACCTGCTTTGTAATTCTGATATCTTCCTACCCATGTGCCCAAATTCTGACTTATTCCATGTAGACAAATCAGCCCTGCACCTTTCCAAACATCTTTCTAGCACCCTATCCATAGCTACCATTTCCTCCTCCACCCATGCTGCTTTGACTACTTCTTCACACCTTCTATCTTTAAGCCACATGGATTCGAATCTGAACATCTTTCTTGCTTTTCTTCTTTTTTTTCGGTGCACTAAATAAAGGCAGAAGGGAGAGTGGTTTGATGCAGAAGAAGAGAGGTGGTGGAGCTTTGCTGTAGGAAAAAGATCCATCCATTCTTGGGTTGCCAAGGCCCTATCCAACCTCTCCTTTATTTGTTCTCCATCTTTACGTTGGTATATCCAGGTAAACCTAGGACCCACATAATCCACTTCTGTAAGACCACATTGGTTTATGGCTTCAACAAAAATCTCCATTTGTCTTTGAGGCCTCATACTACCCCTTTCCTTTTTAGAAAGACCAGTAATCTCGTTAAAATCCCCTATGACCAACCATGGTAAAGAGGAAGTATTCTTCAAGTGTTTTAGCTTTGCCCATGATTCCGGTCTTTTTGCTGTCTCCAGGTTGCCATAGAATCTAGTAAGGTGCCACCACCTTACCTCAACTCCCTCATCCACCCATGCATCAATATGATCATCTGAGTATGTCTGCACATCTAGTTTAACCCCTTCCTTCCACAACATTGCCATTCCACCTCTACTGCCATTGCTAGGAACAATAAGGCCACGCTTGATTTTACATCTTTCCTTTACTTTCTTCATCCATTCTCTACTCGACTTTGTCACAATTAAGAAGACTATTATGGGCTCTTCTTTATTTACCACATTTTCCAAGGTTTTAACTATCTAGAGGTTCCCAAGCCCCTGGCAATTCCAGCTGAGGAGACTCATTGGTCTCAGCGGGGTTGCCTAGCAACCTCCGCTGCTTCTACAATATTGCTTATCTCAGTCACCTTCTTCTTTTTTTCATGCAAGTTCACGTCAAATAGGTCTCTATTAGAACCTTCAGGCTTTCTTTTAGTTTCGGCTCCAACACTCAATGGTGGATCCACCACAGCTGATAAGCTTTGTCTTGCCCTTCTCTTCCAAGATCCCTCACTTAAGCCCACGGTCTCTTTATCTGTTTTGTCACTTCTAGGCCTCTCACTTATAACTTTGGGCCTTAGTTTTTGTTTCCCTTTGCTTGCACCCTTATTGGGCCTACCATTGTGTGTCACTCCTTCAAGCTCGTACTAACCCAGCCCAAACTAAACTCAGCATCTGACATCATGGTATCTGTATTTAACTCCAACATCACTCCATTCCGATCCTGCTCTTTATTTTTCTAACTCGGATTATCCTCCCTAATCTCAATGTCAACCAGATTTAAAGTGCTTTCTGTCCGATTTGCCCTTTTTTTAGAAATTGCAGCCTTTGACTCCGGATTCCCAGGGCCGTTACAAATAGCATCATCAATTTCATTCAAAACATCCTCAAAATCCGAGATATGCGTACGTGATTCCTGTACATCCACGTCATGCTCACGTTCACCAACTCTCTTCTCAACTCTACCACCGTTCACCGCCCTCGGCACCACTGCCCCAAGTTCAAACGTTGACATTGCTGCCACTGGGATCGTACAATTAGTTCTTCCACAAGAAACCATCACCTCTTGTCCCGATCTCACTTCTCTGGGACCCACCGATTGTGTCTTCATCCTTCGTGGTTGGTCGAAACCTCGCACCTCAATGACCGATCTTCTCACATGGTTGAACTGCGGAGCTCTAATTCAAGGTCCAAACTGTTGCTCCTCAGTCTATAGAGTACCCCTACTGTTCAGCTACAGGATGCAATCCTTGTCATCATGCAAGACAAGTCCGCACCAGTAGCATATATTTGGCAGTCGTTCATACATGAACGCTGCCCAACCCTCCCCTGAGTCATCCCATGATATTTTCCTCCCCTTGCATAGCGGTTTGGTTATGTCCACCTCTACTCTCACTCTCATGAAGTTTCCACCTTTCATCTCTCCTAGGTCCTTTGGCCGACTCACTACTCCAATAGTCTCCCCAATACTAAGCACCGCTTCCACCGTCAATAACTGAAAGGGAAGATTATGGATCTGAATCCAAAAAGTTGTCGACTTAAAGGCTAGATCCTGGACCTGTATCGACCCATCGTACCTCTGCACCACCACTAAATGCCTATCGAACCTCCAAGGTTGCCCCTGAACGACCTTTTCTGCATCTGCATCCATCTCAAAATCAATCAACAGGATGTTATCTTTGCCCTCAGAAACCTCAAAATTCCCTCTGGTTCTCCATAACGGTCGGAAGGTCTTTGCCACCGCCTCAACGTTTACAATCCTCCGGGTAAAGAACTCTGTGGCCAAAACCACACTTGTTTTCTTTTTTTCCTTCGTAAGATCAACCTTTGCCTCCTCCTCCTCTGTTAGTGAGAGGCTCCGCCACCTATTAGTCAAGTCATCCATACTAAAGAAACTGTTCAAACAGAAACAACTCACTCCAAACTAAGTGTAAGGTTGAATTTATTCAACCATCTAATTGGCTTTATTCCGTGCCAAATTTGCTTGTAATTCAGCATTTAGTAACCCTGTATTTAGGTGGGTTTGTTGTAAGGGTAGTGAGTGAGATAGAGTGAAGATTGCTCAAGAGTGTGCAAGAAAACAGAGATTCGCGGCTGGGACTCGCGGCTGGGACTCGCGGGTGACTCGCGGCTGCAAGCCGCCAGAAGCAGCACACGTGCCAAGCATGCTGGAAGATGAACAGTCATGCTAGCTGGAGCACTACAGGACAAAACAGGACAACTGGCCATACGGTTAACTCGCGACTGGATCTCGCGACTTAATCAAGCCGCGAGCCACCCCTGTTTTGTAAAACCTGACGTTTCACATTCCTCTCCCACTCCAGTATAAATACCCCTTTTACCCACGATTGAAAGAGTGCTTCCGGAGAGAATTTTGAGAGAGAAACCCTAAAGAAAAATCAGATTGTTTCACCCACAATCTCTACCTTAGAGTCTCTTCAAATTCCTCAACTCTCTTCCTCTCCATTGTCAAATCCTTGAGAGGCATTATACCAAACCTGGTTCTCACCATCATCATCACTGTGAGTCAGTTGTTTGGATTTCTAGGAAGCAGTTAGGAAGGAACCAATCTTCATTGGTTGATGCTACGGTCTAGTAGCGGAATCCGGGAAGCTAGAAAAGAAAAAGGTTCGGCGCAACCTCGTTGGAGCAAGAAGCTTGGAGGGCTTAGGTGCACTGGGTAGATTAGGCTTGGAGGGTCTATTGCTGTCCTTGTATCCCAACTGTATTTTCTAGTGGATTGTTTACCGCTTGGAGGGCGGCGGAGAGGTTTTTCGCCGAGGACTTCGGTTTCCTCTTCGATAACACATCGCGTGTTGTCTTTGTGTTTGCATCTTCCTTCCTCTCTATCTTTGCCTTTTTATTATCTGCTGTGGTTTTATTTTGTTATGGCTTAGATAGTCTTTAACCAATTTCGTAGTATAGCATGTGTTAAGTTTCCGCACACTAGTTGTTTGACATATTGCTTGTATTGGTTAAGTTGTAATTTGGGGATCTTAACGTTCAAAGGTGTTTTGTACACGTTTTTGAACTTTCACTAAGCAATAGAAACTAATACCCTCCTAGTAGCGAAGTTAATAGAGGGACCTCAACATCCTCCACAAGGAGGGAAATGCACTACTACAGTGAGATAAGTGTAGACCACCCCCCACCAAGAACCCTAAATAATATTAAGTGTTGATTGTGCATAGTTCAATAAGTGGAAGGCAGACGCCAAACTGTCTGTATAGATATTAGGGTAGATAGGATTTGATAAAAAAATTATAAATAATGAGATTCCTTTGTTTTGGTTGATGGAGCTACTCCAATTGACATATTTATAAAGGTCGAACATTCTAATAATCACTTTGATGAATGATCTCTCTCTCTCTCTTATCCTTAACCATAACACTTGCAAAATGCACACATTAAGAATGAGTGTGTGTTTGTTTCTAACAAAAAAAAAAAAGAATGAATAATTGTTTCATATTGTTTAAGAGAGTGTGTTGTGTGTAGTATAACGTGCTCCACCCTCTCTTAAAAGTTACCATGCCTTTTGAGTGAAGTTGTGGTGTGTTTTTGTGTTAGAACCCCTTTCCCTTTCCCTTGTGCGTGTATTTGTTTTTCAAAAAAAAAAAAAACAACTAGCAAACCCGAAATTCCAAATCAAACCCAAACATTATCAAATCATTCACATAGCTTGGCCATCTTTGAAAAAAATTCAAACTCTTAATACAATAAAATACAATGAACAAGAGAATAATAACAATAAGCAAGCATTAATTTCAAAAAATTTGGGGTCAATAATTGACTCACTAGTTAAGGTGAGTTATATTTATTCTTTTTCACCATTCTATTTTATTTAAATTCATACTCTTTGTTACTTGTTTAATTGATATATTATGTTTAATTCTTTTATTATTATTTTTTGTCTTTTTCTACATTTTTGTTGTCTTATCATCTTGAATATGCTCGCTTTTTCTTGTTGGTTTATTAATCACTCATTTATTATTTTCAATTGTTTAATTTGCAGGCTTGAAAATTTGCACCTACACATTTGTTAGAAATTTATTTATTTTTATTTGTTCTACACTACCTATAAATAGGGATGGCAATTTTTCCCCGCCCCGCTTAACCCACCCCTCCCCGCTTCGCCCCGCGCGGGTTTTCCCCACCCCACAAAGGCAGTGGGGCGAGGATGGGGCAAGATTTTAGCCCCGCACCATGGGGCGGGGCGGGGATGGGTTTAGCCTTTTTAGACCAACCCCGCCCCGCCCCGCGTTACTAAAGGTTATAATTGTAAATTTTTCATACCCTAAAACCCTACTATTTAAACAAACATATTAATATTAGCATATTTTATTCTACCCAATGTGATTCTCTGCCTTTATTTTGTTATGTGTTATACTATGAAATTTTTATTTATTTTTAATGATTGTCTTGTTAAACACTTGGATATATTATTCAATTTTTTCTAAAAATTGATTTGATTTGATGGGATAAATTTAGTTGTAATTTCAAGTATATTTTTATTAATGAAATAGGTTTCATTAAAAAAATTGTACTAGTTGTAGGACAAATTAACAAAAAGTAGAGTTTTACGGGGTGGGACGGGGTTTCGTGGGGCCCCAAGGGGCAGGAATGGGGTGAGAAAGTATTCCCTGTTATGCGGGGCAGGGTGGGAATGTGGTAAGACAAAACAGTGCGAGGTGGGGACGAAGACCCCATCCTTCGGCCCCGCCCCGCCTCATTGCCATCCCTACCTATAAAGTTTAAAATCTAATTTATCACTTTTTTGTTTTTATAAATTCTGATTTTCTTTATAAAGTTTAGAATTGTGAGATATTCATAAAAAACTGATTCTCAAAATAAATAAATAAATAAAACTAACAAGTAGGTGGAGGAGCTATATAGTGGCATTTTTTAAACTTTTGGAATTAAAAAAAAACTCCCATTTGAAATTTTAGAAACTCAAAGCATTGATTCAAGAGAAAAACTTTAAGACCAAATACAAATAGTGTATTTTAAAAAAAATGGTGAATATGTAATAATAAGCCATATTCAAGGTCAAAACAAGTCTGTAAAACCCTTCACTCTCTCAAGTAGAAACGCAGTCGTTCGAAATCGCTCAACATGTCTCTAAACCCACTTCCATGGCTTCTCTAATCCCCACAACACTCTCTCTTCACTCCCGGCTAACCCGTTTGACACTGACTCTAACACAAACACCTCGACCACTCCTTCACTTCAAGGCCACCCGAGCCATGAGCTCCGAGTCAACTCAACGCGCCTTCCAGCTAAGACTCGACCCTCTCACCGGCAACTCAGAATGGATCGTCATCGAAGAACAAGAACAAGAACAAGAAGAACAAATTTCAAACAATTCCCAGAAACCCCTTTTGGCTACGACGTCGTATTTAGACATGCTCAACGACTCTCCTCGTAACAAAGCCTTCCGCCAAGCCATCGATAAAACCGTTACCCAACCCTGCCACGTCATCGACATCGGGTAAAAAAAAAACCTTAAAAATCACATCAATTACGTGTCGTTTTCTCATTGGGCAAAAATTTTATGAATGTGCGTACTAAATGTGTGCAGCGCTGGGACTGGGTTGCTGTCAATGATGGCTGCAAGGGCAATGTGCAATGGGGACTCATCAACGACATGTCGTAGTAGCAGTACTGAGGGAATGGTAACGGCGTGTGAGTCTTACTTGCCAATGGTGAAGTTGATGCGCAAAGTAGCGAGGCTCAATGGCATGGAAAGAAAGATTAAAGTTTTCAACAAGCGCTCTGATGAGCTCCAAGTTGGCGTTGATATTCCTTCACGTGCAGATATTCTTGTGGGTGACATTACATTGATTATATGTTTCTTTCAGTAGTTGCAGCTTCAAAAAATTTAAAATGTATCAGTTTCGCAATAAGTCTAATGACACAACAAATTTCACAAATGCTGAGGTGGTAGGTTGTGATTAGTGTATAATAAAAGCGTTGTCAGGTGATCCCATGTTACGGTGACGTTGCATTAATTACAGTCTGCCACGTGAACAAGTTGTATAATTTGTCGTGTCTCTAGCATTGTTGATCAATTTAATCATCTAGCAATTTGTCGTTAAACTAATTTCAGGCAACATCAGGTTTCTAATGTGCTATATCAAGCAGATTTTTTTAGAGCATATAGACAGGAGGACAATGATGATACCTGTTAAAACTTCTAGTATTTGAGGAACGAAATTCAAACGTGGACCGAACTTTAGGGACATGAAGTGTATTTTACTATTTCAGCCTCTATGTTTTATGTAGCATTCTGAGTTTCAATTCCTTTGTTTAAGATGGGAGTTGTTAGTGAATTATTGAACCCACATATGATTGTATAAGATGAATAATTGGGTTTCACTATGTTGTCATTTCGAGCACACACTTCTTTGGTTGGTTCCCTGTTTTATTGGGTCTTGCCATCTTTAATTGCAGGTTAGTGAGATACTGGACTCAGAATTACTGGGCGAAGGGCTAATACCATCTCTACAACATGCACATGACAAGCTGTTGGTGGAAAATCCACAAACAGTGCCATACAGAGCAACTACCTATGGCCAGGTGTTCAAAAATACTACTTTTCTCGTTTGTGAAATTTTTTTTACACATTATTCTCCTTTTTGTTATTTCTGTGTTTCTATTAAGATAAAAGTTGACATGCTATGCACAGCTTATGATATGCATGTTCTGTTCTTGAATTTGTCCTCTTAAGAGTGATCCTAGTTTTTTGGATTTATTATACTGAAGGATACTATTAGAAGGCAATGTTTCTGAAATGCCTTCCTGCCACTGCAAAATTTATGACATGTAAAGCAATTTGCTTTTACTCTGAAAATTGTCCATACCTAAGTTTCTGTGTCTTTCTTCTAAGATTCTATTTTTGTTTTATCATTGTATGTAATTGTGTTTATTGATCTTATGGTGCCTCACAGACATTTGTAAATATGTTACACTTTTTCTTTTTTTTTGGATAGATTGTAATTATGTTACACTAATTAGTAGTACATTATTATGGTATCTGTTAAGTTTATTTTTAATTTTACTTCTCTAGGTTGAGATGGATTTCATTTGATCATTTCAAGGCTAACACAGTTTGGCTCCCCCCCCCCACCTCTCTTCTTTTCTTCTTCTCATCCTTACTCAGTTGGTTGAAAGCAAATTTTTGTGGAAGCTACATGATTTACATAATAATGAAGCAGACACAGGGGATGGCATTCATCTTGTTCCAAGTGGGTTGGATAGTATTTTACATGTCAAATCCCAACAATATGCCATGCATTGTGATGCAATAAAAGAAGAAATAAAGCTGGTAATGTCATTTATTACTTATCAGCAAACTTCCTTGGAAATTACTAGTGGTTTAATTTTCTACTTAAATTAAGATTCATCCAGCTGTCAGAACCCTTCAAAATTTTTGAATTTGATTTTTGGAAACGGCCAGACAGTCATCGAGAAATTGAGCTGCACATAAAGGCGACTAATGACGGTAGAGTTAATGCTGTAGTTTCATGGTAATCACATCTGTTCTCCAACAGTTGTTCCCTGTGGCAGTATTCTTTCCTAGGATGGTTCTGATGCCTCTATATGTCTGTTTGTGTGTATTCAGGTGGATACTTCAGCTTGATAGTGAAGGGACTATCTTTTATTCTACTGCTCCTGGATGGATAAGTTCAGCAATGAACACAAGTTAGTTATATATACGATTCTCTTGTGATTGGAAGCATTTTCATTCTAGTTTCTGCTGTAATTATACACTTACTGTGCTTAGGAAGTTAGGCCACTTGGTAAAGAAGTGTTTTTTCAAGTGACTGAGTCACCAAGAGAATGTTTAAGAATGCTTGCCCTATGAATGTTGTTAGTATGAAATATAATACTTGGGACAAAATACTGAACATGTGTTTACCTTTTCTGGAATTAACGTTTTCCCAAACCTTGTTTGCATCCATCATCCATGCCTTTGAGGAAATATGTTGATGGCGTGAGCTACATAGCTAGCCTTTTTGTTGATATACAGTCAAGAAACTTTTGTGGGTAAATGAAAGCTAATCATACAAGTTTAGTTGAATGGCGCTGTTTCAATGCCTGATGATGCTTTCTGGTTCACCCTTAAGAATTTTACCTAGGGCTTCAGTTACCAGATAAATTCCTCAGTAAGAACTTTGTAGTTTCATGCTCTTGTAACTTATAAAGGTGGTTCGATGCGTCATCAGGTGCTGGACATTGGTGTGACCATTGGAAACAGTGTGTTTGGTTTGTTCCAGGAAAAGGTATGTCCGTCTCCAAGGATGAAGAGGTTTATTTACATGCTGTTCATACTGAAACTAGCATCCTTTATAATCTCAAGACCGATGTCCCAAGAAAAAGTGGCTTTGACACTGGGGATCCACAGCTCATACTATCACCAGAAAGAATAGCAATTTATGGAGACAGAGAATGGAGACAATCCATGTTTCAAGCCTTAAGAAATGCTGTAATCTCTCTATTACTCCAACATGCATGCATACACCTGTGCACACATTTACGTAAACTTTTTCTCTTCCTTGTTCTATTTTTCCACATCTTTTACCTTTTCTAAATCAGAGTATTCTTTACAGTTTCAGGAAAGAGTTAATTCACTATGCATTGTTGCGGATGATAGTGTTTTCTTAACCCTTCTTGTTGCACATCTTTCAAAAACATCACATGTAATATCATTGTTTCCGGGGCTGAGGGACAAGGGCGCCCAATATTTGCAAGCTGTTGCTGATGCAAACGGTTTTTCAATGGATCATGTTGAAGTTCTTGAAAAGAGGAAAACATGTTTAACGATGCATGATACACATCAGAAAAAGGTAATTCCATCCTAGTTTGCCAGGATACCTCTCTGACATGCTTCGAAATATTATTCCTTTTTTTTTTCTTAATTTAAAACTTATGTTCAGAATAAAACGGGCGGTTTAAGATGCCAAAGTTATAGGACCCCAATCATGTGGTTATACGTGTTTGCATATTACTGAATAGCATATCTTTGGTTGAGCATTGTGACATTTATCCACTATTCTTTGAAAATTTTGGCCTGATTAAATATATTACTCCAAATTACTATTAACCAATTATAATTTAGATATAAACAATTTGTAATTATGCTCTTATGTAGGTTGATCTATTGATCGGAGAACCATTCTATTATGGAAATGAGGGCATGCTTCCATGGCAGAATCTGCGGTTTTGGTAAATTGAATTATTATTTGATCCTGCTGTATTTTATGCTTTAATGAATATCTATGGCATGTGGATCCCGGTGGCATTAAGTGTTTGACTTGGACTCTAGTAAAGATAACTTGGAGTCTGAATATTAACAACACTTTTAGGATCTCAAAACATGCCTACTTTATTTGGCCCTGAACTTTGTAAGGTGTTGTGTGCATCTGCTTTTATATAGTATATTCTATAATGGAATTAGTATCTTCATTTATTGATAAACGATGCATCAGTCATGAAGAACCTAGGATTTATGTAATTGGCCACTTGGCCATTATTAATGCAACTCATTTTATGCTAGATATTAAAAAAGTCACACACTTGAGAACCTATTCTCACAGCTAAGATTGGCAGTTCATGTCTGTTGACAAATAATAGCATTAAATAAGCCAATTGACATATTTAAGATGTGCCAAACGTATGCCCAGTTGAAACCTGTGGGTTTGAAATTGCATTACTGTTGTGTACTTGGATGAAGATTAGGTGACATCTGTCATCTGTTGATGCTCATTATTTGGGTAATATCATCCCTTCAATAACTGATTGCAGCTATCAACAATTTGCTGCTAAAAAAATTTACTAGCATGAACATATGCTTTCTCCAAAAGTATCAGTGATACTGACCTCCACTTGTGCGGTCCTAATGATTGTGGTTATATCTGTTGAAACTTTTAATTTTAGTTTAAATTTCCATCTAAAATATAAGTTTATTTCAGGCGTCAACTATACCTCTCAAAGGTTAGAGTGTAAATATGAAAATATGCTTTTTCTTTGCAGCATCAGATCCTAATATAATTTTGGTTTGCAAGATTGGTGTATGGTTTTGTGCTTAAATCATGAATAGCTTAATTTCCTTATTAAGAATTCATTCATTCAACTGAAATACATGAGTTTTTATGGGTTAACTTCTCTCATATTATAATTTTGTACAGGTGGATTTATAAAATATTACTAGGTATACTTCTAGTGAGGCAATGAAAGTTCTAAAGTTTCATTACCTCATGCATTAATTTGATCTGTTAATAAAAAGTGTGTTCTTTGCTTATTTGGTCCCGCATCCTAATGCTCTTTGTCCATCCATTTATGAGAACAATTCACCTATCCAAGAATTTATTTCACCACTAAGATGTTCAGGATATTTAGTCGACCTTTGTTAATATTTGTTTTGTCCAGATTTGCTTAAATCATTGCCTCTCCAAAAGTTTGTTTATCAAAATCCTTTTCTGTGGAAGTGTTAAATGAAGGTGGTCTGTTGCTTGTCCAAACACACACACACACACAGAGTTACACACCTTTTGTTTTCTTTTTCTATTTTTTTATCTATTAATTCCTTTGTGTTTTTGGTCTGGGTTTAAGGAAGGAACGGACTTTGCTTGATTCTGTCCTCTCCAAAGATGTACTGGTAATGCCTTGTAAAGGACTACTGAAGGCTTGTGCAATGTCTCTCCCTGTAAGTTAATGTTGTACTTGTGTCATTGTGTCTATATTGTTTTGAGTAGATTATGTGATTGGAAAACTTTTGTTCAGGATTTATGGAAGAGTCGTCGTTGCTTGAGTAATATTGAAGGTTTTGACCATTCAGTTGTAAATACTACCTTAGGGGCATGCGGTGAATTGCCTGCACCAGAAGAGGGTCCCTGTTTGCCTTTTTATATCTGGCAGTGTGGGGAAATTAAGGTAATCAATATTCATAGAATTCATTTTTTATGAAGCAAATCTTCTCTGTGACAAAAGAAGATAAAATTCCTTTCTGGATGAAAATAATATCATTGTCGCTAATGAGGCTTCTTTGAAAAACATTCCAGGAACTCAGTGAGATATTTACCGTCATGGAGTTTGATTTTTCAAAACCAATAAAACCATGTTATGGAAAAGCCCAGGTATTCCACTTGCGCCTTGTAAACAAAGTGGCATTTTCATCCCAAAACAAAGTGGTATTAGACTTGGACATTCTTGTAAAAATTTGGTCATCTGGTGGTTAATATTAGTCTTGATCTTCCAATATCTTTTATGGTTGTTTATATTCTTAAATTTAGTTGCAAAACACGCCAAGAGCCTTGTAGCTCAACTGGCATTTCTTGGCGTTTTTAATTAAGACGTCAAGGGTTCAAATCACCCCTCCCCCAACTATCGAATTATAAAAAATAAAAAGTTTCAAAGCACATGTGAAAGAACATATTGCATGTTCTATTGTTCTGCATTAAGGCATCAGACATGGTGAACCATTGCCTCATTGTTATATGTGCACCAATAATGGATTAATCTATATGCGTTTCTATTATGGCACCCTCAGCCTTATTAGGCAACAGGCATGGTGAACTGTTGCATCAATATCTCTTGAGCAACAATGACGAAACAATTTAATCATGGGATTTTAATGGTTTCAGTGGTGACCATGACATAGTGGAAGGGTTTGTGCTTGGGTACAACCTTTTCAGTACTAATTATGACATAGCCTACTGATTGAATCAGTTGGTGAGTTGTGTGTGGCATCAAATGGGCAAACCTTTTGTTCATAATGTAACATCCATAGACTAAAAATGACTGCATTTGCTATTTTTCCCATTACAAAATTCTTTTACATAAACATTCACTTTGTGGCAATCAAAACAAATGTGATTTGTTTTTTTCCACAGTAATACAACAACCCAGCCGTAGGCCCCAAAGTTTTTTCCAACAGCATATGTATTCTGTTCCATCATTTTATCCTATTTGAAGTCATATTCTTAATTATCCCTTTAATTGACATGTCATTTTTTACTAATATTATTTTAGGTTTTCCTCTACCTTGTTTCATTTCCTCGACTTAAATCAATTTACTCTTCCTCACTGCTCCAACAATAGTAACGGTTGAATATTTAATATACTCGGATTATCAATTTTGTTATTCTTATTGAAAATCATTGCTTGGTAATGGTAACTTAACCACGATAAATGTTTCATTACATTCTAAGGACCATATCATACTGCTTAATTGATTATTGAAAGTATTTATTTTAGGTTGAATTCACTGAGCCTGGAATTTGTCATGGCTTTGCACTATGGATTGATTGGGTGATGGATTCAGATAATTCCATTGTGTTATCTACAGGGCCAGGTATGGTTTAAATCCATGTAGAAGTGGCTAATAATTAATTGGTTACTTGATACTCAATCATATCCCACTTTCTCTTTGCAAAACAATCTTTAGTAGGTCTTGCATATATTTATCATTTTACATGTTTGATTCAGATAAGAGATATTGGAAGCAAGGAGTAAAGCTTCTGGCGAACCCTGTTGCAGTTGGAATCCATGAATCAAGAATGACGGTGGAACATATTTCTACAGTAATTGAAGCATCTTTTGACCCGTCCGATGGTGAACTCATCATCAGAAACAACTTCATATAATGTCCACTGTTTTTTGGCATTCAAGCTGTTATATGCGGTTCTTCTGTTATTATGTAGTGCAAATAAATTATAGACCAAATGGTCAATTGTTAAATCTTTGTTGCCGTGTATTTAAGAGTTTTTATAGAAATTATGCTCTGACAGCCTGCAAAACATCCCATCTTCAGAGTTCTGTACTTCTCATTAATGCGTGGTCTATTTAAGATTTGTGATTTGGAGGTGCAGAATTTTTATCGTAAATATGATAGCATTTTTATCGCCTTTGGGTGAGATAAGAATAGCATATGTTTTCTAGGGCAGCACCTCATGTCAATCATTCAGGATCATATTAGATAGAGCACCTGTTATTCTGGAGAGGATTTAAAAAGAACCAGAATGCAGCACAAGTTTATTCATTGAATATTTTCACTACCCATATGAAAGTTCAATGTAAAGTTAGAAGCTAATGGACTGTGAAGATAAGGATGTAGTTGCTCCTGGTGTTGGAGAAAACTCCTGAACTTAGAGATAAAATAAAACCTTTTTATCAAGCACTCAATCGGGGAAGGTAATTCTGTGTTCCTTAGGCACGATAATTGGCATCCAGAAGAACCTTTACATCCTAAGTACGGATATAGGATAATTTATGATGTGGCCGGTTCATTTCATGCTGAAGTAGCTAGTATCAAACAAATGAACAAAGGGATTGTCGGAAATGGAACCCAACAAGGTCAGAAGATATTGTAATCATTCAAAGCAAATTGTTTCAGTTAAAAATGGAACCCAACAAGGTCAGAAGATCTTGTAATCATTCAAAGCAAAATGTTTCAGTTGAAAATGGTGAGTGACGGTTGATGATTCAGTTTCTTGGCTTCTTTCTAATTCAGGGCAGTTTACTAGTGCCTCTGCTTGGGAGCCTATTTGATTTAAGAAATTTGCTCCCTGCTGGTGATGGAGATTGGTCCGATTCCCTAATTCAATTCCAAAAAAAGTGCCTTCTTTAATAGCTTTGGCCATCAAAAATAGATTATCTACATATAACAGAGTTGTGTGTTCGGCTTAGGCCAAAATGGCAAAATGCCAATTTTGCCCAAAACAAGTAGCAAAATGCCCCTATTCTGAACTGTTTAGGGATATGCTCCTGTTTAAACTCGATTTTTTTAAAATCGAGTTTCAACGAAAAACTCAATTCGCCCAAAATCGAGTTACAGGCAAAAAACTTGCAAAAACTTACATGGAACTTGAGTTCCGTGTAAGTTTTTGCAAGTAACTCGATTTTGGGCAAATCGAGTTTTAAAAAATCGAGTTTCAAAATAGAGGTATATCCCTAAATAGCTTCAGAACAGGGGCATTTTGCTAAAACTTTTGGGCGAAATGGGTATTTTGCCATTTTGGCCCTTGGGCTTATGTTTGTTCTGCAGAAATTTCATGGAATCATTTTTTTTTTTTTTTTAATTTCTTTCTCTCAAAGAATTTGGTTATAGATTTTCATATGCTGTTTGGTTGAATAACCTGTTTACTACTGATTGATGTAATGCAGTGGTGTGCCAGACATCTCAAAGGTGGGGGTTTCAACGAAAAGTTTGAGTTCATAAATGGCCTTATCAGATATGAAGAATATCTTGAAGTTGATCAAATTGGATGTCAAAGTAAATATATATTGAGTTTTGTAAGGGAGTAAAGAAGCTTATAGTAAACAAATATCTATACTGCTATCTTTACCAAGGATGCATATGTTAATGCTAGTTTTTGTTAATCCAGGACATAGCGCTTTCTTGTTTTAGCTGCAGCTTGATGGTTGTTAAACTAGGTGTTTGCAAATTCTTTGCTAATTGTCTTGTAGCCACTAGTATTGGAGTTTTAAACGAATTGAGCTATTTATGAACAATTTAGGCTTGACTTGTGTTGGGTCAAATAATTAATTTATTGACAGAATGCATGGCAAATGGGAAAAAGTCATGTGTAAAGGAAGTTTTAATATAATTGTCAAGTAATAGGTAATTGTCATAGACATGTGCTCCATTTCTGCAAGTAACATTGTTCAATGATTTTTTTTTTTTGGGTAAATAAGTTGAAAATAGTAGGACTTGGTTGATAAGACCTAACATAACTGAAACTCTTTCTCAAGCCTCAATCTCTTTCTTTTTCTCCCACGATCCCACCTCTTTCACGCCTTCTATCCTTCTCTCTTAAAAAAAACACATACCAAACACATAATTATGTTTTTCTTTTTTCATATTTTAAAATATGTTATTTGAAACATGATATCAAACACTTTTTTTTTTCTTTTTTTTACATTATGAGTATATTAAACATGTGTTTTCACAACACTTCTTAAACCACTGCTACCAAACAAACATTTATCGTTTGATGTTTTTCAGACTAGATAACTCGAAAATGAAGGGAAAACATAGTTTGTGTATAGAGCAAATAAAAATTGAGAAACATGCAATTAGTAATTTAGTAACGAGTCAAATTTTAGCACAATGGAGGCCTGTCTAGCTCTAGTAGCAAAGGGCTTGCAAGCTTGGGTAAGGAACACTTATACATGTTCCATAGCAGCAGCGGAAGCTCCTACAGTCTGGTGGGCTGTGGCGATCATAATTGTAAGGATTGCAGCCAATCCATTATTGAAGGTGATGCCAAAGATGTGATCAGAAGCATTTCAGATAGTTCCAAGCAAGTTAATTGGAAAATTTGGCAGGTGATCGAAGTAATTCGAAGATGTTCCAAGCTTTAGTTTTCTCAATTCCCAATGTAATGCCAAGAGGCTTTTAGCTAGCTCAAAGCATTGACATCCTTCTTTTAGAAGGAGAACTAGGATTTAGATAATCAGATCACTCCCTCACATGTGGCAACAACATAGCAAAAAAGGGACCCAAAATGAAAATCCTAATGTAATGTTTGTGTTTAAGTGGGCTAGTAGATATAACAATAGAGTAACCCATCTTTTTTGCAAATGGGGCCTAAATGGTAGGCTTGTCTCAGCTTCTCCCTACTTGATTGTTTAGGCCTTGCCGGTGTATAAGGCTTTTCCGTTAATTTTTCTGTTTTTTTCTCTCCACACAAACATTCAAACTTTTAGTGAATAAAATACGAGAGAAATAAAAAAACAAAAAAAACAAACTTGATACGAAATTGTACACATTTAAACTCCAATTCCAATTCTTGCATTGCTTGCTTCAAAAGTGGGAATCACTTCGAAGTTAAATCTCATGCCAACTCCAATTCCAATTCTTGCATTGCTTGCTTCGAGAGTGGGAATCACTTCGAAGTTAAATCTCGTGTCCATGAGACGTGCCTAAAGGCAACAAAAACTGCCTTCGACAAAAATTACAAATAGAAAGAGCCATTGCAAGTATAGACCAATGGTGCTTTTAGTTCACCATGAAAAAGAAAAAGGAAAAAAAAAATTAGATTACATGTGATTCCTGGGGTATTAGCAGCTCTTCATAATCATCAACGACCACCTGATTCACAAATTTCAAGTTAGTAAATACAAGACCTAACCTTCATCAACACCTTTTTTAGTTGCTTACAACAAAAGAGAAACTGTCATTCATACCTGATATCTCCCGCCTCTGTAGGTGTACTCCACATGCAGCTGCTTAGGTTCTCCAGGACATGGATCACAAAAGCCCATGATGCCTGACTTCTTCACACCCTCATGCAGCTGCAATAACAGAAATGGGATATGAAAAATATAAAAACCAAAGGATATTTTGAGTATGAAGTGAAATGCATAGTGGATTAAAATGGACTGGCAGACGGTAATAATTTACTTTAGTCTATGTCTGGCTTTAGCAAACTCCTAAGAATATATGGTAAAGACTCAAAATGTGTTTTAAGAAGCTATCAAAATCATAATTTTTTAGTTACTTTTAATCACTGGATTAAACTTTAGGTTTAAAAATGAGGTCAAGGATTCTCTCTGTTCACTATATAGAGGAACCTACAAGTAGGATGAGATGATAGAGTTAATACCATAGACCAAATGGAAATTATGATTTGGGGAATGAGTTGGAAAGGTTCAGTCTGAAATTATGCAACTTGGATTAAGAACCTTAGAAGAGGATGATCTGGACAGGTTATAACAAAATGCCCTTTGGCTTGTTAATAAAGTAGATGCTCAGAAGTTCACTCCTTGATACATGCAACAAATATATGCTAACTTATCAGAGTATTTCAACTTTTGGCATCAGTATATACTAATACAAAATTGGATTCATAACAACATAGACAAGCAAAAACAGCACTTGAAGGAGAAATACCTTGAGTTGTCCGGACTCACTAACAAGGAAATTTAGAGGAAGTGTAACATCCAAGACTTGTGAAGTCAATTCCTGTTGTGTTTCCCTTGATTCATCATTTCTACTCAAAGCAGTACGATTTCCATACAATGCTCTAGTAATAATCAATCCGTTTGTTTCTAATTGCCTATTTCTTTTCCTATTGGCCACATTCTGTAGTAACTTCTGAGCTTTCTCCGCTGCTGCTCTTGCCTCTTGAACCTACACATAACAGGGGCTAAAATAAGTACAATCACTCAACATTTTTGAACAAGGCTAAAGAAAAGAACAAGTGAAACTCACCTTGTACGACCAAAATCAGAAAACACACACACAGAAACATAATATAAACTTAGAAGTCTTAACATTTGCAAATATTGAGAACCTAATTAGTAAACACAAAGACTTCTTCCATTTGAAACTCCTACCTAACATACTTTGAGTTTGAGCTATCCAGAACTATTTGCCATTAGTTGAAATATGGAGGCCTATGTGGCTGATGTGATGAAGTTCCCAAATGGTGTTCTTTTCTGCAATTTAATTTTTGTAAGAGCCACTCAAGATTGGGAATTGGAATCCTTCTACAATTTCATGGATAGAATCTATGGGATGTCTTTGAGAGGAGTTGGGGACGATAAGATTTGTTGGAAACCTGCTATCGGAAGAGGTTTTACAGTTTGTTTCTACTATCAGGTTCTGACAAAAAGTATTGATCAGTCTTTCCCTTGGAAGACTGTTTGGAAGCCAAAGGTCCCTTCTAGAGTTGCTTTTTTGGTCTGGACTGCAGCTTTGGGGAATATTTTGACTATTGATAATCTTCGGAAATGGGTGATTTTGATTTTGAATTGGTGTTGCATGTGTAAAAGGAATGGGGAATCAGTAGACCACCTCCTTATCCATTGCTCTTTTGCTTTTGATTTGTGGTCTAGTGTTTACCTTGTTTGGCAATCACTGTGTTAGGCTGAAGACGGTGGAGGAGCTGTTGGCTTGTTGGCAAGGAAAGTTTGGGCGACATTAGAATAGTGCTATTTGGATGGTTGTCCCTCATTGTTTGATGTGGTGCATTAAGTGGAAGAGGAATAACTGGCATTTTGAGGACTTGGAGAAAATAGATTCAGATCTCAAACTTTTCTTTTTCAAGACTCTTCTGGACTAGGTTGCAATGTTAGGCTGTCATTCTTTCTCTCCAATTCATGATTTATTTTCAGTTCATGGGTTTATGGACTTTTGTACTTTACACTCTCAATTTGTACTTTGTTCCTGATGTATACTCCCTATATACTCAAGTGACACCCTTCTTCTTTTTATAATATATTTTTATTACTTATTAAAAAAAAGTATTGAAAATATAGTTCCTCATGTATCGGAAATTTTCATGGTTAGATAACAGAATTGTTCTTCACCACATATCCATAATACTATATTGCTGGTCTCTTAAACTTTAAAAGGGAATCAGTTTTCCTTGTCTATATAACTTTCATTAAATAGGGAATGAATATTGATTTTCCCCTTTGTTTTCTAAGATCACAAGAATAATATATTAAATATTGATCACTTTTTTTTGCTGAAGTTAAATATTGATCACTTGCTGAGTAGATGAATCAGGTTTCTAAATACACGTAGAATGGTATGAGGGGCGAAGGAAATGCAGCTACCAATTCCTTGTGGAGTACTGTGCTCTCTTTTTGGGCACTCCAATGTGTATGGTTAGAAAAGTTGTTTTAAATAGGATTGAGGAGATGGTTGGAAGTCAACTTCCTAAAATCGTGCCATACAGTACGTGATATAGAAACCTGCATCATCTACTCACCAAGATATCACTGTTTAATATATATATAGTTAGTAACAGCCAGATTGGGATATATACGACAAGCACACATATGGGTTTAATTCAGTTCAAAGTTATAAAAACGTTTTGAAATTTTAACGTAAAAAAAAAAAAAAAAAAAAAAAAAAAAAAAAAAAAAAAATCATTTATATATTACAGATTAAAATGAAAAATTCAAGACCTAAGTATAATTTCATAAGATATTACTAAAAAACCAACTCATTAGGTATATCATATATTTAATATATTTTTTCCCAAAATTTTGGCTATGTTTTCTATCAAAATAACAATAAGTAAATGAAGGAAAAGAAATAACTCTGATAAGAAGAAAAAATAATGTGTTAAAAGGACTACTGGCTCAACCCTAGAAACTCAAGTATCCTTGTGCTTATGCCCAATCATTTGAGATGTTTATTATATTCCTTCATTCACTTAGCTAGAATAAAAAAAGAAGAGAAAAATAACAAATAAATTTGTTTTTGATAGGTAGATAGTGGGGGGAGGCCGTGTGAGGGGGGAGGTGAGGTTCAAACCACAGACATGGGACACTACAAAGAATACCATTACCAATGGGTTATCATTTGAACCCCAATAGCAAGTAAATTATCTATTGTTTCATATAATTTAAATAACTAAAATGATTTAATTTTTTTTCTAAGTTAAAAGAATCATGAAAGAGGGAAAGACTGCTCAGATTAAGTCATACCATTAAATTAAAATTTTCAATATATATGTACTTAACTACTTATATATTACATGACATTAAGCTCTAATCATCCAAATTATAGGAAAAGCTTAGTAGATCAAAGAAGAAAAAATTCAGAATTACAATAAAAAGATGAAAATATTGATGTTTAATGATAAATGATAAAACATGGAACTAATTGGCACAATAAACAATTATATTGCCAATAAATGTATTAAAGCATATTTAGTATGGTCAAATTGAAGTATAATTTGTATACTATGGAAAACGTTTAATGCATGTTCTATACTTTTAAATATAGAAAATAAACATTTTTCAGAGCATTTTTGTTTCACACACACACATAAATACATATACTTTCTATGTTCAGGTGGACCCTCAGAAGGAAAACAATAGAGAAAGGTCAAAAACGTGGGAAGAAGAGGTCAAAAACGTGGGAAGAAGATATTGAAATAGGAATCTAAGCACATATTTGTAATATCCACATAACCTCCTTGGTTAATTATATGGAGTAGGCTATCAAACAAGCTGAGCTGCTCCCATGTCCTTTAGGAAAAAAAATCAATAACAAAATACAAAAGAGAGGCATAGCTCATTGGGCTCACTTGTTTACTAAATGAGCTGAATTTCATTTGCAAGGAGATCCCGTGAGGGTGAGCTAACCCCAAAAAACCCATTCTCAATTTGGATTGTAGGGTACAACTCGCCTACATGAAGCCGGAATCACTAGTAGCCATACGGTGGTATATTTGTTCCCGGGCCTTGTACACACCTTTTGTCATACTATGGGAAATGCCATGCCTGAAGTTGTTACCCTAATTCTTTAACCTTAAGGAGGGAGATGTTGAAGGCAGGGATAGTGACTGGAGTGAAGTCATAACAAGGTAGGTATATTGGAAGGTGCGACTGGATCACATCTTTTTTAGGAAGAGCTAACGCTTGTTAGGTATTTTGGTTTGACACTGCTTCACAGCCAAAGAGCTAACACATATATATTTTATGACTTCTCAAACTTATTTTTATATCTATTTCATTTTTTTTGTATAAAATATTTTTTATTTGTAATTAACCTTGCGATTCGACCAATAAGTCAACAACCCACTGGTTGAACACAATGACCCAGCTCCTAGTACAGAATAATTTCAGATCCAGGTTTACTAAGTTTGTGGCACCAAATCTGAATGGCTTATATGCCTACCTAACTGCTTAGTAAATGTGCCCAAACTAAAAAAATTTAGGGTCAATTTGAAATCAAGCTAAGGTGAAAGTTTCAAAGGCTTCGATCTACTAGTTTGCAATGGGTTAAGAAGTTTGTCTTTGTTTAAGGCTGGAAATGAGCCATACTCCCAGCAAGTTACTTGGGTTCTGTTCAGGTAGTGATTCAGCTTGACTTTCAATTATAAAAGTTTGCAACTGCATGCATGTCTCATCCGCACATTTTGCTATCTATAAAATACCATGACCATTTTTCATTGTTCTATTTACATGCTATGCAGAGAGAGATCTATATACTCCTACAAACGTGCAAGATGGCAGACCATGCATTATAAAGGTTTGCATCTACATGCATGTCCATACAAGAAAAACTGATCAATCAGAAGTTGTATCTAGACAAACAGTAAAGTAACTCATACCTTGGCAGAAGTTTTTTCTACATTCTCTAAAGCCTTCTGTTTTTCCCTTTTAAGGTAATAAGGTTTAAAAACGAATTTCTGCATGCAAGCAAAGGACACAAAATTAGCACAAATATGCAGATAAATAATTAATACTAAACTTCCATCTCTCCACACATTTACATATCCCACTTATGAATTGTGAGACCATATAATACAATTAATGGTGAATATGGAACTCTGGATAGAATCTAGAATAAGGAGCAACTAAAGAACATCACTAGCCATTGGGAAAGCCATGTAAATCACATTAATAGATAGCCTAAATGCTAGAATTTTTTAATCTGAAAACAGCACTAAAATGGCAGCTAAATAGTGGAGAGTAGCAAGATAAGGCAAAAAATTAGTTCAGCTACATTGAAGTTGTAAGAAAATTGTCACTTTTTTGAAAAACAAAGCAACCTGTAGCCTACCTGCCTTGGGACTAGAAGCTATATTATTAGGACAAATAACATTGAGTTTCTGGTCAGTTGAACATCCATGATTCCAGCTCATTTATACAGAGTCAGCTGTTCAACAGTATACCAATGTTGTTCCCCACCCTCCCAAATGAGTCAGAATAAACCAATCCCAAGAGATCCATATGAATACGAAAAAGAGACAGCAGATAGTCACCACCAACAATTCTGCCAGCAGATTTTGTGACATTTTTTTATTTGTAGTTATACACGCACTTAGTGGGTCTTGAGATATGATGAAGAGGATAAGATGTTATTTAAGGAGGAACTTAAATAACAACATTTTTGGAATTTGAGTCACTCTAGCTATTAATGGATTTATTGTATTCAATAGCAGTCCGAGATGGTGAAGAGGATAAGATGTGCTAGAAACTGTCTATTTAGAAGGGTTTTGAGGTTAGATCTTATTGCAGAGCACTAGTTTTTTTGATAAGTAATAAGATTTATTGATATCAAGAAAGGGATGCCCTAGTACACAGGAAGTGTACAGGGGTCAAACAAATCAAGTACAAAAATTAAATAAATCAATAAATTCAAGAAAGGAAGAGAATGATTGGTTTCGCAAAGCTGACAGCCAATCTATCAAGAAAGAGAATGATTGCACAGCACTAGTTCCTACAGGAGTGGAGACGTTCCCTTGGAAAACTATTTGGAAGCCGAAAGTCCCAACTTCAAACGGCCCTTTTTACTTGGGTTGCTTATTTGGGGAAAATTCTAAAAGTGGATAACTTGAGAAAGCATCATATTATTCTTGTGAGTTAGTGTCGTATGTGGAAGGGGGCTGGAGAGACTCAAGATAATTTGCTGCTACATTATGCCATTGCCAAGGAATTATGCGATATGGTCTTTGCACTTTTTGGGGTTCAGTGAGTTATACCTAGAAGGTTTGTTGATTTTTTAGCTAGTTGGAGAGTTTGTTTTGGGCTTCTTGTTCTTCCAATCTTGGGGCTTTAGCTGAGGGGGCTGAGAGAGGTCTTGGAAGAGAGAGAGGAGTTTCTGTTTATTAAAAAATTATCCTTAAGCACAAACAAAAAGAAAGAAATTTGAGAATTCTTAGTTGACATTGCATGTGACATGGTAATCAATTGCCATATCAGCAATTTAGTCCAAGTTACTTAGCTTGAATTTGGATAGAAGAACGAAATGATGGGCAACATTGTTGCAACTAGAATAATAAGGACCAGATAGAAAAATCAACAAGTTTGGAGGAACAAAAGCATGGTTAATCCAAATATTAATTTCTTACATTTGTTCCGAGGACTGAATTTTATTCAATTTTAACAAATCACAAGAAAAGCTAACAATTGGAACAAATCACTTTTTCTGCTAAACCTTGTAATTTTACAAATTGTTACTAGTTTCAACTGAGTATAAGAGTTAGTTTGGCATCAGTTTTTAGCTTTTAGCTTTTATGTACAGCTTAACTCTAATAGGCTTTGTAAAGAATAATCAATAAACGCATCCTTTCACTTATCCTTTTGGCATGAATAAAAAGGAAAACAATAAAGAGTTTGCAATGTGCAATAACCTTGAGTACAAAGTAAAGTGATGTTGGAAGTACGAATGCTCCAGTTGCAAACACAGGATTGAAATGCCTAGAGAGTAGAATCTGCAAGATGTAGCCCATCAACAACAGATTAGAAAGACATAAGCCAAAAAGGTTCTAATAGCTTTTCACTCTATCCATCCTATTCTTACAGGAATGGAAGAATATGGGTGCATTTTGAAGTGAAATAAGAGAAAGAGTGAGAATATTCTTACAGGAATAATTAACTTTTGGCCGCCACGATGCAATTCAAATTTCCAAAATATACCCTGCAAACATAACAAAAGAGAATAAGATAACACACCTGCTTTACAAAGAAAACATTTGACAGCTGAAACCAAAAACTGAGCGAGCGAATAAATGCATGAAATTAAAGGAGAGCTTTTATAAACTCCAAAAAAAAAAGGCAATTAAAAGGATATTTCATCTTTGTTAGACTATAGGAAAAACATTAAAGGAATAAAAAATAAAAATAAAAAGATGCCCTTTGGTCCAAAGACCATTGGCCCAAGCACCAATATTCAAAAACATCCCCAATATTACATAAGATTTTAATAGGTAAATTGCACAACGGACAGATGGGTCACCTTCCAGGATCAAACTGCTTACCCAACCTCAACTGCTTAACAAAGGTTATGTAAAAGAACCATACCACAGTGGTCTTTGAAATATCTAGTGAATGGCTTCACCCCACAGGTTCAAACTCCTTACCCAACCTTTTTTTATAGGAATATATATTATTATTATTATTATTAACAAAGATACATATGTACAACTACAAATCAAATAAGTATACAGGTTGTATTCCCTAAAACTCTTCGTAGAATTACATAACCAGAGCTTCAATAAAGTCATAAACTTGGATTCAAAGACATCCAAAAGAATAAGGATCCTATAAAACAATCCCCACAAAAGAAACTTCTTCACCTTCAAAAATTCTCCTATTCCTCTCCCTCCAAATATACCACATTAAACATCTAGGAACCGTATTCCATACTATACTTCTGGAAGACTTTGGCCTTCTTCGCCAACATAGCAACATATGCTTCAGTCTTAGGCATCATCCAATTTGATCCAAAAGCTAGAAATATGAATCCATAATTCCATAGCCACTGGACAATGAAGCAGCAAGTGTTCCACAGTTTTCTTGTTACTTTTTACACAAAACACTCCAATTTTCCAGCATGGACAAAACTTATATATAATACCTTAAGTGTTATTCTTTAGGTTCTCCTTTTAAGATTTTGCAATGTGCTTGCTTAATTAAAAAATACATTTTCATCTCATGAGAAAAAAGTCATATGGCAGAATCTTAAGAGGAGAACCTAAGGAACAGCACCTAAGTACTATACCTAAGTCTTGCTCTTCCAGCATTATACCCCTTTTCATCAAATTTATCTATGGTAGGACTTTCCACCAAGTCGCAAACCATGAAAAAAATGCCACTTTTAGTTAGAATTTTTATCTGTCAAATAACCTTTTGAGGGAAATCCAAGCAACCAAGACCTCTCATCATCTCATAGAAAGAACTAACACTAAAATGGCCATCAAGACCATCTTTGCACATGCTCCAGAGCATCTTGTCCTCATATAATTTTTTTTTTAAATTTGATAAGTAATTTTGAATAGGATAGAATGGTGGAGAAGAATACAAGTGAACTTCTTTGATTAGTCTATTCACTATTTATTGCCAACCCCATAGTTTTAAGACAAAGGCTTTCGTGTTGTTGTATTCACGTACAAAAGTTTGCCATTAAGTCACTAGATAAACAGCTAGGTACTTGCAGAAAACCCCTCGCTGTCTTCTTTTTCTTCTAGTAAAATCCAAATAAGCATCTAATTGAGAAAATTTATGATGAACTAGCATCGGTTGCATGATATATCTGGAAATTACCCAATACATCCAAGCAACCACATGCATAGTTCATCCTGGCTTCCTAAATAACAGGCATTTCACCAAATAGAAGCAACAGATAAAAATGCATAGGCATCAATGGAGAAATGATAAATTCATTTTCTGCCTAGATGCAATTACCTGAATTCCAATTGAATATAACATGCGGACAGTACTGAAATTAGATATTTTCCTCCCACCGCCAACTTCAAGCTCAAGAGTGGTGCTGCAAAAATAACGTATCAAGTCACAAACATATGACATTAAATCCACACGGGACACTATCTAAATTAATAATATACTGTGAGTTATTTAGATATTTTTATATAAGAGAAAGTTCCAAAAGATTACTTGAAGTTATGAAAGACAAAGCAGTGACAGAAAATATTAATTGTATCAACACATAACCACAACCAGTCGCTGTCATTAAAGAAGATGAGAAGTCTGTAAGGAACATCTACTAGACATATACCCGCTTACAAGTGGCATAGCCTCCAGGGAACCACTCTAAACTAAGCCTGCCATCAACCCCAATTTTACTCTACACTTTGCACACAAACACAATCATTAAAGAGGAAGCATTTCCTTGTTGGAGTATAAATAATGGGTAGCATGGAAACTCCTTTATAGAAGCAAATAAACAAATCATTGATGTAAGTTGAGTAGAGAACATAGAGGGCCACCACATATGTTTGTGTGGCAAAGCCCATTAAATGGCTTTTCAGATATAGATAAACCAAATCAGATGTGTTCATTTCTCACCAAAATTAGAAGAAAGTATTTTTTTTTATTGCCAACTAAACTG
Source organism: Quercus robur (assembly GCF_932294415.1). Taxonomy (NCBI): domain Eukaryota; kingdom Viridiplantae; phylum Streptophyta; class Magnoliopsida; order Fagales; family Fagaceae; genus Quercus; species Quercus robur. The sequence continues at coordinate 32,861,049 of NC_065545.1, forward strand.
GTTGAAATAGATATTAGCCTCCTCTGGTAGACTTCTGGTGCATGGATGTAGATACAGGCCAAAGCATGGATTAAATTGTAGTTAATAAGACATTTTGGTTTAACTAACAATACTGTACTTTACCATTCAGGTTGAATGGGACAGAATGATGACGTGGTCTGAGACAACTACCTTATCTTACTTATCAAAAAAAACACTACCTTATCTTCTGTTTTTATTAGCCAACATCACCACTACCTTCATTTTGTGAATTTAACAGAACCATATTCTCCCAACTGGAGTGATTATATTCGTGTTTGTTGCTCATAATGATATCACTCCAGCAAAGACTTCTTTTGTCCAAACTTCCGTTGAAAAATGATCATTTATTAATCTATCCTTTCTTCACTTGACTTTCATTCATATAAAGAATCACCTTTCAGGTATATTATAAAATTTCAGTTTGTAAGGAGAAACAGTTTACTATAAGCTAAAATGCACACATAAGATAAAAATACATGCATATAAGTTACGAGTATATGCTTGTGGATATTGGACAATATGTCCATTTAATAATACCACCTTAGAGTAATATAATTTTTAAGAAGAATATATACTCCTGTTGCTAGCAATTTTGCTTCCCTAACCTGTTGTACTGATACTGATGACAATTGTATGACATTTAAAGTTGAGACTCAGCACCTCTCTATTCCTCAACAGTTTATGAAACTTTCCTACAGTTTGGTAAGCCAGCTGGTTCGTATCATTCTAAATAGTTCTCCAATCAAAATTTCCTGCATTGCTAAATTAGCATGATATTTCCCATGTGTTTTGATATAAATACTATTTGATTGAAGTCAATAGCCTTACAATGAAAACATGATAAATAGCATAATCACAAGGGAAAATTTCTCAGTATTTTATGTAATATGAGAGGAAAGACATGACACTAGTCGTTTTTTATTTTTTATTTTTTGCTAGGTAAATGGTGGAGGAGGGGGAGGGGGTGGTGGGGTTCAAAACTCTAGCACTGGACAACACTTCAGAAAGGAGGTTAACTGCTTATGGCATCAGGTTATAGCATCCAAATACGGAGAGGCTAGAGGGGGGCTGGTGTACTAGAGATGTTAGAGGAAATCATGGATGTGGGATGTGGAAGAAAATTAGGGCAGGTGCAGGGAGCTTCTTTGGAAATGTGGTGTATGCAGTGAGAGAGGGCCATTGTATTTGGTTCTGGCATGATCCTTAGTGTGGGTTTATCCCCATAAGGATCTCTATCCAAATCTGTTTGCGTGTTCTGTGTCTAGAGAAGCTTGGATTTCCAATTTGATTTCTTCTGCATCAGAAGAGGGAAATAGGAGTTGGAATATACAATTTTAACAAGCTTTTCATGATTGGGAGTTGGAGGGTGTGTATACTTTTTTTGAGCTTCATTATTCCAAGCTGCCTGGGGCTGAGGGTGATGATACCTTGATTAGGCAGTTTGACTCGGACAAGAGTTTTTGAAGTGAGTTCTTATTAAAAAATTTTACTAGAGCCTCCTTCTGTTTCTTTCCCTTAGAAAATCATCTGCTGTATTAAGGTACCCAAAAGGGAGTCTCTCTTTTTATGGACGGTAGCATGGGGATGGATTCTTTCTATTGATAATCTTGGGGGGCTGCCCCTTGTTAATTGGTGTTGCTTGTGTAGATGTGACGGGGAAACTGTGGACAATCTTTTGCTCCACTGTAAGTTTGCACATGCTTTATGGAGTGAAGTTTTTTTGTTGTTTGGGATTTAGTGGGTGATGCAAAGACTGTAGCCTCTCTACTCTTTGCTTGGAAGAATTGGTTGGGGAAACAATTTTCAAGCATTTGGATATGGTACCAGCGCGTCTTATGTAGTTAATTTGGCGGGAACGTAATACCATTATTTTTGAAGATATTGAGAGACCTTTAGATCTGGTGAAGTCTTTGCTAGTTAAGATCTTGTTTGTTTGGTCTTGTATTCGGGGTTTAACACATTATATTTCTATTTGTGATTTCCTTCAATCTATTAGCATTTCTTTTTGGTTTGTATGTATTCATTTCAAGTATAGTGTGTTCATCATTGTGAACACATTGTTCATCCCTAATGTATCGTACCCAAAGTTTTTCAAAAAAAATGTTGTATCCTTATAGCCATACCCGTATCCATATCCGTACCCAGGCATCTTAGTTTCCATCATGATTATACAAGGAAATTTACACAAAGTTAAAAATCCCAAGGTATGCAACCAAAAAAAAAAAAAAAATCCACATCTATATAATACGGAAATGAATAAACTGTCAAGATATTTAAAAGTGGAAGAAATTCAAAAATGAAAAACTAAAAATCGACAAGAGATTCTTTTATCAACATTACAGAAAATAATATAGCATAATCAGTACACAGACAGATCATAAGCACATACCTTCCAACTTTGCCCACAATACGGCCATGAGATTTTGAGGAAAACCGATGAGTGTAATGAGCTGATGCCAAAAATGAACTTGTGCCAAACTGCATGAATTGATAATGAATAAAGGGAAGGAAGGATAGTAAGCATCTAAATTAATGAAAGCCTGCAAAAATTTGTGCAGTTTTGGAAATAAATACTACACAAAGGTTTGAACAAAAGAGAAGGAAGAAGAGCTTATAAGGGAGGAGAAGCAGGATATTATATTCAGGGTACGGTTACATATCATATTATTTTTGATATTATGAAATAGATCATTCATTCCTTAGCCTAGCCATGAATGAGGGTCCAGTTGTATCATAGATTTACTAGTCGCAAGTAGATATTTTCTCAAGTCGATTCTTTGGTCCATGTCCATGTAATAAAGATATAAGAAGGATAAAGGATCCCTCCTGATTGAATGATGCAGCCATGGAAGATTGATTTGATATTACTTTGCAAATTTGCCTATGAAGAATTATTTTATGGGATCCACATGTGAAGCCGAACTGAAGCAAAATCCAGGTGGTTTTAAAGGTCAAGTCATGAATCTTTTAGGGTTTAAAAAAAATATTTGAGTTTTTATTTTATTAGTTATGGTCAATTTTGTAGTCAAGGCAAATCTGTAATTTTTTCCATTCCTATGAATTAATGGTATTTTGGTACTTTAGCTGAGTCTAGAATTCTAGAAGATACGAATTAGTTTATTTTCTTTGAGTCCAAGTTAGTGTTTTATTAGGTTTTTGGTTTACTGGCCAAAGTAGGAATTCTAACGCTGCTAGTACAAGAAAGTCTCTCTCTCTCTCTCTCTCTCTCTCTCTCCACACACACACACACGCATATATACACACACACATATATATAGGTAAAATAAAATTCATTAAATAAAAAATGTTATTCCAATACACAGGGTATGTACTGAAATGAAAACGGAAGAGTGCAAAACAAGAAAATAAAAGAATCAGCTAGAGGCAAGAAAACTAGCTAATGTCCAAAGAATCCATAAAATCTAGCAGCCCCTCATCTAAGAAAGATACGAGCGGAGAAGTCCACTCGTATAGAGTCTTCAAAAACAAAAACTTCAACTTTGCAAATTTTTGAGTTGATTAATAAAGTTATTTAGCTTTTTGAGCATAGAAGCACATAGGCCTTTTTGCGTTTGTTTCTCTCTTTGGCACTGTACATACAGCACTTGAACACCATAAAATCGACTATTTTCCTTATTCCTTACAACCCCAAATGAAGCCCTTTCTTTACCTATGAAACCCGCATACTTTCTTCTACCAAATAGCCCATAAATACTCATCAAACCACCTTTTAATTCCTAGCAAAACCCATAACCTTTTCTGCAACAATTCTAAAGCCTAGTTCCACAATTCTTCCTAATGCTAAACCCACCACAATCACACCTAGACAAATTCCCTGTGTCCTACGTCATTGTACTCAAAAGGAAAAATAATTAAGCCTCTTTTTTACATTAATTGGCTAAAAATTGCTAAAAATCCATATCTTTTATGATAAGTGTAAATAAAGTCATATATTGAACATAAGATTTTTTTATATATAAGTGTGTGTGTGTATTAAGTTTTATATAAGTATATATTGAACATAAGATAATAGGCCACAATTCCTTCAAGGGGCATTCAACAAAAGCTACTATTGTCATCACCTTCATCTCTACCTGCTATCATTTTCTTGTAATTCTGATCACATTTTTTATTAAATTCAGTCACAAATCTGCTGTGATCCTTCAGTCACACGCATGGCCATTATAGCTTGTCACAAACCTATGACTATCTATATCTTCTATCAGAAATTCTCTTGCTATTGTTGCATTGCATTTTATATCCATATGCATCTCACTCTCTCCCCCACTGCACATGGAAGAAGAAAAACAATTATCACTGTCACCTAAACCAAGAAACAGTCCTTATCTTCAAGAGCAGATCGGTTAGCGGACTTTCACATAAATTCCAAGGTCTTAGAGTTCTTTATCAGCACTCTATGTAGTTGTCTTGTCTTCTAAATTTAGAACATGAAAAATTCTTGGTTTTCAAGAACCTGCAAGTACTCTAGGGAGAACCAGTTAGAGCCCAGCTGAATAGTTTTGGATTGGACTTACAGATTGTAATTAATCTTCTGAATTGGGAACTCACTAGAGAAATGCAATTGAACTTCAGTCACTCAGTGCTAGAATCCATCATTGATAAATAAATAACAAATAGCATGTTTTCACATAGCTCCTTTTACAACCAAATCGAAGGTTGAGCCTTTGAAATTGAACAAAATGGAGACGAGTCTAACTATCAGAGCAGGTATTATGTTACAAGGTTTGCATGCTTGACACCCAACTAAACATAATTAAATGACAGTTAAATGGGTTATGACGAACTTAGCTTAACAATGAATCATAAAATGTCAATGGAAGATAAGAATGATGAAGGTGTACATCACCTCTAAACTGGTATGAAGAATTTCTACATTTACAGGTGTGTTATAATATTTTTTCTGCCTCCATGGTATGGCCCTTTTTTAAAAGTATAATAAGCTTTCTGGGAAGAAAATTTTAACATGCTCAAACAACAACAAACATAGACGCACCTTCACTTCTCCAGCTGCAGACATTTTCTCTTCTTTCTTTTGCCATCCAACTGCAATAGATGATTCTGGACCTACTGCAAGCTGTATCTGTAAAAGAGAAAGTGACAAAAAAAAATATTCAAAAGATAATAACGACCGCAATCAAGACAATATAAATGTAAAACACAAACATCTATTTTTTCCAGCCTCTAAAGATGGCCTCTGTGTTAATTACATTGTTAAAATTGTCAAGTTTTGCAGGATCATTTACTTTTCCTTGGTACCATTTCCTCCGTAAAAGTATGCCATATGATACAAGAAAATCAGTAAATTCCCACAGAATTCATAACTAAATTGTATACAGATGTAAAGACCCTAATGAACATGATATGATGGCGAATGAAGTGAAAAAGGGAAAAATGAGCCAAGTTGAAACAAAAGGAAGCATACATTTCCATTTGCTGTTTCAGTAAGTTGGCGGGTCCAGGAATTGGAAAGATTCAAGGAACCATCTCTCAAAGAAACAGCAAGGGCCATTGTTGCAGTTGAGTGTGACGACAGCTGACTGAACAAAGAAACAATATAAAGGTGAAGTGAAACGAGAAAACCAGCAAAAAAGGTCAAATGACATACATAAGTACATGCCCTACCGAGACGTTTGCACCCCAACTAGTGCCCGTAAACCAGCTGCAGCCATAAATTCTACAGAAGCAGCGGGAGATATTTGACGCCTGAACACAGCACTAGCAGCTCCACCCCCAGAATTCCCATTTACTGCCAAATTTCCACCAATTGCAATTGCATTGTTTTTTGATATTTGAGACTGAACTTCACTTGTCATAGCCATTCTGACATTTAGGTGCATAAGGACATGAGTGTGCAATTGAAACAGTAAGGTAAGCACTAAAATAAGCAAACTTTATGAAAATCTTAAAATGCCTGAAATTAAAAGCCTTTGAGGATATCGAGAACCAATGGTTTAAAATTAGAATGAGATCAAAAGCGTCTCAGGCAACCACCAAGAAATATAAGTAACAAGATGTATCAAGATTCACAAATATACAAATAACTAGTGAGCGAGAAAATAATTTCTAATAGAAGAAGACAAAACCAGTTTGTGTGTGTGGTGTGTGTGTGTGAGAGAGAGAGAGAGAGAGAGATGGCCTGGATGGGCATAAGTTTAATACTAGCAAAAAATCTAAGGGGCATGAAACTTCTCAGATCGAACTGTACCCTCGCATGATGCCATCACCTTTTAGAAGGTGTGGCAAAGACATATTTGCCAGTATTGTACCAGAAGGTCGGAAATGTGCTGAGATCTTTTCTTGTTCCTTCATTTTCCGTAACCTTTCAAGTTCTTCCTTTAGCTCTTCTACTTTATTCAGCTTTGGACCAAGCTCCAAACCAGAAGTCAACCCTTCCATGCCATAAATGTCATATATTTGCCTTTTATTTACGTCTGATAAAATTTCATATGCTTCACATATACGTTGAAAGTTCTCTGTAGCGATGTCTTTCATCTGAAATGAAAATTTTGTCAATGAATCTTTAATGAAAATACAAAGGGGAAAATCCCTCAAAACAAGAATCAAACATGACCACAAATTCAATTGATAGTAATAGAGGGAGGTAAAGATCCTCCCTCCATCCTATAACGAATTTCTATCCTAAATATATATATGTGTGTGTGTGAGAGAGAGAATTTTAGGGGGAGCATGTAGCCATGTACTGCCTTGCAAACTCAAGCTTTTTGTATGTATTTCAATTCACCCTTATGTTATTGGTGCTATAAAATTTTCATAAAGAACACAATTCTCAAGATAAGGATAAAAAAATAAAAAAATAAAATTTGATACGTAATAATACTTTTATTAAAAAAACTGAACATCATGTTCACGATGGTGAACACTCTGAACAAGAAACAAATACAATATAATCAAGAACTAAAGGAAATAGAGACTAAGAAGTCAGATAAAGAAGTACAATTCGTACAACCCCACACACGAGCCCAAAGAAACAGAGTACCAAAGAGGAGAGATTTTAGATAATCTAATGTTCTCTCCTTGTCTTCAAAAATACAGGCATTACGTTCCTGCTAGACTAACCACGTTAAACATGCCTGGACCATATTCCAAGTATAAAAATTTTATACTTGGGTGACTTATATATATATATTTATTTATTTATTACCAATAAATAAATAAATAAAAAAGAGGATAAAACAGAAAGTAGAAATTCAAAAATGTTAACTTTTTTTTTAACAAAATAAACTTTAAACTTTTAGATATATATATTTGCATACAGGATGTAACCCCTATGCCACATAATGGCTGTAGACCCCCTAAGAAAAGGTGTGTAAAAGTAAACAAAACATTGAAGCGATTTCAAGAGAAATAAGATTGATCAAATAATTTTAAAAAAAAATTAAAAAAATTTGATAATTCAATAATTACAACAATAAGAGAAGGGGGGTTTGAACCTTGGATGTTTCGACTGGAAATACTAGGAGGCGCCAATTGAGTTACAAGGCTCTTGGCTAGATATAGGACAAACAACATTAAAAAAAATGCTCATTGTTGGATGAAGGGAATAGGATTTAACATAATTACCAATAGGCTAAAACTGATCCATTATTGTTTTAACCTTTTAGGCGTCAATTGCTACTAATAGGGAGTAGGATTAAAGATACCAATGTTTTTTCTTTTGCGATGAGCAAGACCAAAGGTGGCCTATTAATCAAAGCATCCTTCCAATAGGATGTAATGCAATAGAAAGTAGTAACAGCAATGGATATGGCAATAATATGAACTTCTCTAGTTCCCAGCAAAGAAATAACTGGTGGAAACTATCATACACCTTATATTCTAAAAATAGGTTCCTCCTAAATTGATCCTGAACATGATGCAAGTTTTTTTTTTTTTGCTAAGTGTAACTAAGGGGATCCAACCCCACAATCTAAATCCCATGGTAGGGAGCAGATGCCACAAGGCCATTTGGCCATTAGATATCATGATGTAAGTTGATAATTAGTTCATACAAAAAACATTACAGCTGCCATCAGCTTACTAGTTGAGAGAACTGAAGTATCAGTGTTCACTCTTAATATGAAATGTTAAGAGGAATGACTGTGTTGAAATTCCTGTGGAAAGCAAATTGGAGAGTGAAGGACCCCTGAAACGTGGGTGTCTTTGTATTGACTGCAACTTGGGTGAAAATCCTTAAGATAGAAAATCTCATAAGATGGGGTATGACTATGTTGAATTGTTGTCATATGTGCAACAAAAGAAGAGAGAAAGTAGATCATTTACTTTTGCATTTTCCAATAGCCATTGAGCTATGGGATTTTGCATGTGTGGTATTTGGAGCAAAATGGGTGATGCCTAAAATTGTGTGGGTTGCTCCAATGTTGGCATCGAAGATCTAACACTTTTCTAAATAGATCATGGAATATAGTTCCATATTTGATGTGGCAATGGAGAGAGAGAAATTGGAGGACCTTTGAGGAGCAGATGCTATCTATGGAGAGACCGAAATCCCAATTTGTTGGGTCCCTATTCTTTTGGATGTCTTTGGATGATAGTGGACGATCCAATATGCATGATTTCAAAGATGCACTATAATTTTGATCATCTCAAGGACATCTTTTATAAAACCAATATACTTTTTGTAAGTAATAATTTCATCGAAACCGCATAACATGGGAGGTATGCTAAAACCAATATTTCTTCAATACAATTATTTTTACTTAATTAAAAAAAAAAGGACCTGGGGTATCACCTTTCATAAATATCAAAAACGAGCCATCTTTGTGAATATGCAAGGGATAGACAAGCGGCATTAGGGCACATGTGCATTTGAAGGACATATGAGACTCATTTTCTATTTTTTGTCATATGAGCTTCATATTTCAATGAAGTACCTGTATACTCTCCGTCTATAGTTCTTACATTTGATTGGACAAATGGAATTTGTTTCAGATTTCTACCTCTCTTTTTTCTTTTTCCAAATAAGCTGTTAAGGTTATGATCAATGTAACATACCAAAAACACATCAGTTGGTTTCTTCCACCTATGTACCATGTTTAAGTCAAGTCATCAAACAAACAACTTCAATGGCAGCTACCCGTCCGCCAGGTTCTCCACACTTAATAAAATCTACATAACTAAAGAACTTTACACATAATTCAACACAAACTTTCTTCACAACTTGTTGAAGTGGCAGATTGTGAGCTGTGGACAATCACTTTTACAAGGACCCTTCAGTAACACCACTCTCATTTCCACCACTCACAACCTACCACTTCAACCAGTTGAGCAAAAAATAACACCACTAAACTAATTCAATTCCACAAGTTCAGATAATACACCATCTCAAACACCAATAATTTCTTAAACAAAATACCTTTTAAAGCTTATAAATAATACAGATTCAATACACTTAAACCCATTCAACCCAAATTTGAACTGACAAAACTAAAATCAAACTACACACGATATCACCCATTACAGCCAACATTGCATTTCAATCACTAATATCACTCCAACTCAGTTAAAAGAAACCAATCAATCAATCAATGTTAAAACTGAAGTTTGTAACATACATGGAGTTCTTGGTATTTGTCGGGGTGATATACTTGGGCCCATTGGCGATAGGCTTTCCGGATTTCTTCGTCGGAGGCCTCCGGTGATATGTTGAGCAGTGCGTACAGTTCTCTATTGGGTGGGCCCGAGTCTTCTTCCTTCATCTTGTCTCTGTGGTACCAAAAAATCGAGTACGAATTGCCGGGGGATGCGAAGCTGGAAGGATTACTTTGCTTTGGTTTCACTTCGCGGAGCGAGATTCGAGGGCAGAGAGAGAGTGTTCTCTAAAAGAGATTGAGAGAGCGAGAGAGTTTTAAGGTTTTAGGGGGTTTGGGGTTTGAGGTTTAGGCCGAGCGTGCGGGTATTGACTTTCTTATTGTTGCGTGCGGCACAGGTTGCCCTTAGTGGGCTGCACTCACCACAGTGCACTACGGACCCTATAAATTTATCTTTGTCTAATTGTCTTGTCTCAAAGAACAAACAGACAACCTATACACTAATCTATTGGGCCCGGTTAATATGGGATCGATTAATGTGTGCCACACGTTAATAAATCTATTTTTAAAAAAGTTTTAATGAGAATCGAAAAAATTATCGCAATAAATTTTTTTCAAATTTGACTTTCTATTATGTGCCCACAGAGTCACAGATAGTCACACAGCCAAAATTAAATACCTGTCAACTGTGAAGAGACTGGAGGCTGGAGCAGCGGAGCAACGAAGCTGGGTTGTGCAGATCGAGCAACCGCCGGCGGCGGCGGCAAGATGGGCCTCCGGTTTGGGTATGCGACAGGGAGTCAGGGACGGGTCTCGCGTCTACTGGGTAGCAAGAGATGGGCCTCTCTCGCGTGGGCAGCGGCGTCACGGCGTCGGCGTCTCTCTCGCATCTCACTTTCTCTGTCTGGACTCTCGCCTCTCAGGCTCTCACTTTCTTTTCTTTTTTTATTTTTTTCCTTCGTTTTTTGGCTTTTCCGTTTGGTTTTGGAGTCTTTCTTTTTTTGGGTAAAAATACGGAGGAGTTATATTAATAATCAAAAGTAACAGAGGCCCGAGCGGAACGGGTTACAGCATTAGTGTCATAATCTAGACTCTAGAGCCTCCATAACAACAAAAGGAGGATATTCAAAAGATATAAAAGGTTCATCTTGGCAGCGCCCGATGGTTGCAAGCAGGTCCGCAGCTCTATTGGTTTCACTGTAACAGTGTTGCATGCGATACTCCTGGAAATTTTTTTTTTTTTTTTAAGGTTTACATGTGCTGATGGGCCTCCTGGGCTGGCCGGATAGGGATGGTTGAGGGGGGCCTGAGCTACAAAAATGTTATTAAATCCGTTCCGTTCCGGCCGGAATGGCCGGAATATTTCGTACCGGGATGCAATCCGGAACGGTAATACCACCTGTTGTTCCACCTCGGGTCCAATTCCGGCCAGTTTCGGGTCATTCCGGTCAATATCGGCCGGTAGCAGTTTTTACTTTTTAGCCAACCAAAAAAAAAAAAGAACTTAAACTAACAAACCCATCAGCACAGCATGTCTCCACCTAACACTGAAGAAGTTCAAATCATATCTGCTCCGAAGCTACCAAATGATTTGAAAAAAAAAAAAAAAAAAAAAACAAAGGAAGAAGAAGAGAACAGAAATTTAGAGCAAATGTGGAGGAAGCCAAATTTTAGCTGCGTTTGAAACTTTCTTCTTCAGTCCTGCACTTAAACTTCTGGTCTGGGTCTCTGAAACTTTCAGAGAAGTACTTCTGTAAGTTTAAGTAACTGATGGGAATATGCAATGAAGAAGAAAGAGTGATGGAGTTGGATTAGGTGAAAAGGTGAATGGGAGCTTCCTAGAAGCTTCCTAGTACATAAATATTAACATATTTATTTATAAAAATACCTAAATTTGAATTTTAAAATAATCAATCTAATCACTTTATTATTATAGTAATATTTCTTTTAAAACATTATTTTACATTCATTAAATGATGATATTATATTTATAAAATTTGGTTTAACTGTTTAAGAATGGCAATGAGTAATTACATTTTTTTATTAATTACTAATATATATATATATATATATATAAAAAGGGATAATTCTGAAATGGATTAAAATAGTATGTCGAAATAGGTTGGTACCGAAATATTTTGTTCCAATAGACAAACTAGAACAGGCACCAAAAAAATATTCATAACATTGCTACAAACAGGGGAGCCCAAGCCTTTTTTTTGGGGGGGGGGGGGGGGGGGGGGGGAATTTTACCTGCTAAAATTTTTTTTTGAGGGCCCGGGCCCTCTTAGGCCCCCACTTGGGTCTGTTCCTGCTCAGCACTCATCTATTGATGCAGTTAAAAAAATAAAATAATAAAATAAAAAAAAAAAACCTTAAATGAAGTTTTGGCCATGTATTTTGATCGTATTTTCATTTTAGTCTTTACTTTTTTTTATTATATTGTTTTTAGTCTTCAAAATAAAAATGTGTTCTATTTTGGTTATTACCGTCATCACATTAACGGAAAATTTTTATGTGACAAACATACTGCACTTCTGGCACACTAACTGCTGACATGACCTCTATAATAATATTAAAAATAATTCCATGTCAACATTTTCATTATAAAAATAATAATCCACATAAGATAAAGTAATAAAAACATAAAATTCTAAACTTCTGATTTTTAAAAAAATAATTAAATTTTTTCTCTCTTTACATTATGTTCTTCCTGGTCATCATGAAGAATATGTTCTTCCTGGTCATCATGAAGAATATGTTCTTCATGTTCTTTCTCAAAAAATATGTTTGGTTGCCTAGGAAATTAAAAAATCAAAAACAAACCCAACATGGAACACGTAAAATCAAAGCCTACAGATCTACAAAATACAAAGACCTTCAAAGATTCAAAACACAAATAACACAACCCTAAACTCAACAATCAATCTCCAGCAAACCCAAAACATCACATGAACTTAGAAAAATCAATCCCTCCATAAATATCAAACCCACAAAACAAACCTTTAAATTTTAAACCTAGAAAAATTTGAAACAAACAAAGACCCTTAGATCCAAATCCCTTCAAACCCAACTGATTCTTGCAATTTCCCAGTACAAACAAACCCACAAGAAACTGAAAAGCCAAACCCATATGAAACTAAAACCAAAACCAAAACCAAAGATCTAAGATTACAAAACACAAATGCCTTCAACAATTACTTTGCCAATTCTTTCACTTTCTTAGTACAAAACAAATATATTGGAGGAAATCTAGCTTTTTGAAAAGCAAGGACCTTAATAATCTTGATCCAAATCTATATGAAAATGGGTGCCTCTTGGTTCTACCACCTATCTCCACCACCAAGCTGAGAGATGGAGATGAAAGAGAGTGAGACCCACCTAGGGTTGTTTTCTTTTTACTATTTAAACATATTATAACCTACAAAGCAACTCAGTTTTCATATTTATAAAAATAAAAAATAAAAAATAAAAAATACAAAGTTTATCCATTTTTCTCTAGTGGATTTTAGAATCCTATCACCTTGTGGATTCAAGCAACCCTTCGTAGATTCGAGGTTTTCATTCAAAAACTAACGTGTTTTTTTTTTTTTTTTTTTTTTTTTTTTTTTTTTTTTTTTTTCATTCATTTAGAAAGCAATGTGTTTGTTTTCTTGTAGCTTTCGCAACATCAAAGACATTAGAGAGACACCGATATAAGAAAGACCCACCGATCTAAGTGAGCGAGATTGAGAGAGTTTTAAGTTGAGAGAGAGAGTACGAGATGAGAGAGAGGGAGACATAGGAAAATAACAATGACGGTCGGTTTTCAACTAATGTTGTGTTTGGTTGCCAAAAATGTTTAAGAAAAGTTGAGAAATTTATTATAAAATATTTTCTCAATCTTTAAAACTGAAAAATTAAATTTTTTGGGCAACTAAACATGATATTTGGGGAAGAACATGAGTAGTTATGCTTTGGTGCATGTTCTTCCAAAAAAAAATTAATGAAAAGAAAAAGAAAATTTATTTTAATTATTTTATTTTATTTAAAAAAATCATAAGTTTTGAATTTTGTTTTAATTGTTTTTTTATGTGGTTTTTTTTAATACTTAAAATGCTAATGAGGCATTATTTAAATGCTAAATAATAAATTTTATTATTATTTTAATAGCCAAGTAGGTGTTTTATGTGCCAACTATGCACTCCACCTACCACGTAGGATATTTTCAGTTAGCAAGATAACGGTAGGGGCCAAAATAGAACCCATTTTTCATTTTAGGGACTACTAAAGGTAGTAAAATAGAAAAGTATGGACAAAAATGAAAATATGGTCAAAATGTAGAGACCAAAAGTGCATTTATGCTAAAAAAAGTAATTAGATTTGGGACAAAGTTTCACTAAAAACTTGATTATAACTAATAACTACAAGCCTAAAAAATTAACATTATTATATTTTTATTTAAAATCTAACTGTTAGATTGTATATTATTTATTTTTTTAACATGTGTGTCAAATTTCATGTCAATCAAATGTTATTTACCATTCAATCCATAAACACATTTTTTATACATAATTTTATACTACAAAAACATAAATTTAAACATTGAATTAATAACAAAGCTACTGATCTTATCTTCAATTTTGCAAGCATGGAGAATATTAAAAAAAAAAAAAATGTGATCCAATAGTGAATTTGTCAAAATTCACATCCAATAAAAAAAATAAAAATTTGAGTAAACACCACCCTCTCTAACCATGTGTTTGAAACTTTGAATGAATAATTTGTTAAATTAATTGAATTTTACAAATGATAACTTACATTTCTATCATTTAAAATCTCATCATTTATAATACTTGTAGAAATTTTAAAATTATAAAAATTATAAATGAGTAATATTATAACCAGAAATTATTTTACAAACTATTGATGTGACAATTTTTACTAGTTTTAATTTGGATCTACTATTAACATTACTTTTTTACTTAATAATAATAATTACTTACCATACCAGTAATTTGTAAAATTGTTTGTAACTTTAGCATTTTCCATTATAAATTTTGAATTTTAGACATAATTTGAATTTGTAAAATCTTTCACTATGCAATATGTTTATTGAATCAATTAAAATATAGTTCTAGAAGATAAGTAGTTAATTTCCATAGTGTAAAAACTGATTAGAATCTTTTAGTGACAAGAATAATGTTTTGTTCATTAATACAATTATCATTTGATTGAAGCTTATTTTTGCTTAAGATTGAAGAAAATAAATAAATAAATAAAATGTTGAGTAAAAAGAAAATACCAAATATGAATAAAAGACAATATAAAAAATTTATTCCAATGACATTATTTCTTAATAATAATATATTAACATGTCCTTATGAAAGGTTTCAAAACATCGGCTACATAAAACTAAAAACTAAAACTAAAATTAGAAAATTAATTATCTTAAGAGCAAAATCAACATAAACCCATCCTATGTCCCTTGTGAAATAAACATCAACTTTCTTTCTCTTAGGATAGTCTCAGCCAGAACTTTGTTCAACAATGAAATTGTTTTTTATTCTCTGTAAACCAAGCATAAGCGTTAAGTTATTTAACTTCATAGAAGTAGCAAGAACATCTTTACTCACAACTATTTTCTTTGCTGGAGCAATAACAGAAGTAGTTGATGCTTGAACTCTTTTCTTTCGAATATTAAACGAGGTTGGTGAAAGATTAACGCTTCATGATCACCTATGTTCGATTCTTTTGGGGTTCCACCATCCAAATCAATAACATTGTTTCTCAAGTCTTAACAAGTGTTGATGACGTCGAAAACCGTCACCAATGGGTCACACCGTACTCGCGACTCGAATTGAACCTGCACGACGAAACAAACTAAAGAATCCTTCAGAGAGCACCGGTGTGGTGCCGGCCAAAGACTCTCCGACGGTCAAGTTAGAATTCCTCTGTTTTACTTAGTGCGTTAGAGAGGGTTCATAAAAGCATACCTCGATTTCTGTGGGTATTATGCCTTTTATAGTGTTAAAGGGTTGACTTTTCCTTTTTGGTTTCCATATCTTTTCAATGTGGGACTCTACTCCCAATTCTCCTAAGCGTGGTGAGCAAGGATTCCCCTCTCCGGATCATGGGGTTTTTCTGGACTATAGACCTTTCGGATCATGGGCCCTTACAATGTCAGTCAGTGATGGGCCTTCAAAGCTAGGACCATCATCACACAGGCCCAAGAGGCCCAGTCCGTCAGGCCCATTAAGGTAAGCCATTAGGCCCAATATTTTATCATCTTCAGTTGCCCCCTTCACCCCAATGGTCCGTCACCTTTTGGGTCAAAGGATCAATGGGGTGACGGTCCTCACGTATGGGTATGACGGTCAATCTATAACGGAATCAGGCAAGATAGAACGACGGTTCCAGATGAGTAAACCCGTCATAGTAAGATTCATCAAGTTGACGGATACATGACGGGTACAAGTCCGTTGTTACGTACTGACAGGCTGTAGCATTAATTACGCATGCCACGTGTCGCTCTCTGAATGGTCGTTGTATGGGATCGAAGTGTCGCTTCGTCTTCCGTGCACCTCCTATATATATAAGGCGCCTCACTCTCTCATTTTTCAATTTTCACTCAGAAAACATTTGTCAGAGCGAAGCCGTCAGCCTTGTCAGAGCAGCCCGTCGAGGACAAATATCTGTTGATTACGCCAACCGTCACCTATCCTCTGCTAAGTTTGGTAAGTGCTTCTAATTTACTATAGTTAAGTTACATTTCCGTCCATGCGTTGCTGTTAGGCTTTCCATACCCGTCAACACTTTCAAACCCGTCGGTCTTAGGTTTCATTGTCAATTGTAGGAAATGTCTAGTGCGTCAAGTAACCAGTCGGTGGTTCGTGATGGGACGGAATACGAGGATGTATACCCGTCCGGTCATAAAGACCAAGAGAGCCCCGGCGAAGATAGGAGTCCGTCTGCCTCTTCTTCATCCTCAACAAATGAGGATGTGGAGATAGTCAAAATAGAGGGTTCCGATGACGACGGGGATCAAGCACTGGAGTCCGTCGTAGGCGCTGATGGACTAAGGCAGTTCATCATGTTGCCAGAGTGGACGGTGCATAGGTTCACGTCCGTCATAAGGGAGAAACACTTCAGCACCTTCAGGACCAACTTCCAAATCCCCGACTATGTCTCCATCCGTCTGCCATACGCGTCGGAGAAATGTTACTATGAAGGGGTAGACGGTGTCGGAATGTACGAGCAGGCATTGAAGGCTGGACTTCGATTCCCGCTTTCTACCCTTCATAGGGAACTCTTACAGTACCTGGGGTTGTCCGTCACCCAGATATCCCCTAACGCCTGGAGGGTCTTCATAGCCATGGAGATTCTTTACGGTGCAATGTCAAACGGGGAAAGGAAATTGACGGTCCGTGAATTTCTTCACTGTTACCGTCCAGACGAGATTTCTGGATCAAGGGGGATGTATAGTTTTGCTAGTCGGAGCCCCTTGTTGAAGGTGATCTTTGAGACCCCAGACTCAAACAGAGACTGGAAGAGTCGGTACTTCTTCCTGGAGGGTGACAGATGGATGAACCTTCCAGGGGAGACGGAGTACATGCCCGTCGACACAACTTGGGCAGTTATAAACCAGACACGTATGCATCCGTCTTAATTTTGTACTGTTATTCATATCCGTCCATTTTTATGTGTATCTTGATCACCTTTCTCTGCAGGTAGACGGCGCCCACAAGTCAGCCTTGAGGAGTTTAGTTTCCTTGAAAAGATTTGTAGGAAAACTACGCCGGAGGAAAGGACTTGGGCTAAGTTGGTGAACCCAAGGACCATACATTGGTACTGTGACGGTCCTGAGCCCACCCAAGAGGCAATCAGATACGACGAACGAGTTCATAAACGTAAGCCCGTCAACCTTACTTTGTCATTTAACAGCCCCCACGTAGTTTTAATTTCACCCGTCATTATTTGCAGAGATGGAGGACGCGAAAAGGAGAGCCTTAATCAAATCCCAAGCCGTCAAGAAGAGGGAATCCGGCGAGGTGGTTCCTAAGGTGTCGGCTTCAGCACCTAAGAGGAAGCCAACATCAAAATCTGACCGTCCATTCAAGCAACCAAAGGTCTCACTTGAACCTGTGGTTGGTTTAATGGCTGAGGGAATCAAGACCGTCACCCCAGCTAAGAAGGGGACGGGTAAAGGGCTGATGACGGCCCCAGAGGGTAAGCAAGAGAGACCACCTTCCCTTCTCCGCGACGACTCCAAGTATGCATTGGAGAAGCTGTCGTCCATCATCACGGCAGAAGACTACGAAGATCTGGGAAACCATTCAACGGAGGCCATGGGGGAGACGGGCCTCTTTGCCGTCGCTCAGGTTGGTTATGTCAAATAAGTTTTTATACTTCACTTTTTCTTATTTACATTATGTGACGGTCTCTTTTCTACTCGCAGTCCTTGGTCATGATGAAGGGTCTACTGGACCGGTGTCTCAACCGTGAGAGTGCCTTGGACAGGATTCGCGCAAAGGCGGAGCAGACGGAGGAAGAGCTCGGACAACTCCATCAATGGAGGTCCAAGATGGAGAGGAAGCTGGAGCTTTCTGAGAAAGTGAGGAAGGAGCTGGAGGAGAAGACGGCCACTGCGCTGACGGCCATAGAGAATAAAGAGGCGGAGATCAAACAACTCAAAGTTGAGATCCGTCAGGCGAAAGAGGCAGCCGTCGAGGAGTATCGATGCTCGGAGACCTGTTTGGGCGAGCTGTCGGACTCCTTCCTTCAAGGCTTCGATGACTCTCTCCGTCAAGTCAAGAAGGCTTATCCAGAGCTGGATTTGACGATGGTCAAACTTGAAGACCAAGCCCAGACTTCTGCCCTCCCCGTCGCCTCAGAAAATACGGAGGACCTTTTTGGAGACGGTGCTGCTCAAGGAGACGGAGAGTCCGCCCCGTCGAAGGATGTCCCTGTTACTGAAGAAAAGAAAGATTGATGCATATGTACTTTATTTTGTGAACAATCCGTCCTTCTTTTTTATTCATTTTGTAAGACAATCCGTCCTTTTTAATTGTATTAAACATTTGCCTTTGGGGGCTTTTTGCTTAATGTTCAGATATGCTTTTTACAATTGTTTGGTATTATGTCTAAAGGTCCGTCCTCTTTCCTGAGGAAGGGCTTGTGTGAGAATATTTTGTTTGTCCGTCCGTATTGAGGACTTATTTTTTTTTTTATTGAGCACTTACAATTGAGGATCCGTTCATTCTGTGGTGTTGTATGACACTTTTGAACGGACTTATAAAAATTAACGTTGCCAGTGGTCCGTCCACTTTGCGTACATGCTCTTTTATTATCCCTGTGGGATAGTCCGTCCACTGTGTGGAATTATGTTCACCTTAGTGATCCGTCCACTGTGGACTTATGTGTAATCACCTTGGTGATCCGTCCATAGTGTATGTTTCATCACCTTAATGATCCGTCCACTGGGTGGAATTACATTTCATCACCTTAGTGATCCGTCCACTTTGTGGACTTATATTTCATCACCTTAGTGATCCGTCCACTTTGTGGACCTATATTTCATCAACTTAGTGATCCGTCCACTTTGTGGACTTATGTTTAGTCGCCTTAGTGATCCGTCCACTTTGTGGACTTACGTTTCATCACCGTAGTGATCCGTCCCCTTTGTGGACCTATATTTCATCCGTCCATATTGTGGACTTAAGGTTATCATCCCGGTAAGATGATCCGTCCACTTTGTGGACTTCATATTGTATCCGTCCCTCTTGTGGACTTCAGGTTATCATCCCGGTAGGATGATCCGTCCACTTTGTGGACTTCATATTGTATCCGTCCCTCTTGTGGACTTCAGGTTATCATCCCGGTAGGATGATCCGTCCACCTTATGGACTTAGTGTGATCGTCCCTGTAGGATAATCCGTCCATCTTGTGGACTTCTATCGTTTCCGTTAACTTTGTAGACAATTGCAATGACAGACATTCGAGTAGAAGATCAAAATTGCATCTGATTATAAAAATGCGTAAAGGAAAAGTGCCTGCCCCCTTGGGCTTAAAAAAGGCACGACAATATTGTAGCAAAAATAGTTAAGCAGTGCCAATAAAAGTTAATAATGCCAAAAAGTCTTAAAAGAGAAACTGGTTGTCGTGTCGCTATCACTGGTAGTATTTCCTCAAGTGCTCGGCATTCCACGGATGTGGTAGCTTTTCTCCGTCTATTGTCTCCAGGTGGTATGTCCCTTTCCTTTTCCACGACGTAATTCTGTAGGGTCCTTCCCAGTTGGGGCCGAGTTTTCCCTGTGTAGGGTCTCTAGTTGTACCCATGACCCTCCTGAGTACGAGTTCTCCAACTTGGAAGCTTCTTTGTCGGACCCGGGAGTTGAAATGTCTGGACATGCGATCCTGGTATCTAGCGATCCTCTGTTCTGCTGCCGACCTGACCTCATCTATAAGGTCCAGTTGTAGCCTCATGGATTCGTCATTCCTTCCCTCGTCGTGGTTGTGAACCCTGTAGCTTGTAAGCCCAACTTCCGCTGGGATGACTGCCTCGCTCCCGTAGGTCAGTCGAAACGGTGTCTCTCCTGTCGGAGTCCTCGCCGTTGTCCTATATGCCCACAGTATGCTTGGCAGTTCTTCTGGCCATATGCCCTTTGCCCCCTCGAGCCGAGTCTTGATAATCTTTAGCAGGGATCGGTTTGTGACCTCAACCTGACCGTTAGCCTGAGGATGGGCGGGGGATGAGTAGTGGTTTTTTATTCCTAGCTGTGAGCAGAAATCACGGAAGGGGCCGTTATCGAACTGCCTCCCGTTATCTGAGACAAGGACTCTAGGAATACCAAACCTACATACTATGTTCCGCCAGACAAAACTTCTAATGTTCTTTTCTGTAATGGTGGCCAAGGCTTCCGCTTCTACCCATTTCGTGAAGTAGTCAATGCCCACTACCAAGAACTTTAGCTGCCTTATCGCCGTTGGGAAAGGTCCCATGATGTCCAGTCCCCACTGAGCGAACGGCCATGGAGCCGTTATGGGGGTCAGCTCTTCAGCTGGCTGTCCGATAAAATTGCTGAACCTCTGGCATTTGTCGCATCTTTTAACATAGGACTCAGCATCCTTTTGCATGGTCGGCCAGTAATAACCAGCTCGTAACAGTTTGTGCACCAACGACCGCGATCCAGAATGGTTCCCGCATATTCCTTCGTGTACTTCCCTCATCACGTAGTCTGCCTCTTCAACCCCGAGACATCTTTGGTAAGGACGGGAGAAACCTCTCTTGTAAAGAATGTCTTTTATCAAGACGAACCTTGCCGCTCGGACTTTTAGCTTTCTCGCTGCCTCCTTCTCTTCAGGCAATATCCCGTCCTTTAAGTATGAAGCTATCGGCGTAGTCCAGTTTCTTTCGGAGCGTATCTCCTGCATGTTGTCGGGGTCTATTAGCGGAAAGATTTGAACAAAGGGAAGTACATTCCCCAGTGTTATCATGTGTTCTGCTGAAGCGGCTTTGGCTAGCCGATCAGCGAGCTCGTTGTCTCCCCTGGGGATCTGGACGAACGTTGCTTTTAGCCCGTCGACTCTAGCCCTCACTTGATCGAGATATCTCTTCAACCTTTCCCCTTTGCATTCATAATCTCCGTTTACTTGATTGGTCACGACTTGAGAGTCGCAATGCACGACCACACTTTCAGCTCCGGCGGCTTTGGCTAGGTCGAGTCCTGCTGCTACCGCTTCGTATTCTGCTTCATTGTTGGTAATGGGGAAGTCGAGACGGACCATACATTCAATCTTGTCTCCTTCAGGTGACAGCAATACTATGCCGGCTCCTCCAACTCGCTTATTGGATGATCCGTCGGTGTAGATGTTCCACTGGGGGGGTTCTTCTGCCCCCTTGTCCGCGTCATGCGTAAACTCTGCAATGAAGTCGGCTACAGCTTGTCCTTTAATGGCCACACGTGGACGGTACTTGATGTCAAACTCGCTCAATTCTATTGCCCACAGCGTCAGTCGACCTGCGGCCTCAGGATTACTTAGTGCCCTTCGCAAGGGCTTGTCGGTCATTACGTTCACGGTATGGGCTTGAAAGTAGGGCTTGAGCTTGCGAGCCGCCGTGACCAACGCAAAAGCGAGTTTCTCCATAGGTTGGTATCTTTCCTCGGCACCGCGGAGCGCCCGGCTGGCGTAGTACACGGGCTTCTGTGCCCTGTCCTCCTCTCTGATTAAGGCCGCGCTGACGGCCACAGTGGAGACGGCCAAATAGAGGAAGAGCTCTTCACCTGGTTGCGAGGGGCTCAGTAGAGGTGGTGAAGATAGATAGGTTTTTAACTCCTCGAATGCTCGTTGACACTCGTCCGTCCACTCGAATGACTTTTTCAATGTTCGGAAGAAAGGTAAACATTTGTCCGTCGCTCTCGACACGAATCTATTCAATGCCGCTACCTTGCCGTTAAGGCTCTGTACTTCCTTCACGTTTCTCGGGGGGGCCATCTCCATTATGGCTAGGATTTTGTCCGGGTTAGCTTCAATCCCCCTTTGAGATACCATGAACCCTAGGAATTTTCCTGCCGTTACACCAAACGCGCACTTTCCTGGATTGAGTTTCATGTTGTAGGATCGAAGTGTGCCGAATGTTTCCTTGAGATCTTCCAAGTGGTCTTCCTCCTTCCGGCTCTTCACCAGCATGTCGTCGACATAAACTTGGACATTCCTCCCGATTTGCTGTGCGAACATCTTGTTCATTAGTCTCTGGTATGTTGCCCCTGCATTCTTCAGACCGAATGGCATTACTTTGTAACAGAAGAGACCTTGACTAGTTACAAACGAAGTCTTCTCCTGGTCGTCTTCGTGCATGCGGATCTGGTTATAACCCGAGAAAGCATCCATGAAGCTTAGCAATTGGTGTTGAGCCGTCGAGTCCACTAGGATGTCGACCCTTGGAAGGGGATAGCTATCTTTGGGGCATGCTTTGTTAAGATCGGTGAAGTCCACGCACATCCGCCATTTGCCACTCGTTTTCTTCACCATTACCACATTCGCCAGCCAATCGGGGTAGTAGACTTCCCTGATGAAGCTTGCCTCTTGGAGTTTGCGGACCTCTTCTGCTATTGCTTGGTCTCGTTCCGGGGCGAATACTCTCTTCTTTTGTCGGACGGGTGGAAACGAGGGCAACACATTCAACTTATGCACCATGACCGAGGGATCGATTCCTGGCATATCGTCATGGCTCCAGGCGAACACATCCTTATTGCTTCTCAAGAAAGCCACGAGCTCTTGACGGATTGCGGGTTTTGCAAGCGTTCCGATCCTGGTAGTTCGGTCTGGATTGGAACCGTCGAGAGTTATCTCCTCTAGCTTCTCTGTAGGTTCTGCCGTCGTTCGGTGTTCTTCTATGTTCAAGGCCTGGATCTGGTCTTCCACCTCCATCATAGCTACGTAGCATTCTCGTGCGGCGATTTGACTTCCGCGTAGCTCTCCTACCCCATACTCTGTTGGGAACTTGATCATCAGGTGGTAAGTTGATGTTGCCGCCTTCCACGAGTTGAGAGTGGGCCGTCCAATAATAGCATTGTAGGCTGACGAGCAATCGACCACCAAGAATGTTACGTCCTTGGTGATTTGTTGGGGGTAGTCTCCTACCGTCACCGATAACGTGACGGCGCCCAAAGGGAATATCCTACTCCCCCCGAAACCAACGAGCGGGGCGTTTGTCGGTATTAGCAGCTCTCTATCAATCCTCATTTGTTGGAATGCCGGATAATACATGATGTCGGCCGAACTACCGTTGTCGACCAACACCCGGTGGATGTTGTAGTCGCCTGCCCGCAAGGTGACGACGAGTGCATCGTCGTGTGGATGGTGTAGGCGTCTTGCATCCTCTTCCGAGAACCCGATAATGGGGCCTTCCCTTCTTGCCATCTTTGGTACCGTGCCTGCCAGCTGGACATTCTGTACCATCCGAAGGTACGTTTTGCGAGCCTTTTTGGACGATCCGGCCGCAGCTGTTCCTCCAATTATCATCCTTATGTCCCCTATTGGGGGCCTTGGCCGCTCGTTTTCTCGACGGGGGTGTTGTTCTTGTTGGGGTTGATCCATTCTTTCCTTGCTGACGAACTTCTTCAGCTTTCCTTGTCGGATAAGGTTTTCGATTTGTTGCTTCAAGTCGTAACAATCGGCAGTGTCGTGACCATGGTCACGGTGGAAGCGGCAATATTTGTCTCTTGACCTTTTGCTGGGATCACTTTTCAGCTTTCCCGGAAACGTCAGGGATCCTTCGTCCTTAATCTGCATTAGGACTTGGTCTATCGGAGCGGTCAACGGGGTGAAACTTGTGAACCTTCCACCCATGGGTTTTGGACGTCTCTCGTCCCTTCGATCTCCCATCCGTCCTTTTTTTCGCCCCTGGTCCTGTCGGGGATCCTCTTGTCTGTCTCTTTTCTTCGGTCTGTCTTCTCTTGCTAGTAGAGCGTCTTCAGCGTTCATATACTTGGTGGCCCTGTAAAGCACCTCCGACATTGTCTTTGGGTCGTTTTTGTATAGGGAGAACAAAAACTTACCCCCCTTCAGCCCGTTTGTGAACGCGGCCACCAATATTTTGTCGTCGGCTTCGTCAATCGAGAGCGCTTCTTTATTGAAGCGTGATATGTAGGCCCGTAACGTCTCCTCCTCTCTCTGCTTGATGTTCATCAGACAAGCCGTGGATTTCTTGTACCGATGTCCTCCAATGAAGTGTGTAGTGAACTGAGCGCTCAGCTCCTTGAAGGTGCCGATGGAGTTTGGTGTTAGTCGGCTGAACCAAATCCTCGCCGCGCCCTTCAGGGTTGTAGGGAATGCCCTACACATAATTGCGTCTGCCACTCCCTGAAGGTGCATCAGGGTTTTGAAGGTCTCTAGGTGATCGAGAGGGTCCCTTATTCCGTCATAACTGTCCATACTCGGCATGCGGAACTTGCTCGGCAGGGGGAAGGAATTGACGGACGCCGTAAATGGCGAGTCGGTCCGGTTGACAAGGTCGTCAAGGTCACTGGACACTCGCCCCTTGAGAGCGTTCATCAGCACTTCCATCTGCTCCTTCATCGCCTGCATTTCCGCGATGATGGGTTGTGGAGCTGTATCCGTCACTGAAGGGATGCTAGTGTCCCGTCGCACTTGTTTGCTCGGTGCGTTGCTCTCCTGCGGTCCGTCATTATTTCTCCTCTCCGCACTGTTCCCTTCTTGATCTCCCTGGCTATTCACCGCCGCACTCTTTTGATTCAGCTGCTCTACCAGGTCGTGGTTTCGCTTGGTGAGGCGCTCCACGGCTGCGGCGAGCGTCTTGACCTGTCTCTCGAGGGCAGTCGTAGGGGCTTCTTCGTGGACGTCATTAGTGGTTGCCATCGAGCGCGTGAGTACCATGTAACTCTTTTGTCTAGGAATGTTATTCGATTTCCCACAGACGGCGCCAACTGATGACGTCGAAAACCGTCACCAATGGGTCACACCGTACTCGCGACTCGAATTGAACCTGCACGACGAAACAAACTAAAGAATCCTTCAGAGAGCACCGGTGTGGTGCCGGCCAAAGACTCTCCGACGGTCAAGTTAGAATTCCTCTGTTTTACTTAGTGCGTTAGAGAGGGTTCATAAAAGCATACCTCGATTTCTGTGGGTATTATGCCTTTTATAGTGTTAAAGGGTTGACTTTTCCTTTTTGGTTTCCATATCTTTTCAATGTGGGACTCTACTCCCAATTCTCCTAAGCGTGGTGAGCAAGGATTCCCCTCTCCGGATCATGGGGTTTTTCTGGACTATAGACCTTTCGGATCATGGGCCCTTACAATGTCAGTCAGTGATGGGCCTTCAAAGCTAGGACCATCATCACACAGGCCCAAGAGGCCCAGTCCGTCAGGCCCATTAAGGTAAGCCATTAGGCCCAATATTTTATCATCTTCAAGTGTCGTGACTCATGATGATCTTTTCAACTTCTAAACATGTTTCAGCACCCTCACCAATTGCCATAAATATCTTTACGACACAAATACTATATCATCCCAGTTTGCAATTACTTTAAACGAAAATTTCTAGCTTATTTATGGGACTATCAAACATGGAGCAAAAGACAGGTGATAAAAATTTAAAAAAAAAAAAAAAAAAAAAAACAACAACAACAAAATAAATATTAATTATGTTCTTTTAAATAATTACTATCAAGAATGAAACCATTGTCCACCGTACCTTCACAAATTATTGCTAAGCATTATAATTTATAATCATCTTGGTTGTTGCGTCCCAAGTCCCAACTGATGAATCTACTTTGGCTAAGTATATCACTAACAATTCCATAGTCTTTTCCATGTCTTTACTCAATTTTGGACATTATCAACATCGATATCAATGTGAAACTGTGAAGATAATTTATATGATATATTATATTGTATGCAATTGTCTTCCACCCCCACCTGCGTTGTGGCCTAAGTTGCGCTCATCTCTAAGAATATCAGGTAAAGCACGTTCCATATTTAAAGTCCCAAGTGTCCAACATAAACTACTTTTGTCTTCTCTTTCATTTCAATTTGTTGATTCTCCTTATTTTTTTTCTTTTTTTTTCCTGCATACCCTTCTTTACTTCGCTCTCTACTATTCTCTATATATAGAAATAATCATAACAATCATAAACATGAAATTTAAAAATGGCATATATACTAAGAAAAAATAGGATAATTACTAACACAATTTCAAACTCGACATAAAATGCACCAATAGAGGGACAAAAACCTTTCAGGTTGGGGTACCCAATCCCAATTTAACTGTGCAAGTCAAACTTGACCAGATTGGAATCTATCAAGAGTGAAAGATAGCTAAAATACACTGGCTGTGTACTGGACCGTCTGTACCCCTAAAGGATATAGAAAATATAAAGAATCCAAAAGATCAATTAGGGACCTCGACACTAGCCATCTTGTTGTCATCCAACTAAACAAGATCTCAATCAGCTGAGAAATGCTCAAACTCTATGAAAGTAATAGAAAATTAATTGAATAGTCTCCAATGAACACCATGACTTGGCTAATCTATTTCCTATTCGGACTACCCATCCTAGATGTCACTTGCTTCAACAAAAACTACTATTCTTGTAGTAAATCAAACATAAAAAGCATGTCAAGAATGATTTATTATTGTGGCATCGTTGCTATATAAATACACTCCTATAGAGTTGCAAATATGTTATTTTTGTATTCTCAGAAAGTACACCTTATCAGACCACGTTAAACTTTATACTCCATGACAAATACTTGGATTATATTTAAGGGATCAAGTGACTATATTCAAATTTTCAAGATAAAAATAAAATTAAACACTTTTTTTTGTGTTTTTTTCCTTACAGAGACAAAAGACTTGCAGATTAACAGAGTGCTACTTCAGTCTTCAGGTTTTAGTCTTATTGTAGGAAAATGCTTGGATGCCACATTGCCACCACTATGAGCACTGGTCAGTCATTGACAATTTGACATCAAGAAAATCATGCATGTGCAGCACATATACAGGCCTTTCCATTTTGAGCTACATTTTTCACTCTCTTTAGACAACTCAGACACCTACAATTGTTGACGCCATTTCTTATAGTGATAAAATGGGAAAAAAAGGAAAAGAGAATATAAAAGTTAATTAAAGTAGCCACCATTGAGTCAGTGAGCCATTTTTTTCAAACAATTTGGGTGCCTCGACAACATACTCAACAAGAGAAAATGATTTTGAGTTGGGATTTTTGTGTTAAATTTTATACATATGTGAGTACGTGTTATGAATACTATAGGCAAGTCAAATTAATTTTATAAAAGACTAGTTATGCAGACAACCATACTCTATAGTTCGAATATTTTTTCTCCTAAACCCCAAGAACTTTGTATATAAAGATGTGTCAATTAAGTTACACGACTTTTAGCATTCTCAAATTAAATAGATTGGATTGAGTTTTAATTTTGTATAAGTATTATTTGGCGTGTATGCTACTTGGTTGAATTTTATTATGCCTTATTTTTGTTGATTAATACCAAAGGAAAGGCATAAAAGGCTTGTTACCTCTCTTTTTTCAATATATTCCAATGATGTGTTTTATGTTGATTTGTTAAATGCATGCTATTTGAAGTAGAGCATTACAATGTTTGATGTGTGTAAGTTTTCATTTGGAACCTCTTTGAGGTGGGTTAGGAATTTCTTCAGTTGAGTTGTGTTGGATTTTCCTTACATCAATGAATCAATTGTAATAAGCTTTAATATTTGGTTTAAGGTTTATTTGGTATGGATAAAGAGTACTAACTTTCCCTGGGATTTTTTTATTGTTACACTGATCTCCCCTCTAATTTAGTATAAGACACTTACCTTCTTTAAAATACAAATTATTTACATTGCCATCTACACTCTCTTTAAAAGGTTTTTTTTGGGGGTGGGGGGTGGGGAGAGGGGGGTTCAGTCATCTAGTATAATATTCTTGTGCTTAAAATGATGCCCAATTTTTTTTCCCCTCGAATATAATTAGTCGATTATGATCTTACCAAAGACATGAATGCGTAGGGTAATCCAAGATTAATTTTAATTCGTTTATAAGAAAATTAATTAGTTATAATTGAAAGACAAAATCCTATTGATTGTAGTTGTTTAATTATGGTAGTCATGTGAATATGCAATAATTGCATGTAGATGATATTCTTTTTTTTTTAATTTAATTAATTATACAAGATAAATATAATCTTTTTTTTTTTTTGAGAAAACAAGATAAATATAATCTGTCTTAAAAACAAAATTTCAAGATTTTATAATTTTAACTATCGTTACTCCAAACCTTATTATCCTCACACATGGTGCCTACGTTATGGGGTATGGACTATGGACACTATGACACAACAAACCTTCCCCGTGCGATGCGAAGTTTCCACGAAGCTTCCTCCAACATTATTTTGGCCCCGCAGTTCAGTACTGCATATGCTTAAGTTAAGAGGTGGCCCATTGTCTGCTTACATGAGCAACTTTATTGTAGCATGTGGTATCTAAAAATTGTAGCACATGGTATCAAGATTTTTAGAGCAGTTCGGCCACAAAATATTCAACAATTTTTTATAACAGTTTTAACGTAATAAAAAGTTTGAAACTTTATTCAAAGAGGATATGTAACGTAACAGTACGTGGTCCTAGATTTTTTTCAGAATTTCACTCCTACCTCCAACTCCAAGTGCAATGATATCCAAATGCATATCAGAGCGCCAAGTGCTAACTCTTCATTCAGTGTCACGCAGCGAACCTTTCGTTTCAACATCACCTCATGCTCACTTTAGACAAGTCAGTGTTCACTCTAATATATACATGTGTGTGAGTAGGAGCAAATGTTAACAACTAAACCATATTTGTTAAGGTTAAAATAATATAAGTCTTATTTAATAAAAAAATTAAATAAATAAAAAAAATTGTATAAAGTTAATTCTAAAATCTATAAAGTTGACAAAATATTGACATAAATACTACCATTCTGACATAAAGTACAAATTTAATGTTAACCGGAGTGCAACCTTATATATATTCTTTTTTTGCTGAATGATTGCATATTGATATTATGTTGTTAGTTGCTACCCCCATGAATAATGACTTAGATCCATTATCAGTCAATGACTAATATGCCCACGAGATTCTCGACAAAAGAAAAAGACTAATTATTTCTCAAAAAATAAAAAGACTAATTTGCCCACGGGATGAACGTATTTACTAACCTTCTATTTCGATGGTATACGTGTTGAATGACTTAA
The DNA here is from genome assembly GCF_932294415.1 of Quercus robur. Taxonomy (NCBI): domain Eukaryota; kingdom Viridiplantae; phylum Streptophyta; class Magnoliopsida; order Fagales; family Fagaceae; genus Quercus; species Quercus robur. The sequence goes on from NC_065545.1 coordinate 32,890,396, forward strand.
ATCTTTTTTTTTTTTTTTCCTCCTTCCAAAAGTCATCCTATGTGTACTATTATAATTGCTTTTGGAAATAAGAAACATTTTTATTGCATGGGTTCTAGTTAACTTAACTAGTAAAATCTCTAATGGTTGAATAAGAAATCTAAGATTCAATTCTCGTCTACACTAAAAACTGATTGATGTTTTAATTTGATGATAAAGAGTTATCGTAAGAGCGGATGCTATAAATTAAAACTATCTCAAAAGCTTAGACCTCAGTTACAATTACCTCATTGATTAATTAAGTCAATTATGCAATAGATCCAATTTAACATGTGATAGATACAATCATATCACCAAATATCTAATTGCTTTAGAAAATAAATTTAACACAACGATATGGTAATGATGGGAAATCATTGTGAGAAAAGCCCAACTAATGGTTTGAAAGTTACAACCAATTTGGATAATTTACTATGTAAAATGAAAGTTGTACAATATAACTTAACACTCGATCCTAGTATTGCTAATTACACTATTTGTATTCATTCACAATTATGGCCAACTATTATGTCAATTCAAGCCACACTTGCACCTTATCATGGGCTTAAATATCTTTAGCAAAATTTATAACATATTTAGAAATTTTGTTAAAGAGCTTCTCCTTGAAGTTGAAAACACTATTATTGATCCTTTGTTACATTTTTGGATGTTTCAAAAGGTTTATTTCTTTGAAAATTCAATAAATAAAATTATTATCTTACATTTTTATTTTATTTAAAAAGTCAATACTAATTTTAATTTCTTTTGAATTTAAAGTAATATGACAATTTTAGACACTTTGCTTTTCTATTTTCTCTCCAAATTGGAGAGATTTGTTTTTTGTAGGTCGAAGAGAAAATGATTGAGGCCCACCAGAATCCCTCCTGTGTTCTCTCTCCGACCAAACAATACAAAAAATCAATTTCTTCCTTTTTATCTCTCCTTCTTTTTGGAAAATTATTGTGTACTCCTAGAGTATCATAAATGCGTACTTCATTCTCTCACATTAATGGTGAGCCTCACTAATTAAATTCATGGTGGAACCCACCATTCATGTAAAAGGAGAGAGTACGCAATTATGATACTTTGGGAGTACGTAATAATTTTCTCTTCTTTTTCATCTTCCCTCAAATCACTCCAAAAAGCTTGAGCAAGTCCGGAACTAATGGAATCATGTTGGCAATTTTTGTTTTTGGTTGAAGGGAGAAACATTTAGGTGATGTTTGGATGAAGAGAGTTTTGAGTGATATCATCCTGTTTTCATAACTCAAGATCCAAAACTGGTGGGGCCCACGGAAGAGCACTTGTTTGGACTCCATGACTCATGATCCGTGATTCAGTTTCCATCACTCAATTCTCTGATTTTTGAGTTATGAGTTATGGAAACTGAAAACACATTTTAGCTGTTTTCAGTTTCCATAACTCATAACTCAATGATATTTTTGTAATTAAACACACATGGAGGGACCCACAACGACACCTTTTGACCTTTGACTCTTTTTTTTTTTTATTCCTTTCTTCTCCTGGGTTCGGTCTTCTTCTTCTTCTTCCATTTTTTTTTTCACTGGTTCGGTCTTCAGTTCTTCTTTTTTTTTTTTTTTTTTTCACTGGTTCGGTCTTCAATTCTTCCTTATTCTTTTTTTTTTTCCTTCTTCTTTCACTATGTTTGAGTTTCTGGATTTCTTCTTTTTTTTTTTTTTTTTCTTCACAAGGTTCGGTGAGTTTGGGTACTGGGGGTTGAAGGAAAAAAAAGAAGTAAAAGCTGCACAAGGTACAGGTATGGGGCCCACAAATAGTTGAAAAATATTGAGTGATGACAAGTGAGTGATGGTGCCAAATGAGGTGAGGTGTTTTAAGTGATGAGTGATGAGTGATAGGTGATGAAAACTGAATGATGAGCGACCATTTTTTTAAACCAAACAAGGTGTTATTATTTACATATACATGGACATTTTTGGTATTGCTCAACGTCTCATTTTTCTTTTTTTTTTTCTTTTTCCAGTGGTCATTTTCGTCCAGGATATTAATGACATCTGTACATCCCCAAGCAATGGGAAGTGAGAATACCAGAAATAGACACAAGCGGACAAGCCTACCGTCATTCACCTACTTTATCTGGTCAAGCGTTCCCATCAGCCTTTGGCAAATCAATAGCAAAAAAAAAATCCCATCCATTTTCCTGATGAGAAACCAAAACCCAATAATAAATTTTGAAGCCAGCTCCCTTCTTTCAATACAATTTACCAGTCATGGGTTTGCATTTGGTGGCAATAGCCACGCTTAAACTCCTATCCCCATCCCACAGTTTGAACCCCATGGTAAGCAGCTTGGTATGGCCTTTTCTGCTCAAACTCTCCTTCAGTTTCATACACGTTCGTCGAGCTCACACTGACGTGGTCCATGCATCAAGGCTCTTCGTTTTCCAACTGGGTCAGATTTTCTTGAATCCCGAACCTACTTTTGGCAACAACACTAGACTGGAACGAGCGCTACGGTTAGTGTTCCAAAGGGTGACCCGTACAAGTCGTTCACAAGCTCCACTTGCAGATGAAGATAACTTCCATACCCTCTCTATGCTTGCGCTTTGAGTTCATTTCCAGATTGGGTGAGTATCTCTATGTCATTCTCTCTCTCTCTCTCTCTCTCTCTCTCTTCTGGGTTATGATTGTTACAGTATATCAAGACTGCTAGGTGCTTAATTAAGAGAATAGTGATAGAAGTGATTTACAATCTGTCACACTTATTACCACTCTATACATAAATTCTCCATCTCCCATTGGCAAATATTGAGAATAATTTGTAAGGATATTGGTTGGTTTAATAATATTTTTTCATTTCAGTTTAAGCTTTTGAAATAGCTGAAAATTTATGATTGTCTTAAAATGAGTGGTCTTGAATTTTACACTACTCTATTTTCTACTCTTAACTCCCATTAAAATATATCAATGAAATTTGGACAACTGTAAATTTATCAACTTTAGCTGGTTGCTACACTACAGTATGAAGGGAACATATATGGTTCCCATCATCAACAGTTCCTTCAAAGGTTTAGACCGTTTAGATTACATTCTTATCAGCTTGCTATATATGTCATTATTGGACCTCCTAGGATTCACCAGAAAGAAATGGAGAAAGTATCTCCTTCGCCGGAAGAACAAGACGCATGTTTCATTGACCATGTGTGACCCATACGTTAGCGAGACATGTGGCTCCAAGATTTTTGTCTAGGGATCTTTGTGAATAAGAAATCTAAATTATATAAAATCTAAAACAAAAGCGATTTGAATATATCAATATAAATTTTTTTTTTAAAATTCTATGATTATCCTCTATTGGGTTTCATATTTTGAAACGCATTATCAATGCTACGTTTAATATACACAGGCAAATAATTATTTATCCACTTATCTTAATTAATTCTTGATATTTGTTTATTATTCTTTAATTTATAAGTTTACAAATTTTTAAATATTTTATAATTCTATTGTCGTTTAGTGTTAATGTACTGACTTACTCACATTGCCGACAACGACTCTCACTCACAAGTCATAAACTCAGTCAAATAGTCAAAGTGCAAAAAGACAAACTCAAAACTTTATATCAAAACAATGCAGACACTGTTACAGTAATGGTAAAGAGTGAAAACACAGGAAAAAATTTCAATCTGTCAAAAGACTAAAAACTCAAAAAGAAAAGAAAAAGACACTATTATATAACCCCCTGCCAGCGGCGCACCCACACGCACGGCCAGAGACTCAACATTCAACAACAAAAATCAAAACACTATTTATAACCCCCACAGCCAAAACTCAACAAAAAAAAATCAAAACTCATCTCCTAAAAGACTCATCAGTTTGATTTTGACCGTGTATAACCCCATTCAGTTTATAATAGTCCTAAAACACTCATCTCCTATAACCCCTCTCTCTCCGTTAGGACCATGTAAATCCTTATCAGTTTATCCATGCAACTTACATACTTTGTATCCTTATCATATCCATGTATAACCCCACACACACAGTGATTCAGTGAAAGAGTCTTCAAAAAGTATATCAAAACACTATAAACACATTCTCACATGAAAGAAAGAGAGAGAGAGCTGAAAAAGGGGGTCAGGTTCAAGGTGAGGGTGTGCAAATTTGTATTGCAGGGGTTAAAAACAATTTTGAGGGAGGCAGGGCTTGGCCATGGCATGGACTATGGGTTTTAAGTATATTCACCTTGAACTTGACTCTAAAGTGGTTCTAACATGGTTAACAAATCACAATATGAGTTACCCTACTAATATGATGCCTTTAATTTGTGATTGTAGGAACCTCTTAGATCAGGACTGGGAAGTGCGAGTGCTACACATTTATCGTGAAGCTAATGAATGTGCAGACGCTCTGGCAAAACGAGGAACTCACCAACGGAACCTTTTAAATGTCTATAGTACCTATCCCAGTTTTGTATATGTTTGCTATGTAAGGGATTTGGCTGGCCTGGGCGTGACTAGACTATGTGTCCCAGGCTCAGATGTTGGTGATTTATAACTTTTATATCATATAAATAAAACCTCCCGTTTTCCACCAAAAAAAAAAAATTTAAAAATATTATATATAAAAAAATAAAAAAATTTGAGGTCAGGGGGTTCAAAATGAACCCCCTGACTACCCCTGACTACAACATAGCGCCACCCCTGTGAGACATGCATCTTGAACTACCTGCGCATAAAAGATTTTTTCAAAGAAATTAACCATTTTCAATTTTTCATTGTAGTGAATATGAATCAATGTGCCACTGTCCACAAGTGATGATAATTAATTGAAGCAGTTAATTCCTAGTGCTTCTTGTTGGTTGGTAGCAGAGTGAAACATTAGGTAGTTGCGTCCTCAATTGTTCCGATTATATATTATGGACGAATTTGTTCTACAATAAGATCTTATAGAAGATATGCAGTTCTCGGAACTGAAAAAGAAAAAAAACAAAACAAAACAAAACTAACCTCTCTACCTTAAGATCAATTTTGGGAGCATGTGAATCAGAACAAGGAAGTTTCTATGGTATTTTGATTGGAGTATATATTATAGACAATTCTGGTTCCAAATTCTTCTCTTTTTTCTTTTGTGGAGGGGGCGGGGGATAATGTATGATGTGCTTAATTAGTATTTTACAGTGATTGAATTTGCACTGTAAATTACAGCTTTTGAGTTTAATGGGCTTGGTAATCGTGCTCCATAGAAGCATTTTCTTGACATTTCATAAATCATAACATGAGGAGGAGCAAAGCCAAGATTTCATCATAGGGGACTAGAGTATGAACAATTTTTTTCACCATTAAATAATGAGAGTTATACAAAGAATCAAAATTAATTTAATACCTGAAAAATAAAACACTTTTATTTAATGTTAACAAAATTACTCCACAAGTACAAATTCTTGCGAGTGCAGAATAAGGTCAAGATTTAAGTTTTCAAAAAAAAACTTCACATACATATACTTAGATTAGATTGATTAGAGTATAACTTCTATCTAAATAAAAAATATCAACAAAATATAAATAAAAATACACACCATCGTGAATTTACACTCTATCTCTACTCTACCTAGCTTTCATTAAAATAAATATTAAAAAAAATTGGGCAAGTATAAATTTATAAAGGATTTTACTAATGTATGCCCTAAGGGCACATAATAATAAGGTCAAGGTTTAAGTTTTCAATAAAAAACTTCATACACATATACTTAGATTAGATTAGAGTATAACTTCTATCTAAATAAAAAATATCAACAAAATATAAATAAAAATACACACCATCGTGAATTTACACTCTATCTCTACTCTACCTAGCTTTCATTAAAATAAATATTAAAAAAAATTGGGCAAGTATAAATTTATAAAGGATTTTACTAATGTATACCCTAAGAGCACATAATAGTATACCATTTTTGAAAAAAAATTTATCGAGAATTGAAAAAAATGGATTTGTTAATGTATGCCCTAAGGGCATTCATTAACCGAACTCATTTATAAACTTTTGGAATACTTTGCACGGCTTCCCACACTACAGAAGGGACATGGTTACTATCATCATGAGTTCCTTCAAAGTTTAGAGTACGTTTAGAGGATCATCTGTGATTGAAAAAATATATATAATTTCTTTTCCTTTTATTTAAGAAATTATTATCAAGAATATACTAGTAACTCTTAAGAATTTATTATGTAAAGTGGGTTTTTGTTTTGTTTTTTGTTTTTGTTTAGGAGGGATCATTAGCTATAGAATGAGCTGGATGATCATGTTATTATCATTTTTTGGACTTACATTCACTTTGGAGGGTGGAAAAGTATAGATATTTTGTCAAAAATATAAAAGTTAAATATTTAAGTAGTATTATTTTTTTTTAAATAATAATCTTAGGAGTCAAGCCCATTCCTTGTCAAATAAGTAAATGATACTCATTGTCTATGAAGGAATGTATTTCTTGTTCACTAAAAAAATGTATTTCTTATCTACAAATAAATAACTAAATAAGTATTGAAGTTTTATAAATAAATAATACTAAAGGATTTGGTGGCTTTGGCCTAGGGGTCTTCCACACAGATGAAGACTTTGAATTAATTTGTATTAAACTCTCTTTTGGTAGCACAACAATTTGTATTTGGTTTGGGCAATTTGCATTTGGTATGGCAATTTGTTATTTGATTTGAGTAGTGTGATTTGTCTTGGGTTAATTTAGAGGATTGTTGCTTGTTTTGCGAGTGTTGTTGCAACTTGGTATTTGTGAATTTTTTGGTTTGTTGGTTTGAGTTAGAGAGAAATCTCTTTGAAGGTATTGTGTAGAGACAAATTTCTCTTGGAATTAGGTGCAGCCCCTAATCTTAGTATTACCCCAAATTTGATTTAGTTATCTTCTGCTACCCGTGGATGTAGACTATTATTGAATCACATAATTATTGGTAAATTGGTGTTTTGATGATTTTTTTTTTTAAGAAGGTGGGGTAGGGGGGGGGGGGGGGAGGGGTTCTTCATTCCTATTTTTGAGCTTATGCTTTTACAACAAATATAATCAATTAACATAATCACAACTTATGTCTTTTAATTTTATTACTATAAGGGCCAAGAACTTTGTAACTTAACTAACACTAATGGTGTTTTTAACATAAATGTTAAAGGTTCATATTCCCCCACCACCCACTTGTTGATTTATCCAAAAAAAAAAATTACTATATGAGTACATCAGCATATGATGTTGCAAGTAAGTTTTAAATGAACGCAAAAGTATCACAAATCACCCATTTCCTAAAAAAGAGTGTTGTGTATGGTATAAATTGCCCTATCATCTCTTATAAGTTACCACAGTCTTTTAGTGAGGTTTTTTTTTTCTTATGTGGCTTTGGCTCCGTATGGCAACATGTAAAATATTTTTGGGAAAGGAAAATATTTTCAAGTGTTTGGCTGCATTCTGAAAATTGTTTTGGAAAATATTTTCAGGTGTTTGGTTGAATTCTGAAAATGCTATTTTTCTACTAGTTTCTCACAATTTCTCATCCATTTTCTCAACTTCCAAACAAATTTTATAATAGAAAATTTCAATATATATACTTAAAGAAACAAAAATAAAAACAAAACCATTCATTAAACTAAAAAATTTGGTCAAACTGAGAGAGGGAGGAAGAGAGAGTGATTGAAAATTGAGGGAAAGAGAGAGGTAGATCGAGAAAGAGAGAGATCGGTCATGGGTGGGTCATGGACGACGAGATCGGTCATGGGCGACGAGATCGGTCATGGGCGATGAGATCGGTCAAGCGGCAACAAGCTTCAGGCAGTGACAAGATCTAGACGACGAGAGTTTGATCTAGAAGGTGATGACGGCAAGCTTTAGGTGGCGGCGAGGTTCAGATCTCTCTCTCTCTCTCTCGGTTTAGGTAGGCTAAAAATGGGTGTAATTGGTTTGAAAGTAAAATAGAAGTGTAAACCATTTTACACTTCAGGGGTTGATATTTTACGGTCAGCAGAAATCATTTTCCGTTTGACTGAATTTTCTAGCCAATCCAAACACGCCCCATGGTGTAAAATATATATTCCTTTACAGCTGAAACAAACACAACCTTTGTGTTAGAAACTTAGAATCCATCCTTTCACCCTTGTGTGTGTATTCGTTAAAAAAAAAGGTTAATTATCCCATATTTCTTAAGAACATGCATTGCATGTAGTTTAACTTAACCCACATTCCCTTAAAATTTATCATGACTTTTAAGTGGAATTTGTGATCTGCCTTTATAGAATCTCACCCCCTTTTCCTTTTTTGTGTGTGTGTGTGTGTGTGTGTGTGTGTTTTTAAGGGAAATTACAGTAAACCCATCTGTAATTTGGCCCAAAATCATTTTGCCTACCCGTGGATTAAAAGTGTCACTCTATCCACCTAAAGTAAGCTTCATTAGCCTTCCGTAACCCACCTCTCAATTTGCCGTTAGACAAACACATTTTTAGACGAAAACAAACATAACACAAATGAAAAGGGTAGGGTTTGAAATTTTTACAAAAATGGATGAACATTAAAGAAAATGAAGTTTCAAACAGTTACAAATCAATGTCACTTTGCCTTCTTCTTGTAAAATATACATCAAACAGAAAAATGTTTCAACTTTCAACCATCAATCCCTTGCATCCAAGCATTCAAGATTTATTTTCTAGAGAGATGCTCAAGTCATCATCAATCTGGTGCAGGGAGAGGATCATTGCTCTTCTCACTTTGATAATATCATTAAGTTAAGATTGCAAAGCTTTTGACTTTTTTATTTCAATCGTACCAAAAGGAATAGAAAACTGTTGCTCATGGCTAGAAAGCCAATAATCATGACAATTATCTGGTTGGCTAGATGATGTCCCAGCTAAAATGGAATCCGTTGTAACCTATGATATTTCATAGTAGTTCTAATAAAACACATACCCAACAATAACAAAAAAGTCTCACCTAACGATTAAATATACCAATCTGAAGTAAAAATTTCCACTGGAGGTTACCAATTTCATCAGAATACAAACCAATCTCTGCAACCCCACTGGATTGTGCATAGCGGCAGCGAGATCGTGTTCATTTACCGAGACTCAATCGCTGGCACCTAATCCCACGGCACCGGTTAATTATGTGGAAAATGGTCTTACCAGTCAATAACTTTGAGATGTGTTGGTCCAAAAATTTGAGAACATCTGCCTTGGCGAGCATTAGTCCTTATGTTACTTTGTTCATCTTTTGAAATGGATCTGCCATAAAGAAAAAGAAATGTCCATGATTGAATAGTTTATGGAGCCAATAAATGTTCAATATTAATCGTGGAACTTTTATCCAGCTCTCGTTGTATGCGTTCAATCAGACAAATAAACACCCGTACCATTGCTGTCAACTTGTCACCATTCACTCCAAGTGAACAAAAACCTAGAAAACGAATTGCCTTAGCTACTCATGACCAGCCGCTCCACAGTATAAAAAAAATTATATTTGTTGGTTTGGTTATACTGTTTTTTTTTTTTTGAAAGATGTTTGGTTATACTGTTTTTCTTTTAATTACATTACATTTAATTTTTTATCCCCTTTTGAAATGGAGTTATGGTGGTGGTGAGTAGTTGATATTGTATTTAATTTTTACAAGCCCTTGCTTTTGATCTTGTTTTCTCCTCTTCTTCCCTCTTTTTTTTTTTCTTTTTTTTTTTTTTGAAGAGGAAAGAAACATAATAGGAGAGCAAAAATATATATTTACTCTTATTTTTAACAGAAGTGAGTTGAATGAACCTCAGATGGTGGGTAAAGTGAAACTTTTTAAACTACGGGTAGACAATATGAATTTGAGACAGATGAATTTATTGTAATTACCAAAAAAAGAAAAAGAAAAAAAGTCTGTTCGTTAGCGTTGTTTCCAACATGTGTGTTTGTTTCTTAAAAAAAAAAGAAAAAAAAGAAAAGAAAAAATGAATGGTCTACTGACTCAATTCGTTAGTGTTGTGACTATTGTCTCCGACATTAATAAGGTTTTTGGGAACTTTGTTTTTGTTTATAGTGAAGCCCAGGTTTCTCATTTGCTGGCCCAGCAGGCTAGCTGTATTCTCTTCAGTGGGCCCTTTCCCGTTTCCTTTCTCTATTACATGAGCTGTCTTCTGTGGTGGAAGAGATGGGCCAAGCTCTCACTTATTCCTTAAAAAGAAAAAAACCTACCACTGTCCCCCATAAATAGTTCCATTATTAATGAACTGGGCCTCATTTCGAGCCCAAGTTTGATAATCACCACAAGCTCTGCAATTAGAAAACACCATGTATAATAGGATGAAACAAAGGGTAGCTGAGCTGCCGCAACATTGACTGATTAGGTTCCATGTATGAACCAATCAGCTGAGATTGCACTAGGGACAAGAAGATCACATTATATAAAGAAGAGTGTCTCGTCTTGCATGCGCTAATTAATTTATTACTACTACTGAACTGTCATGTCTTTTTCAAGTTGCGGCTTTGAAGAGACTTTCATTTCCACTTGGTGTAGCAATTTTAGGCTCCAGTTATGTTCAAGTTCACAACCAGTCACGTCCTCGATCGGCACATCACATTTGTTTCTCTCTGCAGACTTGGGACTCCCCACTTCCGTCTCCAAATGAAACATCCAAACTTGTAGATCTTCTCTAACACCATGTGACACATGCCTTACACAATAACAATAATATAAATGAATTCGAAACTTTTTCATAACATTTAAAATGGGTAATGGTCATTTTCAAGTGAAATTATCTTTGGCATAATTTATTTTATTGTACACCAATTACAACCTATCATCTTAGCAACGTAATAAAATTTGTAAAATTTGTTATATATATAGGCACTAAACCGAACTTCATAGTAGTGCCCTTTTAAATATTGGAATTATTATACATCAATGGAATTATCATATCACAAGGTTAATTAGGTACAAAATTTGTTTAAGCTTAACCAATGGATACCTATAAAATAAATTTTGATGGAGCAATTTTTAAGGAAGATGATCGAGTAGGTCTAGGCCTTTTTGGGGGGGAGGGGGGGGGGGGTCATTATTAGAGATGAGAAGATTTGGTTATAGCCACCATGTCTCCATAAGTTGCCCTCCCTCATTCAGTTGCAGAGATTGAAGCAATAACAGTTGTTGGAGCACTCGAATTCTCTTTGAAAGTTGGGATCACCAAGGCAATCTTGGAGGGCGATTCAAAGATAATTATAAACGCTTTAAGAACTGATAAGATCTCCCTTGCTTCGTTTTGCCACTTGATTGCTGATGCGAAGTTGTTTACAGGATCCATTAGGCATATAACTTTCTTCCATGTTCATTATCAAGGCAATTTTGTTTCTCATAAGATTGCTAAGTATGTTATAGGTATTTTGGTGTGAATAAAAGATGTTCCTCATAGGGGCGGATCCAGGATTTCAAGATAGGGGGGCCAAAATATAAGAAGAAAAAAAATTCAAATAAGTATCCATATAGCACTAACAAACTATCAACCAAGATCAATACACTAAGTCATTATTTCTTAATACATTAAAATGCAATCATTTACCAATAAAGACAAAAAAAAATACAAAATTATATTGTTTCTTAAGAGCATCAACTGTTGCAAATATATATATTTTTTCACAAATGAAAACATACTTTTGCTACTTTAATATAGCATTTGAAATGTCTCGTATAGTAGTGTTTTTTATATTTGGTGTTCTAAATACTAAGGTGGCATTTGGATTCAGTGTTTATGAGTTGCGTTTGTGTTATTTGCGTTTTTTTTTTTTTTTTTTAGGAGCTGTGATTGTTGACTTTTATGTGTGAATAGTGCACACAAGTGGGTCCCGTGCACTGTTCATAGAACCTACAAACCTCACTTTTCAGCAACTTCTTTTTTATTAAAAATGGGTCCCACGGTACTATTCACACATTTTAAAATTATTTTGCTATAGTGTTTTCAGTTTTTAACTGTATCCAAATGAACCCTAAATATTTACCATTTAAAACACCTAATGCTAGTACTCTAATACTAAACTGACTGAGATTTTTTATTTTTTATTTTAAAATTTTGTTTTTGTTAAGTTTTTGAATTGGATAGTTGCTAATTGGACTAGGATAATTAAAAGAGAGGGAGACTAAAGTTTTTGGAATAGTGAGGCACAATTCTATATATATATATATATATATAATCATTATTATTATTTTTTTCCTTTGGGCTGGGGGGGGGGGGGGGGGGTGGGGGGCATTTTTTTTTTCCTTCCCTTTTTTAGGCTAGGGGGAGCCGGGCCCCCTTGGCCCCCCCCAGTGGATCTGTCCCTAGTTCCTCTATACTTTAACACTATAATTTAAGCCGATATGACTTTTTTTTTTTTAATGAAATTTGCAGCCTTCTTCTATAAAAAAAAAAAATCATCTTTTATCAAATGGAACCATATCTGATATCTCACAACAATTAATTGTTAAAAATAATTAATTGCTGTGACAATTTGATCAACATTAGGGGAATTCTGTAAATTTCATCGGTCCTGTGTAGACACCTTGACAGCTCCTAATAATTTAATCATTAGATTGAAAGACCCTGCTAATTGCACACACTATTTCCTAAGTGAAAACTGAAAACATAATATTTAGAGATACCTTCTGGCTAGTTGAGTAGTGCTTAGTTCTAACCTAGTCTATTTAGTCGGTCAAAACAATATTATATATATATTATTTATATCACAACCCACCCCATGTCTTATGCATGTAATTGGGGTTAACCTGGTGACGGCAAACTATGTAGTTTGACCTTTGATATTAATGTCTTTGTTTGTGAAAAATTAGACAAATCCATGTCTCATATTGAAATTCTTTCTACGGATCGGAGAATCGGGAATATTGATACAACGATCTACAAATCCAAAAATAGCTCGAATCAAGTGATGATGATTTCATAAAGTATTTCAGTACAGTACTACTACTTTTGTTTCTAAGTTATATACTACTTATCGGTTTGTCTCTTTAATTATATGTGTTAATGCAAATTTTTTTTTTTTTTTTCAAAATGTTAGTACCCGACTTGAACTAGGGAGCTATCAATCAAATCCAAAATAGCCACACCACTCGGCCGACCCATGTGGGTTAATGCAAAATTCATTTGACAACAAAACAAAGTGTCGGCCCACTGGGTTAATGCAAAATTCCTTTGACAACAAAACAAAAGTACCTTTCTTACAATTGTCTAAATATCCTATGCACTTCTAGGAGTGTTGCTATCATGCACCATGGTTTCTATATATATATATATGCTTGTTCCTGCACGTCTAATAAGGATTCCCGAATCATTCCTTTATAATCACTTTGAAATAGAGATTAGAGAAGAACACATCATGGGCCACCATTAGATATTGAAACACCAATAAAATGATTATTAAGCCGGCCGTAGAGAAAAAGGTACGTACACGAAATCGTAAAATCAACTCTCTCGCAAATCAAACCTACCAACTCATCAATTTACGCTATGTAATGTAATAATCAGCTTTTCCACTTGAGGACGATTCAATATTTGGAGTTAATGATAAGATTGCGAGGTAGTATAAAAAAAGTATATTCCCCAAGGCACACCAAAATATATCCTCCTGTTCGATATATTATTTCAAAAATCATGATGAACCTTGTTTAATAATTAGCAAGATGATCTCAGCCATGCTTCTTGGCAAGCACCACTTTGAAGTTTGAATAAAATTTAGGTAATCCATTAAATTTTGTCTTAACCTGACCAATATCGAATCCATATGTATCCTTAAGGGGTCTTATCAGCTTTCATTGCATTTCTAATGATATTTTTAATGATATCTTCCATGCATACTTCAAAACAAAAACAAAAAAAAAAAAACTAGAAGATGGTTACAAACCAACTAAAAGCCCCCATCGGCAAAACAAAATTTAAAAAAAGCATCAACTAGCGTCATTCAGATCAAAGTTTGAGACAAGAAGAAACCTACACTGAATGAACATTCTTTCAATTAATCCTTCTATCTGAGACAGGGACTTGTGAGCTATTTGTAATTTCAAATAACAATATCAGGGCTAGGCATGCCCAATTTGTTGTTAATGATATAGCAATTTTGTTTGAGAAAGCTCCTGGATTTCTTCACCCCTTGTATACAACTTGTCATTTCTGGTTTTTTTTTGAAATCAATTATTAAGCCAATACAAATAGTTGTACCACATCAAGAAAAAACAACAAAAGAAAATGACGAGGACTAAATTAAATGTATACTTTCATTAGTCTTTTACTGCACTCGCTGATTTGAAAGGGAGTACTGGACAGACTTAATTGGGTGGGATATTTTCAAACCAAAATGCTCTACAGTCTAGACGTGCTGCACTAGGTCATTTTCCATTTCCAATTAGAAGAGAGGACTAAAAATAAATAGACAGAGAGATTCTAGCTTGCTCCTACCACATTTATTTCATAGATCGAATAATGTAAAATGCTATTTTAAATAACGTTTTTTTAAGGTAAGAAATTTTAAATAATATCTAATGTGAACTATAAAATAGATCAATTTTAAATGAAATTGATTTTTTTATATATATAAATAAGGATATTCAGACATTTTCGAATATTTGACTAGTTTCTTGAGTATATGTAGTCTTTTTATCCCTCACACACCAGGTTATTACAGAGAGGAATCCTATGAGATAGCCTCAAAATACTACAAGAAATTTTGAACTCAAAATCTCATGAATATATATCATAAGGTTTTAAAAACCACTCAGCTAACTCCTTGGGATTTAAATGAAAATGATCCTAACAAGACATGAGCAAGGATTGAAGCGTAGTAGGTGTACATAGTGAGGCACCGCAAGTTTACACTAGTCCATGTACTATGATGAAACTTCGGAACAAATGACTCTAATTGGAGGTCCAATATGGATTTATGACCTACTTGATAATTAATAAAATAGTTCTTTCTCTGAAAACTCCATTCTTTTGCTAAGGTTGGATTTGATTCCAAATCCTTTTGCAATAACAAGAGATTTGGCAATTACTTGTTTGGCAAATGTACATTATCTACAAACAGGTAATTATTGAGTACTCTTAGAATACCATAAATGCGTATTCTTCCCTCTCACATAACTGTGAATTTCATTAATTAAATTTATGGTGGGACCTACAATTTATATGAGGGGAAGGAGCATGCATTTATGATATTCTCAAAGTATTCAATAATTTTCCTCTACAAACAAGCACCAACCGCAATAACATATCTAGCATTAATAAATAGTTCTTCTGCATTAATATACTTTTTTTTCTTAGAAGGTGCATTAATATACTTTGTCATAACTTGATAATTTATGCAATTATGATTGGTAAAGGTGAGGTGAACTATCACTTTCATATGAACCAATAATTAATTCTTTATTATTACTCCATTCATCCCACTTTTTTTGTCCTGTTTAAAAAGCCAAACTTTTTAAGGAAATATTATTTATTATCTCGTCTATCTTTTAAAAATGTATAAGTTTCCAAAACTACCTTTAAAAAAATTTATCAAAAATTTGAATTAGTAAATTAATGACTTTTATTTTTAAAACAGGACAATATTTTGGGACATCTTAAAATGGAATAAAGGACAAAAAAAGTGAGACGGAGGGAGTATATGGTAGCACATGTCATGATTATGACAAAAATTATCCATAAACTTATTCTAATAAAACACCAGTAATTTTTCAAAAAAATTTAAAAATTAATACATGTCAGTGTTGATTTGCAAACATATAATACATAGAGAAGTATTCACAAATTTTCCTTTACAAGGATTTCTCATCGTAGGAATAATTTCATGACATGCAGAAAAATTCATATTCAAAAATTTCTTCCAAAACTGCTTAATACCTTGATTATTTGAACCCTTCTATGCACTTTCTAGAACCTGAACCTGTATAGATCTAGAGATGTGGTAATTGGTATGCACTTGTCATAGTTGATTCAATACTTAACTGGTTCAAATCTAACATGTTTTAAGTTTCAATATTCTTGCGTTATTTTTTTTAAATTTTTAAATATTGAATACATTAAAAATTTGTCATGTATATGCACAAATAGCAGCACATGCATTCCATAGTATATCGTGAAAATTTGAAATAATAATAGTAAGTCACCACGTTTTTTCACTCATTATTATTTGAAAATTTTGTGTACAATTTTTATAAAAATTTTCATTACTCATATCCACATAACAACATTATCTTCACTCTCAAAAAAAATAAACATTTGTAAGTGTTTGGGTGCAACATAAATGAAAATATTTTCCTATTTCACAACCTAATCAACCACCACTTATGACCCACCGGATTGCTAGAAACTCAATTGGTTGACACATGAAACAACCGAATTAACGCAAATCCAACGAAATCCACCCACATAATCACTTGATCAATGAAACCTCAACTCAATTGGTGCACCCAACCATTGATCGGTGCACATAACCACCATTTTGACACAACTCCAACCAAATCGATGCAAACCCAGTCGCAAAACGCCATCAACTTGTGTAGTCTCGGCAACAATCACAAAATCGCAAGCTGCAAGCCTTCACACCCTAGGACATTGCTCATGACCGCTCTAACAACCAAGTTTGTGTGTGTTTCTATGTGCAATAAGAGAGAAGGGAGGGGGTTTCTAAGTGCAAAGAGAGAGAAATGAAATGATTTTTATGTTTTGGAAAATATTTTACTAAAAATTTTTTGGCAAAACATTTTACAACTTTTACACTCAAGTTTTCTGATTCACAAAAAATGTTTACAGCTTTGACCAACATTTTACCAAAAAAAAAAAAAAAGACTGTAAAATACTAAAAAAAATTTCCGAAGAATAAATTATAGCGAAACATCTAAGAAATAGAGAAAGATGCATTGAGTAAGTCATCAAAATTAAGGAGAGTAATTTCTCTCTCAAACTTTATTCACAAATTTTCTCTTTGCGTATATACAAAAAGTTACCGACAAAACCAACTGGTATATTTTTTTTGGGGGGGTAAACAAGCAACCGGTATTTTGTTTACTCCTCTGTCAAATTTGCGTTATCTACAAACAATCACCCACCACACATCAACATCTCTAGCATTTATAAAATAAAATAAAATAATTCTGTTAGAAAAAATTGTGGTTAAATACTTAAATTAGAATTTTTGTTCTATTGGACAATTTAATTTAGTCCCTAAATTATTACTTTTGTCAATGTCATCCTCCAAAGTTTCAAAATTAAATAAATTTTATTATTAGTTTTCTCTCCGATTAAACTTTGCTCACTAATCAAAAGAAGAAATTAATTAATAATCTAAAATAATAACTCAAGCTGTCAAGCATGAATATAAATATGGATCGAAAGTAGGCTGGTGAAAATAGGAAAAAAAAATTATATATATTTCATTAAAAAGGTACAAAATTTGATCAGGGGTTATATAAATTTTTGTTAGGACTTTAAGATTATATACAAATTATCCTGTATAAACTAATATTATAATCATAACCATGTATCGTAAGCATTGTTATTTGCATACTCTCAAAATCTACAATAATTTAATATATCATTAAAAGAAAGTGTACAAAATAATTATGAGGAATTTCACGCTACAGCTTTTCTCTGCACATAAATACCAATAGCAGCACATCTCTCCAATTATATATAGGAGATAACTAATATAAACTTCTTCTTTTTTATGAAAATTAAGAAGATTTTAATGAAATATAAAAAGTAGCTAAACTAAGTTACCTAAATTTATATATAAAACAACAACGTTTCAGTTTCACACCCGTTAAAAAGCTGTCTTTGTATTTAAGCAGGCTATAGCTAGCTGAAATATCAATGCACACCCCTCCTCATTTTTACAGCAAAAAAACCTGGTCTGTTCTTCTATATGTAAATTATAGTCCAGGGAATAGCTGAGAGAAAGAGATAATAGAAGAAATATATATTTGGAGGGAGAACTTGTTTTCTACTTCGTTGAGAAAAGGAAAATAAAGATGGGTCAGAAAGAGAATAAAATTGTTGGGTTTATGGGATTATTGCTGTTGCTAGTTTTAACAGCGAAATATGAAACGACGTTGGTGAGTGGAGAAGAAGAGCCGGCTCAGGCTTCGCCGCAAAAACATAAGAACGCGTACGCGACGATGATGTACATGAGGGGACAGAGGGACTACGAGTTCTTCGTAGGGATACGTGTCATGCTCAGATCGCTCGCCGGACTCCACGTGGACGCCGATCGAGTCGTCATTGCCTCCAAAGACGTGCCTGTCTCTTGGGTCCAAGCTCTGTAAGTCTTATCATTTCTCTTCTCTCTTCTGCAAATTTTTTGTATTCCTTGTGTGCTTTTTTATTTTTTGTTTTTCGTTTTGGGCTAGTACATGTTTACTATTGCATAGTTTAGAATTATTTTGGCTCTTCGGGATTTGCCAGGACAACAAATTGGGTTGTCAACAAAGTGAAACGAACCCAATTACCAAACAGATCTCTAGGTTTGTTAAGTTATCACTTATCAATAAGTTAGATTTTTTTTTTCTTTTTTCTTTTTTTGGAGAAACGATAACTTAGATTGATATCAAAACAATTCTAGACAATACAGGAATTTTTTTTTTTAAATAATAAAGATATAATAAAATTAAACTATTAGTTAATAATAAATTTATATATTTTGTGGATGAGTTATGCATCTAGGAATTTTAAGAAATTTTGAACTAGTTATTTGAATTATAACAGTAACTAATAAGTACAATAATATGAACTCTAAGTAATTAAGTGCCACAAAACATAATATTAATGGGTTAATTTAGTGGTTCTTAAAGTGTTATAAGATATTACTTAGACTCTCGAAAAGCTTTGAACACCTTTATTGGAGGGGTGGGGGGAGCAACACAATTCAAATAAACTCTCTCATCCTTAATAACCCTTCTTTGTTTTTTAAGGCATTTTCATCAAACAGTAAAAATTGAGATTAAATTAACCTTGTGTTTGGATGGAGGGAGAGAAGAGATGAGTTGGCTGGAATAATCTCTGTTCTAAACATATCCTAACACAATTAATAGTTGGCTGATTAAATTGAATTTTATCCAATAATTGAATAATCAATCTAAGTAATTTATCTAAATTTTCCTTATTCTCGCTCCCAAATATAGAGAGATAGCTGTAGAGTGCAGTAAAGTGAACAGATATATATAGCATAGTTAGAATGATATTAAGTAGATATTCATTATTACATTTATGTCTTCTCTAGAAAAAATCAAATAGAATAAGCATGCAAAACTATCGGAGTCCCTTGGTTAGCTCAAGTGATACTTCCATCTTTCCACATGGGGAGAGTGTGGCTTCAATCTCAGGAGGTGTAATCCTTTGAAATGTACTTTCTATAGCCAAATATATACAATACACACACAACACACATAACGGTATAGGCTCTTAGATTCTTGTAACTAAATTATGGCCTAATTTTCATCAAAGAAAAGACATGTATCACATAAATGTGAAAACTTTGTAAAATGAAAATAAATAATGCAATCGTTTCTACCCCAAATAATTAAGAAACCCCTGTCCAGAAAACTTAGGTTTCTTTATTAAAAAAAATAATAAAATAAAAACCACGTGTCATATAATTCTTAATTGTCCACAAATTACCTTTCCTCCCTGGTCTTAATTGTGTTAGGATGTGTTTGTTTGGAGGTGAAATAAGGTGGATGAAAAATTTTAGAGAGAAAATGGGAAAAAAAACTTTTTTGGAGTGTATTTGGTTGGGTGGGAAGAAAGGAAAATAAATGGTAGAGCCTAAGTGTTTTCTTCCCGGATCTACCAAAAAGTTTTCTTTCCAAAATAGAGATTAGGAAGGAAAAGTTCATGAAATGAGTTTCCAAAAATACCCCTCCCCTTAGAATTCACCTCCAAGTCTCCAATGTTGGCTTCATTTTTCTTTTCTTTTTTCCTTTGATTTTTCTTTCTCTGTTACTAACTAACGTGTTGGCTTCCTTTTTTTTTTTCCTTTGATTTTTTCTCTCTTTTACTAACTAACGTGTCGGCTTCCTCTTTTTTTCTTTTCTTTTTCCTTTGATTTTTCTTTCTCTATTACTAACTAACGTGTTGGCTTTTTTTTTTTTTTTTTTCCTTTGATTTTGTCTGGACAAGTGGGCTTCTTTTCTTTTCTTTTTCTTTTTTTAAATTTTTTCTAGGCGTGTAGTTTCTTCTTCTTCTTTTTTCTTTTTTGGGCTCATATGTTTATTTTCTCATTAATTTTGGTTGGTTTTTGTTTTTGTTTTTTTTTTTTTTAGAAAACAGTATTGGGTTAATTTCTTACGCTACTTTTTATTTTATTTTTTTTACTATAATGAAGTGTCCATCTATACATAATTTTTTTTAAGTATAATATGTTACTTTTTGTTTTAATTAATAGGAATATAATGGTAAATTTATACAAATTTTATTTTCAACAAAAGAAAAAAAAATTTCATCCCTCTACTTTTCCACTCTACCAACCAAACACAAATGAGAAAAACTAAAATATTTTCTATTTTCTTACTTTTTCATCTTTCTCTTAATTTTTTATCTTCTCACTTTTTTATCTTCCCAGTCAAATAGACCCTTAGGATATGTTCCTTAAACCAGTGAAGGCATAACTGACCAGAAGTAATTGATGACTTTCTAGTACGTACCTATCCGTGTACGTGATTTTGACGATGCAGTTAAATATTAACCTGGCCAATTCAAACAATCTTGACTCAGTGCAATGATAATCAATAAATGTTTTTATAATTTATAGGGAAAGAAAGATCATTCGGAGCTGTCTTTTAACAGGCTTGATTTTCCAAATGTTATAAATTAATATATAGTACTTAAAAAAAAAAAATTATTCATTCTTTAAAATATTTGATGATTCTTTCGTTATATATTATTATAAATTAAATAAACTTCATATAATCGGTGTCCATGATACTTGGAGAATCATTTCCCTTGTAACGCGCATAGGTATAGAACATGGTTTCTAGATCACTAGGGCGCAACTTGACTCAACGCGCAAAATATCGGTAGGTGAGATAGATTTTTTTTTTAATTATAGCACCATAATTTGTGTGCCACAACTAGGTATATTAATAGTTTATCACTTTTAAATAAATTTATTATTTTTTTTCACTGGTCAGTCAGCCACACAAAAGATAGTTATAACAGGTGTGAAAAATGCTGTTGTCATATAATTACTAGAGATTTAGGACCTGTTTAAGAATCGTTTATTTTGTGGAAATTGAAAATTTTATGCTAAAAGTATGTAGAAAAAAGAATAAACTAAAAGCTGACTTTTGGAGTAATAGAAACTACTTAACAGTACAATAGAGCCTATTTTAGAAGAAAAATAAGTTAAAAAGTAAAATAAACAAACCTATTCTCATATCCCAAATGCAACCTCAGATAAGGACAGAAACTATTAGTCAACTCACAAATACAAACTTTTTATATATATATATATATATATATAAATATAATCTTCCCCATACAATACAAAGTACATGATTAATGTAATATAATATTTAAGGGCTGATCTAATCAAGTTGATGATAATCCAAGAAAAAACTAAAAAAGAATTATTTAGCAAAAAAAAAAAAACTAAAAAAGAATCAAGTTGATGATAGACTATGAGCAAGTCCAAGGGGATATCCTCAAAGAGAACGGGATGATACTCGCATCAAAAAAAAAGAAAGAGAACGGGATGATGCCATGGTTACCTTGTTTAGCGTCATTACCATGACCATGATGATGGTCGGCAAGAACTTGTTGGGTTTGCGAAGAGCGCGTGTAGGACTTAGTCCTTCAAAATATTTATGTTTCCCAATATTTTCCATTGGGCGTGAGTGACACGAGCAATGGAAGCAAATAGAGTTATCCTTTAAAGCCAAAAAATGTGGTATCTTATCCTTGATGGATCAATAAAGTTATGACGAAGAAAGGAGAGGGGGAAAAAGAAGAAACAAGTGATATCTTTACTGATCATGGACCAATTTAAGGATGAAATTGGTTTCAGGTTAGCTTTTTGTGCTCTCGAAAAGATACTTTTAGATTAGATGGAAGGTTAGGTATTTCAAGGCCCACTTACAGCCTCAAGTTGGAAATTCCTGAATTATCTTTCTCACTTTTTTTTTATATAACTTTATGTTCTATTTATATATATATATATATATAAAACCTTTATGTTCTATTTATTATGATATACTACATGTTTTTTTTTTTAACTTTAATTATTTTATAAAGTAAGTAATAATAATATATGACAAATTGTGATTAATAAAAGATAAAATAATACACAAAAAATAAGACTAAAAAATTGTATTCAAAATTTCTAATAATATCCTTTATCTATCATCACAATAAGAATGTGGAAATTTTTAATGATACTTTATTTATCATCCCAATAAGAAATTCGTCCTTTAAAAAAAAATTATCTTTTGTCAAATATGAAAAGTGAAATATAAATCTAATTCACCATATGCATTCATTATTATACTTTATTTATCAACATTAATTAGCATGCGTTTTGGTTCGAAGATCACTACCTAATCCCTCATGTCATTTGACAAGTTAATCATGAAAAAAAAAATAAACATTAACAAAAGTGTTAATTTAAACAATAAATAGAGGTCAGAATTTGATGTGATGAGATGTTTTTTTTGTTCAAGTGAGTTAGTACAAATAGCACTTTCATAATTGCCTATGACCTTTAGAGGATGATAATAATCAAATAATATTATTCTTTAATATTAGTAAGTACTTCGTCCGTACCGAAATTCTGAATGAGACACAAGACTAACTCATGCCCATGTCACATGAGCATTGGATACAAACCAAAGGCCATCGAAAAAAACTTAGAGCATCCGCATCCGGGTTTGTAAGAAAATGTTATATTTTACCATTTAAAAAGTTATTTTGTTTATTATACCATCTTATTTTACAATTTACTTAACATTTCAGTTTTTTTTTTTACATACAATACATTAAAATAATATAAACTACACAGTAAAATAATATAAAGTAAACTACATATTTGGTCTCTATCCTTTACAACATATTTCAATTTGATCCTTAATATTTTAAACGTATCAATTTGGTCGTTAACCTTTTAATATCGTGTCAATTTAGTCCATATTGTTATATCTTAGATGAAAATTGATGACATGTCAAATGATTAAAATAAAATTTTATTATATTGTCACATCAATAAAAGCTAATTTTTTATTTTAGTCATTAGACATACTATCAATTTTCATCCAAAAATTATCAGTAAGGACTAAATTGACACAGTACTGAAATGTTAAGGATCAAATTGACACAATTAAAATATTAAAGACCAAATTAAAATATAGTGCATAATATAAAGACCAAATACGCAGTTTAACCAATAATATAAAAATATCTATCTCACTTCTCTCCCTTGCTTTCTATTTCTCTTACTCTGTCTCTCTCTCAACCACCCACCACCACTTTTGAGCAACCCAGTCACCCACCATCACCATTGAGCAGCCCAATCGCCCCACCCACCACCACCACTACTGTCGAGGATTCAAACCCCAACAAAACCCAATACCCAAACCACCTTATCTTTCTCTCTTCCACACCACCACCGTAGCTACCACCACACCAAACACTAGACCCACCACGACGACACCACCACCGCGCCACCATCACTAGACCACCTTACAACCCAGCAACAACCTACACCACAAAACCCTTAACCCACGTGACCCACAACCCACAAACCCAAAAAAATCAACAAAAATTCTAGCCACCACTGCCAAACACTCCGGGATCCATACCCACAACTGCATCACACCCACCACTGGCAATCACTCACACCACCATCAATCACCCACCAGTGCCAATCAACCACCACAACCATCACGACCCAAACCCACCGGTCTCCAATACGATCTCCGCGACTGAAACCCACCAATCTCCACGACAAATGTTGTTCTCCACCACAACCTTAATCATGATTCACGATCTCCACCATGAACCGCACCTCCACACGCCGATCTGAGAGAGAGAATTAAGGGACAAGCAAAAGAGAAAGATGAACGAGAGAAAGTGAGAGAAGGAACAGAGCTCAAAAGACGAAAGAGAGAAGAGAGAGACCAGACTGAAATGAGAGAAGAGCAAGAGAAGACTAAAATGACTGTAGCAAGTTTGTAAAAAATTTTAAGTTTACACGATTGGGTAAAATGTGTTTTCGATAGCTTGGACTCGTTTGGTACATGGGTTTAAAAATTAAAAATTGTTGTTTAAAAATTTTTGTAAAAATACATGTAGGTGAAAAAATGTGTGAAAATACGTAAAATGTTGTTTAAAAACTGAAAATTGTTGTTTAAAAACACTCAACAAACACTCCCTTGATGATGTAAAATAGCAATTTGGGAGTTTTACAACCTCCCATGCTAATGCTAGGGGGCATGTGACTAATATCAATAAATCTTGGTCCCTAATTTCATAATTTGCTTTTATCCACAATTCTTTACATGAATTTATTATTATTTTTTTTTTCCATTACTCACTCACAATTATTTTATTTTAGTATATTATGATCTATGAAATTAGGTATGTTAGTAATATTGTTAGATTATAGCAAAATTACCATTGAGTGGAAAAGTCTGTACATACCTTTTACACAATTAAAAATTAATATGATACTTGAAAAACATTCAAATATCCTCATTTGGAATGAGGGATATTTGAAAGGATTTTACTAATGTGTATCTTAAGGACATACTTTAATTTTCATTTTTGAAAAAATTTCTCAAAAATTAAAAAAGTAATGACAATTTTTTCAATTCTCAAAAAAATATTTTTAAAAATAAAAAATTTAATATATGCATTAACCGGACCCTATTTGAAAAAGGTCTTCTGCTACAAGTAGATAAAATATTGCCGTTTGGTCCTTTATCTTCATAGTCATTTTCTTTCAAAAAGTCTTACTAGAAAGATAAAACAATACTCTACTACTTGTGGAAGTGGTCTAGTTAGCCCTTGAATTGCTGTGGGCTCTGTCAGCTGTCATTCACATCCAGAATCAACAGAGCCCAGTCCACAACACGCAAAAGGGAAGTAAAAGTAAGCTTGACCAGTTAGGCCATTTCTCACATTAAGGGGGTAATTCAGTCCCAAAAAAAAAAAAAAAAAAAAATTCAATTTTGTCAACTGCGCTTCATGAACACTATTCCATCTTTTTCTACTTCTCTAAAAGTGGCTCCGACACCAAAGCTCCCTCCCATAGGCTATAAATAAATTATAAATCCTAACTTAGCTCTAAAAACATCTCTCTCCATACTGTGCCGGCTTCTTAGGTCTTATCCGGCCTACTCCAGTAACATCGTTGCACTCGTTTATAGGTACAACCGTAACATTTTCTCATTTAATTAAAAAAGCCCTGCGTTTGAGATCTCAAGGCAGCCCAACCCAACAGAAAAACTCTGTTAAATCAAAAACCTCCAAAAATTGTAGTAGTAAACAAAAATAGCCTATTGTTGTTGTTGTTGTTGTTTTTTTATAGTTATTTTAGTTTTATAACTCTGAAAATCAGCCTTTCCTTGCCCAGTTGTTCCTAGTTTCTAGTGTCTACTTTCTACACACCCACCTAAAAAAAACTATCCCTTTCTCTCTCGCTTTGTTTGAAAATCTTCGCAAAAAGCTAAAGGTACCGTTTGGTACGGTGGAGCCTTGGAGACCCACCACATTAAATGCTGAGATTCCATTAAAGATAATATCACATACTTGGATATTTCTTTGACGACCAAATAAGCTCGAAGAAGAAAAAGAGTTTTTTTTTTTTTTTTTCGAGAGCGGAAATGGGTCGGAGAGAGAGACAGAAGCGAAAGTTTGATGCTGGGTTTTTGGTTTTGGTGGTGGTGGTGGTGGTGTTATCGGTAGTGAAAGAAACGACGGCGTCTCCTACTGAAAAGAAGAGGAACGCGTACGCGACGATGTTGTACATGGGAACACCGAGGGACTACGAGTTCTACGTGGCGACACGTGTCATGCTGAGATCGCTCGCCGACCTCAACGTGGACGCCGATCTCGTCGTCATTGCCGCCCTCGACGTCCCTCGCCGATGGGTCCGAGCACTGTAAGTCTCTCCAAATTTGCTCTTATCACTTTACCCTTTTCTTTTCTTTTTTTTAATTTTTTAATTTTTTTTTTTGCACTTTCGTGCGCACCATCTTCTTTGTCTTCTTTCTGAGCTAAAGTGCGCCGCGTGGACCCTCGGCGTACTTTAGGATAGAAATATGAAAATGAACCCCTTTGGAATTATTTGCCATAGCCAGCAGAGCAGTGTAGGTGAAACTGGAATCTAACCAAAGTACCCAACGGTCCAAGCCAGCCATAGGTGGGCAAACATGAAAGTGATTTTTAAGACCATTCTTTGTTATATATAAATTGATGAATTGGTCTATATGAATGGTAGATGATTATTTTTAGGACTCATATAGTCATACTCATTACTTTTTTCTATCACCAATCGACTAGTTGTGATAAGAATAATAAAATAAATAATAATAATGAAACCAAAGTTGAGTCATAACTTTCTCTGTTGTCCACCACTCGCGTCCAGCGCATTATCAAAAATTGAAGTGTAGCAGAGATATGAATATGATAAAGAGTTTCCAAATTGTTATCCTTTTAGATTGAGAACAACTTTGTCGAATCACAGCATGGCACGTAAGGTACACGATGGGGTGAGTCAGTTTTTTATAGTTTTAATTTTGCGTTTATTTTTTGGGAAGCGTTTTTAAAAGTGGGGAAAACTGGAGAGAGCAAAGACTTTCTTGGTGGTTGGTTGATTTTGATTTGTTGAACGGTAGGAATGCTAGTAAAATTTTGATATTTTTTTTTCTGTTGTGAGCTGAGTCCTCGTTTTTCGGTGGAGGGAACAAGAAACGCTGTTCTCAATAAAACATCGTTGTTTGTGATGGGCCGTTTCTTTCTCGTTTCTTCTCTCATCATGACTTGTTTGGTTTTTAAATAAAAATAGAAATTTCCACGTGATAGGTAGGCAATAAGGGTGCCATTACTGATTTTTTTTTTTTTTTTTTTTTTTTTGATTGTTTTAGAGGGTATAATCATATAAGTTCCAAGTTTTCAGTTCACCCCCGAAAAGAAAAATTCAAACCCTCGGGGCAATTTAGACACATACAAATCATCATGGTGGATGAGAACTAAGCAATATTATTTTTCCATATATGATAAATAATATTTCTTTCACATAAGAATTAAGTCTCATTCTCACCTACTAGGTTTGACACATGGTGTTCATTTTATATGAGCTATAAGGGTGTTAATATATTAGGTGCACTAGCAAAAATAAGGGAATGCTCTCCTATCTATGCATTCATCATAGCAATGAGAAAAAAAGACTTCTTTCTTTAATGAAATAATAAAGATAAAGTATTGATTGTCCATTTTATGAGAAAAGAAAAAATAAAAGGTGAAAGATATAGATGTAAAGGAGTTCCTCCCTCCCCTACTTTCACTATTGATTTTATATGGACAAAGTTTAGTTATAAAATTGGTTGTAGTTTAAGATTACAACATTACTCAATATCTTTTTATTGGTGATGAATTTTGACAAATTCACCGTTGAATTACATATTCTTTTTATATCCTCTATGCTTGCAAAATTTCTAGAAAATTAAAAATTAATAGCTATGTCATCAATAAATTGTTTAAATTATAAGTTTTTATAGTTTAAAATTATACATAAAATATAAGCTTATAGATCATATAATAAATAATATCTAATTCACTCAAAATTTGACACATGTATTATGAGCATAAAGAACATGCAATTCAACGATTAGATTTTCAAAATATATAGTAATATTTATTTTATTGAATAAGGTTGTAACCTTAGGATACAATCAATTTTGTCGATAAACTTTGCTCATTTTATATAACTCACAAACACGCACTAGAGAAGATAAACTATTTTCCATTTTATTCTTTTGTGATCCATTCATTTCATACTGTTCTGTTTTCTTTTTTTTATCTCCTAAACATAGTGTTAAGACACTGAACCTTCCCGACCTATCTTTTTAAGTAATTTGCCTCACCACGTTATTAATTATTATGGGTTGAAAATAAGGGGAAAAAATTGATGGGTACACGATTTGACTGACCACATCCAATAATTCTGTAATTTCTAGGTAATTTCTGGGAACTTTTTCCTTTTTTCCTTTTTCAGTGGGTTTCTACTTTCTACTATATGTACGATTTTTGTGTGTACAATTCTATTGGGCATGATGGTGCATTCAAGTTTAACATAACGCTCCATAAAGGAGTCATGGATCCAACATAAAAAATAAAAAAAATTGTCCAAAGATTAATTTACCCCTTCCATTTGTCAGTTCCTGAATAAAATTTGACTGCTAATTTAGTCTTGGGCCAGAGCAGTAAATTTACTAAATTGTGATCATCCAATTGAGATAGTCACCTAAGGTACCATGTCCAAACATAGGTTTATTTTTTTAATATAGGTACCTTCAATTGTCTGGAATCTGGATATCCAATATAATAATTTTTTTAAAAAAAAGCAGCCTATGAAATATGAAATTTGTGAAGTACATAAAAGAAGTGAAATTCCAAATTCTATAAAAATTTGGGTAATGATTCTGTCCCTAGAATTGCATTTTTGGATAATTCTACAGTTTATTAAATATTCGATTAAATTCTGAGGTTAAGTTGAATTCAAGAAACATACGATCAGCAGCTCATATAAGATTTGTAACCTCTGCTATGTGTGTTTTCTAGATTGCATATAGCCATACACTGCTACAAACAAGTGAAAGTCATATCTTAAATTGATCTACTGAGAGCTTGTCAAATTGTAGTTTTGATATTTGTTGATAGTTAGAAAGATTTTTTTATATGATACAATTTATATAATTAAATTTATTATGTTCTTGGTGAAACAAATTCGGTTGGTGATATATTTTTCATTTGTGTTCTATACCTTGAAAGGCATAGCAATAACATGCAAAAGGCTTTTGGAAATGAAGTGACCGGTTATGTTTTTGTGGTCTAGGGAACAGGAAGATGGGGCAAAGGTGGTGAGTGTTGAAAATTTGAGAAATCCATACAGAGATCAGTCCAATTTTGATTTTAGATTCAAGTTGACATTGAACAAACTCTATGCATGGAGCCTGGTAGAGTATGACAGGGTCGTCATGCTCGATGCTGATAATCTCTTTCTTCAAAAGACTGATGAGTTGTTCCAATGTGGACAGTTTTGTGCAGTCTTTATCAACCCTTGCTACTTTCATACTGGCCTCTTTGTCTTGCAGGTAAATCGTAGTTCTCACTTAAATTTTGCTTAAATGTGTTTCTAAAAGCATACCCATTTTTGTAAGAAATATTTTCTGAAAAATAACATCTTAGTTTCTATTTCAAGATTAATTTGATCATATTTTTTCTATGAAACATGACACAACTAAGGGAGTGATTGAAAAGGACTAGAGATTATGTTGTTAAAATTTAACATACTTTCCCAGACTACAACCCTTTTAGAAGCCTAATAATGCTAGGATGGCTTCTGGTCCTTGATGTTAATTTCCTTTTTGAATTTGTTTGGAATCTTACAGTGACTTCTCTAACTAATATATAATTTTCCAAAAACCAAAAAAGGGCATTTCAATTGTTTTAATGCATGTTATTGTGAATCTGCTATTACAGCCATCAAAGGAAGTATTCAATGACATGGTTCATGAGTTGGAGATTGGACGAGAGAATCCAGATGGTGCAGACCAGGGTTTTATCTGCAGCTACTACCCGAATTTGCTTGATCGACCAATGTTCCATCCACCACTTAACGGCACCAAACTCGATGGAACTTACAGACTTCCATTGGGCTATCAAATGGATGCTTCTTACTATTGTACGTAATTCACAAAGAAATGTCTCCGATTTCCATACTTTAAACTTCAATTATTAATTCTTCTTGGACACTGCTCCTTCAAATAATGCACTTGTTAGTTTTGTACTTATCTTAACGCAGTTTAATCTTTTGTTGGCTCCAGATCTTAGACTCCGCTGGAGCGTACCCTGTGGACCCAACAGTGTCATTACATTCCCAGGTGCACCATTGTTGAAGCCATGGTATTGGTGGTCATGGCCTGTCCTGCCATTAGGCATTTCATGGCACGAACAACGTCGTCAAACTCTTGGGTAAGGTTCAGGTGCATTCTGATGATGCTTCTTTTTTTCCTCCATATTTCGTTTGGACATATATCAACTCTTGGGTAACACCTAATATTTTGCTACCTTATTTCAAAAAATTTGCCCCTTTCATAGTTCATACACTGCCATTCCATGAAATAGTTAAAAATAACTGTAACACAAATTTCTTATACAGGTATGCTGCAGAGATGCCTGTGGTAATTATCCAATCTGTAATTTATCTAGGAATACTAGCAATGACTCGTATGGCACGGCCAAACTTCTCCAAGTTGTGCTACCGGCGATCTGACAAGAACATTTTCTTAATACAAACAGGCCTCAAAATGATAGCAGTGTGGTCAATTCTTGCCTCTTATGTATTACCCTTCTTCATTATCCCTCACACGGTTCATCCAATACTAGGCTGGACCCTTTACTTGTTTGGCTCTTTCACGCTTTGCTCCGTAGCAATTAATACATTTTTACTACCAATGATAGCGGTTTTGATCCCGTGGATTGGGTTCTTTGGGACCCTTTTGGTCATGGCATATCCTTGGTACCCTGATGGGGTTGTAAGAGCTCTAGCGGTATTTGGATATGCATTTTGTAGTGCACCATTCTTGTGGATATCAATTGTTAAGATAATGACAAGCCTTCAAGTCTCACTTGAAAGGGATGCTTTCTTTCCAAAATTGGGTGAATCTGCGCCACCTTCTGGGTTTAACAAGTTATATTAACAGATACTGCTCTGAATCCTTCATTACCTGAGACTAAGAAGGCACTCTTTTTGGCCAAAATGAACTGATATTGAAGATGCTTGTGGATAGAAATGGGACAGAAATTTGTTTTGCACGGGCTTTCGTGGTTTTCTGGGGCACTCAAATTGTTTCCATGCATTAAGCCAGAGGGGGGACATATTTCACACTCCCAAGGGAACGTTGGCAATGTAATTATACATGATTTTCATAATTAAATTTGTTGCATTGTTCTGGCTCTGCTTTTTTGTGAATTGTGTCAACATTCGTTAGCTCTTTGTTTTCATTTTCTTCCTTGCCTTCTGGCTAAGCAATATTTGGTAGCGTTAGTAGAAAGAGTGACAGTTGAATATAGGAGAATGTTCAGTATAACAAGACAATGCAATAGGCCATTTGGTCTTGTACAAAATTAAATTACTTCTTTATAATGGCTA
The DNA here is from genome assembly GCF_932294415.1 of Quercus robur. Classification (NCBI taxonomy): domain Eukaryota; kingdom Viridiplantae; phylum Streptophyta; class Magnoliopsida; order Fagales; family Fagaceae; genus Quercus; species Quercus robur. The sequence goes on from NC_065545.1 coordinate 32,921,812, forward strand.
TTTTTCATTTATTTATTTATTTTTACTGTTACTAATGTCAGGAATGAGGTTCAAATAAGAAACTTAGAGACAAGGAGGAAAGGGGTGGGTTGGGGGGCTTAGGTCCCATTTGATAAGAGATTTTTAGTAATGTTGTTTGTATTTTTTGAAAATACGTGTAGGAGGAAAGGGGTGGGTTGGGGGGCTTAGGTCCCGTTTGAAAATACGTATAATATTGTTTAAACATTGAAAATTGTTGTTTAAACAATTATAACAAACGGGCTCTTAATTTCTCATAATCATGTTTATTTGTCTTTTGTTGTAAACTAATGGACTTAGACTCAAATCTCATCAAAACCAATTGATGTGCTACATTAAAAAATTAAAAAATAACATTACATCTCCAGAATATAATAAAATTAAACTCATTATATCCGGTTTTTAAGAAAAGAAATTTCATTCTAAAATGATAAAAATAATTGAGTCAGCCCATACAAGTCAAAAAGAAAAACATTCAAAATACAAGGGGGGGGGGGGGGGGGGGGAATTGAGGTACATAAAATCAAGGACTTGTGAGCATCCTAATCTAGTTAGAGCATTGGCGCACCGGTTAGCTTCATGGTAGTAGTGGGACACCTTAACTTGAGAAAATTGGGAGATGAGAAGCCTGCAGTCAGCCACAATAGAAGCATTATCAATATTCAAGATTTTGGCATTACACATCAAATCAGCAACTACTTTTGCATCCAAATCAAATTTCAAGAGCACTAATTTGCATATTCAAACACATGTTGAGACCATCTCTAAGAGCCCACAGCTCAACCTATATGATATTGACAACACATAAAATACGCTTTTTTTTCCCCCAAAGAAACACATACTCATTCCAAACACTCAACTATTTTTCACTATAGAATATATTCTATTAGAAATATGATATAAACTTTTTTTTTTTTTTTTTCATTATGAGTACTTGTTTTACACCATTTTTTAAAAAACTTATGTTTTACATTATTTTAAAAAGCAATACCTAAACTCTCTTACCAAACTTTCTAACTATCTAGATCAAAGACACAATCGGTAAAACTCACAATCACAATACTCAATGAATGGACAATGCTCAATGCTCAGTCGTGCAGTTCAGAAGAGAATAAAAAGACTAATAAATTGGCCCCGTACAGATCGGATCCGGATCCTCTCCATTTCCCTTTGAAATGGAGAGGCTCCAGTTTACGATGGGGATTTTTTTTTAAATGATCAACGCTCAAAATTGAGCCACGTCATTTAAATGTTAACACCACACTTAAAACTGAAGGATTTGTTTAACTCAACGTATATCAGTGCACTGGAAAACAAAAAAAAAAAAAACCTTTTAGAGGGAAAAGTGAAACAAAGTAGCCAACGTTCAAAGCTTCAAAGATTTTAACCAAAAAAAAAAGCTTCACAGAAGTATATCCGTGCACTGGAAAACAAAAAAAACAAAAAAAAAAAAAAAAAAAAAAAAAAAAAAAAACCCTTTTAGAGGGAAAAGTGAAACAGAGGTAACCCACATTCAAAGCTTCACAGATTTTAACCAAAAGAAAAAAGTTTTACAGAAGGTTCAGAGAAGACATCTCTGTTTCTATCTTGCCAAACAGAGTTATATCCGTAAAGAACATGTTTATTACTGTTTTTTTTTTTTTTTTTTTTTTTTTTTTTAATCTTGCCAAACGGAAGGTTCACAAAGGAGATAGTAGAGAAGACAAAGGGTTTCGAGATTTCTTCAATCCAGATTCAGAGAGTCCATTGAAGGACCATAGCCTAGTCCATTCCATCGACAACGTTACAATAGAAGGCAATCAAGGCTATGGTTGTGGCGAGACGAGTGAAGGAGTGAGGGATTGGAGATGCGAAACGAGTGAGGGAGTGAGGGATTGGATTTTGGGTTGTGCAGTGGTTGGTGGTTGCGGATGTGCAATGGCTGGAGGCTATGGTTGATTTTGGGTCACAGTGGTAATGGTGGTGTTTGAAGTTTTATGGGTTTTTTTTTTCCCCAGTGGTGGTGGTTTTGGTGGATGTTTGTGGTGGTTGTTTAGGATTTATGTAGGCTTGTGGTGGTTGGTTGTGGGTTTGTGGAGGTGGCCGGATGGGTCTGTGGGTTTGAACCTTATGCCTCTCTTTCCCACTTTGGTCCAAAAGCTTCAGTTCAAAAAGCCCTCTCACATCAGCGCCTTCGCTCGCCATCCGAGTAAAAATAGATTGCCCAAGAGTATCCGCTAGCGGTGAAAGTATCGGCTAGGGAGAGAAATTTCAGATGGGCTGGTGAGAGAGAGAGTTTGAACTTTGAAATTTGAGAGAGAGAGAGAGAGAGAGAGAGAGTTTGAACTGCTGGTGAGAGAAAAGGAGTCCGGTTAGTTTAACCAAAGTTGAATTTGTTGAGTTAAGTATGTGTTAACATTTAAATGACGTGGCTCAATTTTGAGCGTTGATCAATTTAATAAAAAATCTCCACCGTAAACAAGAGCCTCTCCATTTCAAAGGGAAATGGAGAGGATCCGGATCCGTACAGATCCCAATTCCGGCAAGCGCACATGTAGTACAATGATTAAGTAAGGAACACGGA